>NC_141015.1:17975946-18503579 GCF_052327205.1 Somniosus microcephalus | reverse complement strand
CCAATCCATCCCCTCCACCCCATTCTCCCCAATCCATCCCCTCCACCCCATTCCCCCCCAATCCACCCCCTCCCTCATTTCTCCCCAATCTACCCCCCCACCCTCATTCTCCCCAATCCATCCCCCCCACCTCCATTCTCCCCAATCCATCCCAGTCACCCACCCATTCTCCCCAATCCATCCCCTCACACCCCATTCTCCCCCAATCCATCCCCCCCACCCCATTCTCCCCAATCACCCCACCACCCCATTCTCCCCAATCCTACCCCCCCCACCCCATCCCCCAATCCATCCCCCCAATCCATCCCCCTCCAACCCATCTCCCCCAATCCATCCCCCCCACCCCCATTCTCCCCAACCTCCCCCCCCACCCCAACCCCCAATCCATCCCCCCCACCCCATTCACCCCAACCATCCCCCCCACCCCATTCTCCCCAACCATCCCCCCCACCCCATTCTCCCCAATCCACCCCACCACCCAATCTCCCCAATCCATCCCCACCCACCCCCATTCTCCCCCAATCCATCCCCTCCCCCACCATCCCCCAATCCATCCCCTCCACCCCATTCTCCCCAATCCATCCCCACGCCCCATTCTCCCCAATCCATCCCCTCCACCCCCATTCTCACCCAATCCATCCCCTCCACCCCATTCTCCCCCCAATCCATCCCCTCCACCCCACTCTCCCCCCAATCCATCCCCTCCACCCCACTCTCCCCCCCAATCCATCCCCACCACCCCACTCTCCCCCCAATCCATCCCCTCCACCCCACTCTCCCCCCAATCCATCCCCCCCCACCCCATTCTCCCCAATCCATCCCCTCACCCCATTCTCCCCCCAATCCATCCCCTCCACCCCATTCTCCCCAATCCATCCCCTCCACCCCATTCTCCCCAATCCACCCCCCGCCCCATTCTCCCCAATCTACCCCCCCCCAATCCATCCCCCCCACCCCATTCTCCCCAATCCATCCTCCCCACCCCATTCTCCCCAATCCATCCCCCCACCCCATCTCCACTCCCAATCCATCCCCCCCACCCCATTCTCCCCAATCCATCCCCTCCACCCCATTCTCCCCAATCCATCCCCCCCACCCCACTCTCCCCCCAATCCATCCCCTCCACCCCACTCTCCCCCAATCCATCCCCCCACCCCATTCTCCCCCAATCCATACCCCTCACCCCATTCTCCCCCAATCCATCCCCTCACCCCATCTCCCCCCAATCCATCCCCTCCACCCCATTCCCCCCAATCCATCCCCCCACCCCATTCCCCCCAATCCATCCCCCTCCACCCCATCTCCCCCAATCCATCCCCTCCACCCCATTCTCCCCAATCCATCCCCTCCACCCCATTCTCCCCCAATCCATCCCCTCCACCCCATTCTCCCCAATCCATCCCCTCCACCCCATTCTCCCCAATCCATCCCCTCCACCCCATTCTCCCCAATCCATCCCCTCCACCCCATTCTCCCCAATCCATCCCCTCCACCCCACTCTCCCCCCAATCCATCCCCTCCACCCCACTCTCCCCCCAATCCATCCCCTCCACCCCATTCTCCCCCAATCCATCCCCTCACCCCATTCTCCCCCCAATCCATCCCCTCCACCCCATTCTCCCCAATCCATCCCCTCCACCCCACTCTCCCCCCAATCCATCCCCTCCACCCCACTCTCCCCCCAATCCATCCCCTCCACCCCATTCTCCCCCAATCCATCCCCTCACCCCATTCTCCCCCCAATCCATCCCCCCCACCCCATTCTCCCCCAATCCATCCCCTCCACCCCATTCTCCCCCAATCCATCCCCCCCACCCCATTCTCCCCCAATCCATCCCCTCACCCCATTCTCCCCCCAATCCATCCCCTCCACCCCATTCTCCCCAATCCATTCCCCCATCCCATTCTCCCCCTACCGCCCCTCTACTGCACCCCCCACACCCCCATTATTCTCCCACACGCCCTCACCCTATTCACCATCCATGCCCCCCACACACATTGCCCCATTCTCCCCCCTCCATCACATTTCCCCCCCTAACGCCTGCCATCTACGTCCCCCTACATCCCCTCCGCCATTCTCCCCCCAACTCCCCCCACCCCCATCCACCACAACCCCCCATCCTCCAGTGATGTTTGGAGTTAGTTGTTTGCAGAAAAATACCTGATCACCCAGGCTTTTTTTGAAGAGGTTGCCAGAATCATGGATGAACAGTTCAATGGGAGAGTGCACTGCTGTGTTACTGAGCTCTCAGAGTGCCGTTGTTCTGTTATTGAGTCCCTGGGTTAGGGCCACTGAGCCTTTAGGGTGTTGTTGCTATGCCACTGTGCCCCTGGGGTGCTATGATGGTGCCTTTGGGGTGGTGTTGTTGTGTTACTGACTCCCTCGTTTTGTGTAGCTGTGCAGCTGAGCCCACGGGGAAGCGAATGAAACTGTTGTTTCCTCCGAAGCCAGGCATGCACTCGTTCGGCAAAACAATATTCTTCTTGAACTTTTCTCCCGTCGTCCACTGCCAAAATAAACGACCCTGGCCCTGGTTCAGCTTTGCGGCAACCCTCTGTCACCTCGTCTGAGTGGCCACGCTTCAGGCGTGAGCCCAGAGTGCTAATGGTTCGTGAAGGGCATCACAGCCGAACATGATCCTCTCCTCACTCAACACTCTCACACTTTCCAATAGGAGTCACGTGAGAAGTGTTAGAATTCCCAAGACTCGATTAATAAGAGGTTTGGAGAAGATGGCTGTGATCTCCAAGGCACCGTCGCCATACTTTCTGATAGAACTACCATCTGACTTCTTTTTTAATTTGTTCCTAGGATCTGGGTGTTGCTGGCAAGGCCAGCATTTATTGCCCATCCCTAATTGCCCTTGAGAAGGTGGTGGTGAGCCGCCTTCTTGAACTGCTGCAGCAGCATCAAGTTTCCAAATCAGCGATCTCTCCTGCGAAGGCAAATTTCAGTGGAAGAAAGGGGAAAAAATATCAGTTTATCTACAAAACACAACAGCCATTTTCGTCTATTTGTTCTTGGGCTGTGGGCGAGACTGGATTGAAAACAAACACTGCCCAGCCCTACTTGCCCTGGGGACATTAAGGGGGAAAAATTGGGTTGCTTTGTGCCTCTCGTTAGCGCCCCGAGCGTGAAATTCAGCTGGAGGCTAGCGGCGACAGTAGCCGGTAGCACCCTGCTCGCGCTCCGCTCGCAAACTTCGCTCGCGCCCCCTGACCTCCCGCCGGACGCTGTGTCCGACAGGGTCAGGGCGCCGTGTCTGCGGCCGCGGCGGTTCCCCTGCAGGGTACCGGCCGCGATCGATCATTCCTCGAGTGCCGAGCTCTTTTGCCGGCAGCCCGCTCCCCGGTGGTCCAGAAGGGCCCCGGTGCGCGCTTCGCTAGGCCTCTCCCCTTTAATCAGATATTGAATGGGAGCACCCCAAGAGGGGGAGGGGGGGGGGGGGGAGTGCTTCCAATAACGCCCCGGCGAAGTTAGCGCCCCAATTTTTCCCCATAAGTGTTAACCATGTGTGGGACTGGAGTTACGCGTGGGCCAGGCTGGGTAGAAGTGGCAGGTTCCCCTCCCTGATGGATATTAGTGAACCAGATGGATTTTTACAATAATCTCTCATGGTGATGCTAGCCCACATACTACCAAATTTATTGAAGTTAAATTTCCTAACTTGTCCTGGTGGGATCTGAACTTACCATTATGTTATTACCATAACTGCTATACTACTATACCAAATAAACAAAGTGTGGAAGTGTTATGTAGCCTGAAGGGACCACCCAGTGTACTAGTGAGACCAGATGGTTCCATGTTCAATTCACAATCTGTGCTGAACTAGGTGATCATTAGGTGATCATTGGATGCATTAGATGGCCTATGCAGTGACCCCCATACTGGAAACTGAGGCTGTGGAGAGCAAATGAGCTCGGGATCAGGCTCAGTTGAATAGTCTACCAACCCTCCTTGTTTAGCCTCACACATCAGAAAGGTCACTTGGGCATGCTACCATCAATGCACTTTGGCTATTAAGGGAATCAAGGGATATGGGGATAGAGCAGGAAAGTGGAGATGAGGTGGAAGATCAGCCCTGATCTTACTGAATGTCGGAGCAGGCTCAAAGGGCCAAATGGCCTATTCCTGCTCCTATTTCTTATGTTCTTATGACTGTTGACGCTCATGAAACCAGTTTTTTCAATGTGCAAATCCAGTCAAACCTTTGTTAAAGGCGCTATATAAATGCAGGTTGTTGTTGTCGTTCTCACCTGTTATGGAGTTTGTGCTCGGGGACAGGTTTTCTCCCCGAGCTTTTGTGTTCAGTCTCCACGGTCTGAAACCTAGATCCAGGAAATGAATAACATGCCCAGGATTAATAATGTCAGCTGTGGCTCAGTTGGGCTCTGAGTCAGAAGGTCGTGGGTTCAAGTCCCACTCCAGAGACCAGAGCACAAAATCTAGGCTGACCCTCCCAGTGCGGTACTGAGGGAGTGCTGCACTGTTGGAGGTGCCGTCTTTTGGATGCGACGTTAAACCGAGGCTCCGTCTGCCCTCTCAGGGGGACGTAAAAAATTGCAGGACACCATTTGAAGAAGAGCAGGGGCGTTCTCCCTGGTGTCCTGGCCAACAGTTATACCTCAATCACCAATCAAACAGGTTAATTGGTCATTATCTCACTGCTGTTTGTGGGATTTTGCTGTGTGCAAATTGGCTGTTGCGTTTTCTCCATTACAAATGTGACTCCACCTCAAAAAAGTACTTCATTGGCTGTAAAGCGCTTTGCGACATCCTGTGGTTGAGAAAGGCGCTATAGAAATGCAAGTTCTTTCTTTCTTTCTTCTTGGCATGGCTCCAAGATGGAAACATCGCCCCATAGATATCGGAATGGCTCTCCGCGACTTGCCTCAGCTAAAACCCATCAACTTGTGGCTTGTGGAACTACTGCTCACCTGCACTGCTCTCCAGTCAGGGAACCAGAGCGTGGAAATGCATTACAACAACAACAACTTGCATTTATATATCGCCTTAACGTCGTAAAATGTCCCAAGGCACTTCGCCGGAGTGTAATCAGACACAGTTTGACACCGAGCCACATAAGGAGATATTAGGACAAGTGGCCAAAAGCTTGGGCAAAGAGGTAGGTTTTAAGGAACGCCTTAAAGGAAGAGAGAGGCGGAGAGGTTTAGGGAGGGAATTCCAGAGCTTAGGGCCCAGGCAGCCGAAAGCAGGGCCGCCAATGGAGGGGGCGAAGGGAGTGGGGGATTGACAAGAGACCAGAATTGGAGGAATGCAGAGATCTCAGAGGGTTGTAGGGCTGGAGGAGGTTACAGAGATAGGCTGGGGTGAAGCCATGGAGGGATTTGAACACAAGGATGAGAGTACAGCTTCAGTCTGTATGTGGCTCTGCTCAATCGCATCTGACGATGAAACCTATAAAGTTAGTAAAATGTCAACTAGAAAGCCAGAGTCTTGAGAACATTAGAACCGTAACAGCTGGCGAAAGAGGCCGGTTCGGCACAAAGCATTGTGTCACGGTGATACTAACATGTACAGTTAATGTGGTATCAGACCAGGACTTGCATGGTAACCCTTATTTGTCGGATTCCATGCAGATCTTGCAGCTGTAATTAATGCAGACTCTTTTGGCAAGGCTCCTGGGTCAGTGCTGACAGGTGATGTGTTTTACACAGGTCCCGCTCCTCTCCCAGCAGTCTGAAGCTAAATTGCTTTAGTCTGAGTAACCAGAACCCAGGCTCCACCCTCTCGGCGAGGCCTGCACACTTTGATTTGCCTTCCGCTGATTGGCTTCCTCCAAAGGTTACTTGAAGTCATTGCACTGACACAGTAATTGTTGGGGAATGACAGCCACAGGCAAAGGCTGTGTCGAGGCAGGAGTGTGGGGGAGGGAGAGAGGAAGGAAAGGGGATTGACAGACGGGCTGGGTTACTCAAAATCGCCTGATGTTTCAGAGCAAAAACAGCGCCGCCCCATCGTACCTTGTGCTGTGCCTGTAACCGTCTAGTCTTTCCAGTATTCTGCAATTATTACAAAGTTACGAAGTATTTACAACACAGAAACAGGCCATTGGGCCCAACTGCTCCATGCCGATGTTTATGCTCCGCACGAGCCTCCTCGCACACACTCTTCATCTCGCCATATCAACATATCCATCGATTCCTTTCTCCCTCGTGTACTTATCCAGCTTCTCCTGAAATGAATCTCTGCTATTCGCCACAACCACTCCCTGTGGCAGCGAGTTCCACATTCTCACCACTCTCTGGGTAGCGAAGTTTCTCCTGAATTCCCTGTTGGATTTATCAGTGACTATCTTATATTGATGGCCCCGAGTTCTGGTCTATGGCCAAACTGCACAGATCACTGACTGCACAATCCACCACAATGAATGAAAGTTGCTTTAGGAAGGCAGTGAACTAGAAAAGGGTGTAAGTGTGTGCTGTAACTGTCGGGTAGCTGCAGCCCCTGTGTGGAATCACAGTCTCGCTGTGTTTAAACAGGTGTGGTCAGATCTACAGCATGAGAAAATGCAACGGGAGATTATATTGAGCAACTGTTGAATTTACTGGAAGCCCTGGGAGTACCTATGTGTCATCAACAGCCTCAGGCAACAGCTAAAGGCCCTGATATGTTCGTTAACCCCTTCCGTTCCACCCCGAACACTAAGGGAGCAATTTTCGGCAGCCCGCTCAGACGCTAAAGATCCTCCGAGGTGACCAAGATGGAGTCTGAGCTCAAGACACCATTTTGGTAAAGGAGTTGAAGCGCTCGCTAGGAACGGCTGCCTGGAGGCTCGTTAAGGGACTGATTGCCACTTAAAATGCCTGCTGGCACTCATTAATGAGGCTGCAGGGCATTTTGGTGGCTAGCGCTTGACCTAACGCCCTCTCGTAACAGCAACCAGCTGTTTGGGAGTAAACAAGGCCTTGATGCGGATTTCCATTGCTACTTAAATCGATACTCACCATTTCATGTTCACTTGCTGCTGGAGCTGTGACGAGGACCGCTGAAACACATCGGAAGACTTTCTGGGACACTTTGTCAAGACTTCACCAACACTATATCAGCATTTGTTCTGTAAATTCTCCGAGGGCTTCACCTAAAAAGAGTAAGTGCTGTGCTACTCTACCTTATAGGAGTCACCAGGAGAAAGGGAGTGCTTGGTCCTGGGCATCTTGCTCGGTGTCCCCTTTGGTCTGGACGATGAATGGGAGGAGGACATGAGGCCAGGCAGAGCAGCACCAGCTGCTGCAGGAGAGAGGGACAGGAGGGCGAGGTGGACTCCTTCCCCCCCTGCCTGTGGGTACAGGACATCCCTCCTCCTCTGGACCTCCTCCACCAGTGCCGTGCCCGAGGACCTGTGCACCCTCTCCCTCGGTCTCTGAGCCATCCTGCAACGTGCCACTGTGTGCCAGCCAGCGCACTCCACACCTTCAGTGGAAATGTGTGCAAGAAACCCAGACATACTGCTCCAAGAACATTGTGTCTAATTAGCACTGGAGCACTAAACCTGCAGGTTCAAATTATGGTAATCAGCAATTAGGACCAAAATTGCGTGCTAAATCCAGCCTGCGCCCATTTAGCGCCTGTTTTCACCCGTTGGCCAAAATAACCCCCCCGAGATTCTCCTTGGTGCCATATTAACATAAGAACATTAGAAATAGGAGCAGGAGTAGGCCAATCGGCCCCTCGAGCCTGCTCCGCCATTCAATAAGATCATGGCTGATCTGATCCTAACCGCCAATCTACTATCACAGAACCATCTCCTGAATCTAACAGAATTAGACACACAAAATAGGAGCAGGATCAGGCTACACGGCCCCTGGGCCCGCTCCGCTACCCACAGGGTCATGACCGATCCGAACCTAGACTCATGTCCAAATTCCTGCCCGCTCCCCATAACCCTTAGTTCCCTTTACTTCTAGGAAACTGTCTATTTCTGTTTTAAATTTATGTAATGATGTAGCTTCTACAGCTTTTTGGGGCAGCATATTCCATGGACCTACCACCCTCTGAGTGAAGTAGTTCCTCCTCATCTCAGTTTTGAAAGAGCAGCCCCTTATTCTAAGACTATGCCCCCTAGTTCTAGTTTCACCCATCATCGGGAACATCCTCCCTGCATCCACCCGATCCAACCCCTTCACAATCTTATATGTTTCAATAAGATCGCCTCTCATTCTTCTGAACTCCAATGAGTAGAGCCCCAATCTACTCAACCTCTCCTCATATGTCCATCCCCTCATCCCCGGGATTAACCGAGTGAACCTTCTTTGTACTGACTCGAGAGCAAGTATGTCTTTTCTTAAGTATGGACATCAAAACTGTATGCAGTATTCCAGGTGCGGTCTCACCAATACCTTGTACAACTGAAGCAATACCTCCCTATTTTTATATTCTATCCCCCTAGCAATGAAAGCCAACATTCCATTGGCCTTCTTAATCACTTGCTGCACCTGCATACTAACCTTTTGAGTTTCGTGCACCAGGACCCCCAGATCCCTTTGTACTTCAGTACTTTCCAGTTTCTTACCATTAAGATAATAACTTGCTCTACGATTTTTCCTGCGTTTTTTTTTTGTGTTTTTCTGTGTTTTTATCCCCATCTTCCCCTGCCTGATCGTACTGAAGCTTTCTGGGCTACAGTTCCACAGGCACCCAACAGGACTTCACCCAAATGGCCATTCTTTATTTGCAAGCCTAGACAGTGAGCCCACTATTCGATCACAGGAAGCACACACTTTCCAGCCAGAGACAATGGGAGTGGGAACCCTGGCTGCTTCTTCACCTCCCCCTGCCCACAGCTTCTGAACTCAATTAGCGATCCCAACATTTTTTTATTCGTTAATGGGATCTGGGCATCGCTGGCATGGCCAGCATTTATTGCCCATCCCTAATTGCCCTTGAGAAGGTGGTGGTGAGCCGCCTTCTTGAACCGCTGCAGTCCGTGTGGTGAAGGTACTCCCTCAGTGCTGTTAGGGAGGGAGTTCCAGGATTTTGACCCAGCGATGATGAAGGTACGGCTGATGTACTTCCAAGTCAGGATGGTATGTGACTTGGAGGGAAACCTGGAAGTGGTGTTGTTCCCATGCGCCTGCTGCCCTTGTCCTTCTAGGTGGAAGAGGTCGCGGGTTTGGGACCATCCCAGGAAGCCATTCGATCATGGAAGGCTTCACAAGTAAGCCTCATTCTGTCCTGCACCAAACAGTGCCGGCTCCATGTATCATTTAAAAAAATTAAATGCATTTAAAGGGCTGCACATTCAATTGAATTCACCTGACGTACTGTGCCAACAAAACCAAATGTAGCTGCAGAAAGCAGTTTGATATTCTCAATAAACGCACCGGTGAGAGAACTGACCGATACTCCACTCCCTCCAAGGCCGTGCCCCTCCCTCTCTGTGTAACCTCCTCCAGCCCCACAACCCTCCGAGACCTCTGCGCTCCTCCAATTCTAGCCCCCTGAGCATCCCCGATTTCCATCGCTCCACCATTGGTGGCCGTGCCTTCAGCTGTCTCAGCCCTAAGCTCTGGAATTCCCTCTTTCTTTGACTTGCTGTCAATTTTTGTCTGATAACGCTCCCGTGAACTGCCTTGGGATGTTTTCCTACTCTAAAGGCGCTATATAAATGCAAGTTCTTGTTGTTCATGCACACTGTCAAGGCTCATGCATAGATAATGACATTACATAATGATCGTACACACGGGACGTCTGCAGATACTGAAAAGTTAAAGGTTAAACTAATCCTATTAGAGGAATGATTAATCGATTTGCTTTTCTAACAGAGTGTGTGGGAGTGTGTTTAACAGAGTATCTGCTTAACATGGACACCGATCGCCGCAGAACAACTTCCGCTTGGATGGATCGGCCGGGCATTGAACCGGCTCTCCAGAAATTCCTAGCAGACAGTAGACACCACAGGACCGAGATTCTGCCTCAGTGTTGGGCGGAAAGCGCCGCGCGGGGAGCGCAAAGAGGAAAATCAGGCCAGGAGGATCATGTGCAAATATATACCAACACGCGCCCACCCACATATACCAACATTAAAATTATGAGGGGCTTAGATAGAGTGGATAGGAAGGACCTATTTCCCTTAGCAGAGAGGTCAATAACCAGGGGGCATAGATTTAAAGTAATTGGTAGAAGGATTAGAGGGGAGTTGAGGAGAAATTTCTTCACCCAGAGGGTGGTGGGTCTGGTACTCACTGCCTGAATGGGTGATAGAGGCAGAAACACTCATTGCATTTAAAAAGTACTTGGATATACACTTGAAGTGCCGTAACCTCCCAGGCTATGGACCAAGAGCTGAAAAGTGGGATTAGGCTGGATAGGCACAGACATGATGGGCCGAATGGCAGCCTTCATTCCCGTAAATTTCTATGATTCTATACACACACATTCCACCCGGGGTTGCTGGATAGTGATCGGTCACTGTAATATTGACTAGTTTTCTGTGGCTAACCCAGGGCGCTGAGGCTAATTGTAACCTTGCCCCTGACTGAGATCCGCAGACTCATATCAGGCCGGCGCAGGGGCCCTGGGGCTATCCAAGTGTGTCCGAGAATAGAAACCGGTTTGTTTCCCCACTCTGACTTGCAGTTTGGTTTTTGAATGAGCAATCAAATCTGGAGCCATGACATCACACTCCCCAGCCCACAGAAGTTGCTTTGTGCTTGGACGTGACACGTAATGGGGGTGGGATATTGATGTCAAGTACTTTATGAGGAAAGCGCCCTGCAGTAAATAGCTGCGCAACACAAACTCAGCACTGAATCTGTTGCACAGTTTGTGTTGTCGATGGAGTTTAACACTTCATGCAGCCTTCCAGGAGGGATTTTGCGTCCTGTCCCCTTCCTCATCCTCATCCTCCACACAATACAATACAAATCGCTTTATTGGCATGATAAGGTACATCTTATGTTGCCAAAGCATCAAAATACATTTATGGTTGAACACATAAACGCGGTTCCATTCATCCACCCCCCCCAACATATCTCTGGTGGAAGTGTTGCATCAGCCTGCCTGTGGGGTTACTGCAGGTCACTGATGCTCGAGTTCACACTGGCTGATCGAAAGCACCAGAGCTCCTGATGAACTGCGGCCAATGAGCAAGAGTCTGGACCCTTGTCTGATTTGGCTGAGCCAATTGAATCGAGCCGGCAGCAACCGACAGGAAGTCATTCATTCCTTCCTAGAATGGATGTGGATCAGGTGTCGCTGGTGTGACACGGGCTCGGCGTGATGTGGTTGCCTGCCAGGCCGAAAGTGATTGCTTGGTGTGAAATGATCAGCCCGAGAGCCCTCCTGCCTGAGGGGGGGAAATCAAATGCTGACTAATGTTTTCGAAAGCAGCTCCGATACTCAACGGAGGTTTCCGGAGAGTCGCTGCCCATTCCCCGGGAAATCTTTCAGCATTGCTGATGTACCGAGCTATTTAAAACCTCGCCTCTTGGCTTCTTCTGATGCTGCTGGCATTCTGATGCTAAAATCACCCACTCGCTTTGTGTGCTTGTTTCTTTCACCGTCCTCCTTTGGATTTTCACTGCTACAGCATATCTGTCGCTTCTTGCTATATCTACAGCTGCGGTTATGTCTGCAGGATTCCCAGTGTGTCTAGACACACTCCCCGGACCCCCAGTGTCTAGACACACTCCCCGGACCCCCAGTGTGTAGACACACTCCCAGAACCCCCAGTGCACAGACACACTCACAGGACGCCCAATGTCTAGACACACTCCCTGTACCCCCAGATTCTAGACACACTCCCAGGACCCCCAGTGTCTAGACACACTCCCCGGACCCCCAGTCTACAGACACACTCCCAGGACACCCAGTGTCTAGACACACTCCCAGGACCCCCAGTGTCTAGACACACTCCCAGGACCCCCAGTGTCTAGATACCTCCCCCCCAGGACCCCCAGTGTCTAGACACACTCCCAGGACCCCCAGTGTCTAGACACACTCGCAGTACCCCCAGTGTCTATACACACTCCCCGGACCCCCAGTGGACAGACCCACTCCCTAGACCCCCAGTGTCTAGACACACTCCCCGGACCCCCAGTGTCTAGACACAATCCCCGGACCCCCAGTGGACAGACCCACTCCCTGGACCCCCAGTGTCTAGACACACTCCCCGGACCCCCAGTGCCTAGACACACTCCCCGGACCCCTAGTGTCTAGACACACTCCCCGGACCCCCAGTGTCTAGACACACTCCCAGGACCCCCCAGTGTCGAGACACACTCCCCGGACCCCCAGTGTCTAGACACACTCCCAGGACCCCCCAGTGTCTAGACACACTCCCAGAACCCCCAGTGTACAGACACACTCGCAGGACGCCCAATGTCTACACACACTTCCTGGACCCCCAGTGTACAGACACACTCCCAGGACCCCCAGTGTGTAGACACACCCCCAGGACGCCCAATGTCTAGACACACTCCCAGGACCCCCAGTGTCTAGACACACTCCCAGGACCCCCAGTGTCTAGATACCTCCCCCCAGGACCCCCAGTGTCTAGACACACTCCCAGGACCCCCAGTGTCTAGACACACTCGCAGTACCCCCAGTGTCTAGACACACTCGCAGGACCCCCAGTGCCTAGACACACTCCCAGGACCCCCAGTGTCTAGATACCTCCCCCCAGGACCCCCAGTGTCTAGATACCTCCCCCCAGGACCCCCAGTGTCTAGACACACTCCCAGGACCCCCAGTGTCTAGACACACTCGCAGTACCCCCAGTGTCTAGACACACTCGCAGGACCCCCAGTGTACAGACACATTCCCAGGACCCCCAGTGCCTACTAGACCCACTGTCCAGACCGCCAGTGTACAGACACAGTCCCAAGACCCCCAGGTCTAGACACACTGCCCAGATCTCCAGTGTCTAGAGACATCACAGAACCCCCAGTGTACAGACACGCAGCTCAGACCCCCAGTGTCTAGACACACTCCCAGGACCCCCAGTGTCTAGACACACTGCCCAGATTCCCAGTGTACAGACACACACCCCGGACCCCCAGTGTCTACGCACACTCCCAGGACCCACAGTGTCTAGGCACACTCCCAGGACCCACAGTGTCTAGATACCTCCCCCCACGACCCCCCACTGTCTAGACACACTCCCAGAACCCCCACTGTCTAGACACACTCCCACAGCCAGTGTCTAGACACACTCCCAGGCTCCCAGTGTACAGACACGCTGCTCACACCCCCAGTGTCTAGACACACTCCTAGGACCCCAATGTCTAGACACATTCCCAGGACCCACAGTGCCTAGACACACTCCCAGGACCCACAGTGCCTAGACACACTCCCAGGACCCCCAGTGCCTGGACACACTGCCAGGACCCCCAGTGCCTAGACACACCGCCAGGACCCCCAGTGCCTAGAAACACTCCCAGGACCCCCAGTGGCTAGACACACTCCCAGGACCCCCAGTGTCTAGAGTCACTCCCAGGACCCCCAGTGTCTAGACACACTCCCAGGACCCCCAGTGTCTAGACACACTCGCAGGACCCCCAGTGTACAGACACATTCCCAGGACCCCCAGTGCCTAGACCCACTGTCCAGACCGCCAGTGTACAGACACAGTCCCAGGACCCCCAGGTCTAGACACACTGCCCAGATCTCCAGTGTCTACAGACATCCCAGAACCCCCAGTGTACAGACATGCAGCTCAGACCCCCAGTGTCTAGACACACTCCCAGGGCCCCCAGTGTCTAGACACACTGCCCAGACACCCCAGTGCACAGACACACACCCCGGACCCCCAGTGTCTACGCACACTCCCAGGACCCCCAGTGTCTAGACACACTCCGAGGAACCCCAGAGTACAGACACACACCCCGGACCACCAGTGTCTAGACACACTCCCAGGACCCCCAGTGCCTAGACACATTCCCAGGGCCCCCAGTGCCTAGACATACTCCCAGGAGCCTCTGTGCCTAGACACACTCCCAGGAGCCCCACTGTCTAGACACACTCCCTGGACGCCCAGAGTCTAGACACACTCCCAGGACCCCCAGTGTGTAGACACACTCCCAGGACCCCCAGTGTCTAGAGACACTCCCAGAACACCCAGTGAACAGACACGCTGCTCAGACCCCCAGTGTCTAGACACACTGCCAGGACCCCCCAGTGCCTAGACACACTGCCAGGACCCCCAGTGCCTAGACACACTGCCAGGACCCCCAGTGCCTAGACACACTGCCAGGACCCCCAGTGCCTAGACACACTGCCAGGACCCCCAGTGCCTAGACACACTGCCAGGACCCCCAGTGCCTAGACACACTGCCAGGACCCCCAGTGCCTAGACACACTCGCAGTACCCCCAGTGCCTAGACACACTCACAGTACCCCCAGTGTCTAGACACACTTGCAGGACCCCCAGTGTACAGACACATTCCCAGGACCCCCAGTGTCTAGACCCACTGCCCAGACCGCCAGTGTACAGACAGTCCCAGGACCCCCAGTGTCTACACACACTCCCAGGACCCCCAGTGTCTAGACACACTCCCAGGACCCCCAGTACCTAGACACACTCCCTGGACCCCCAATGTCTAGACCCACTCCCTGGACCCCCAGTGTCTACACACACTCCCAGGACCCCCAGTGTCTAGATACATTCCCTGGACCCCCAGTGTCTAGACACACTCCCAGGACCCCCAGTGTCTAGATACCTCCCTCCAGGACCCCCAGTGTCTAGACACACTCCCAGGACCCCCAGTGCCTAGACACACTCCCAGGACCCCCAGTGCCTAGACACACTCCCAGGACCCCCAGTGCCTAGGCACATTCCCAGGACCCTCAGTGCCTGGACACACTCCCAGGACCCCCAGTGCCTGGACATACTGCCAGGACCCCCAGTGCCTAGACACACTGCCAGGACCCCCAGTGCCTAGACACACTCCCAGGACCCCCATTGTGTAGACACACTCCCAGGACCCCCATTGTCTAGACACACTGCCCAGACCCCCAGTCTACAGACTCACTCCCTGGACCCCCAGTGTGCAAACACACTCCCAGGACCCCCAGTGCCTAGACAGACTGCCAGGACCCCCAGTGCCTAGACACACTGCCAGGACCCCCAGTGCCTAGACACACTGCCAGGACCCCCGGTGCCTAGACACACTGCCAGGACCCCCAGTGGCTAGACACACTGCCAGGACCCCCAGTGCCTAGACACACTCGCAGTACCCCCAGTGTCTAGACACACTCGCAGTACCCCCAGTGTCTAGACGCACTCGCAGGACCCCCAGTGTACAGACACAGTCCCAGGACCCCCAGTGTCTAGACACACTGCCCAGATCCCCAGTGTCTAGAGACACTCCCAGAACCCCCAGTGTACAGACACGCTGCTCAGACCCCCAGGGTCTAGACACACTCCCAGGACCCCCAGTGTCTAGACACACTCCCTGGACCCCCAGTGCCTAGACCCACTGCCCAGTCCGCCAGTGTACAGACACAGTCCCAGGACCTCCAGTGTCTAGACACGCTGCTCAGACCCCCAGGGTCTAGACACACTCCCAGGACCCCCAGTGTCTAGACACACTCCCTCGACCTCCAGTGTCTAGACACACTCCCTGGACACGCAGGCCTAGAAATTCAGTCGGCGCCGCGCCAGGGCTTTAGCGCCGGAAAGTTAGCGCCGGCGCTAAGTCCCCCTGCGGGCGCCAAAAATTCAGTAGCGCCGTGCCGAAACGGCTGCCGGCGCTACTGAAGGGTGTTTGCGCCTGAAAATGGGCGCTACCTGCCGCATTGCGGCGCTATTCCGGCGCTGCGGCACCCGGTGCGGTGCGGCAGGCTCGGGAAGTGCAGGCCTCCTCCTTCAGTTAAGGAGGAGCTGCCTGCACCCGCCCGCTGGCCGGTAAAATCTTCACAAAAATGAGCCCGGCACCTCGGGGAAGTGCCGGGCTCGCAGCCCAAAAGCATCTGTTCCGCGGGGGGGTGGTGGAGGAGTCCGGGGAGGGAGGTGCGGGCAGGCGGCCGGCGGGAAAGCGGCTGGCCGCCGCGCGACCTTAATGCGCCGGCGCAAACTCCTGTAAGACT
This sequence comes from Somniosus microcephalus, assembly GCF_052327205.1. Lineage (NCBI taxonomy): Eukaryota > Metazoa > Chordata > Chondrichthyes > Squaliformes > Somniosidae > Somniosus > Somniosus microcephalus. The sequence goes on along the minus strand of NC_141015.1, from coordinate 18,487,528 downwards.
CGGTTGCCAGAGTCTTAGTTGCGGCTGCCACGGGCGAGGCGGCCGCAACTCAATTTCAGCGCTGGGGCCCGTCACCACGGCAACCGGGACGCTGCGCACACCGATGACGTCATCGGTGCCAGCGCAGCGCAACCAGTCTACCGCCGATGGTAGGGCCCCAGGGAATTTCTGAACCGGCTGTAAGTCCAGCGCAATGACCTCTAGCGCCGCAAAATGGGCGCAAAGCCCACTCAATTTCTAGGCCGCAGTGTCTACACATACTCCCTGGACCCCCAGGCCTAGAAATTCAGTTGTTTGCGCCAGCCGTTAGCGCCAGAAAAGGGTATATTTCCGGCGCTAGCCACTTAGCGTCCGGGCACCGCCGGATCTGCGCCTACGCCGAAATTCAGTTGGGATTTAGCGCCGGCGCAAAGTGTTAGCGCCCGCTCAGCTGCGCGCGCATCTTATGACGTCATTTGGGTGTGCAACGCCATTTGTGCGCCCCAAACCGGAAATTCAGTGGCGCCCGCCCAATGTGGGCGTGGCGCTGTTAAGAACTGTGAAGTGGAACTCAACAGAGGCCCTGTGGGATTCGGGGAGCGCTAATTAAAGGGCACATCCACTCACCCATAAAGGCCAGCCATTTCGCTGCAATGACTTTACTGCTTTGGATTTCTGGACAGAGAGCAAGGCACAGAGATTTCTGATTTCGGACAACATAGGAGAGGTATTTTTGGCTTCTAGCCAGTGCTTTGACATTTGCATCCTTGTGATTTGGCTGTTTGGAACTTTATAATGGGGGCTGTATGGGGTGCCAACCCTCAGTTGCAGCATTTTGTGCGAAGGGCTCGCAGACGCTGTGACAGAGGGCCAGCCATGCCTAGACGCAGAGGGGCCATTAGGCGTCGCCAACGTAGGCCTTACCCAGTCAGGCAATACCGGCAGCAGGTGTCCTATCTCACCATGACTGCGGCGCATTGTGTGAAGAGGCTGCGCTTCAGGAGGGAGGTGGTTGCAGAGATCTGTCAGCTGCTTCACGCAGATTTGCGGCCACAGCTCATGTGCAGGACATCTCTCTCGGTGGAAGTGAAGGTCACGGTGGCTCTCAGCTTTTATGCAAGCGGCTCGTTCCAAGCCGCTGCTGCGGACATAACGAACATCTCCCAGTTCGCCGCGCATCGCTGCATCCGGCAGGTCACCGATGCACTTTACGCGAGGAGACACCAATTCATCTCCTTCCCCATGACCCAACACAAGCAGGAGCAACGTGCAGTCGGATTTGGCAGGATCGCGGGCTTCCCCATGGTGCAGGGCGCCATTGACTGCACGCATGTGGCTATGCGGGCACCTATCCACAATGCCGAGCATTACCGCAACCGCAAGGGCTACCATTCCCTAAATGTGCAGCTGGTGTGTGACCACAGGCAGCGCATCCTAGCTGTCAATGCCCGCTTCCCAGGAAGCAGCCACGATGCATTTATCCTGCGCCAGACTACTGTGGCTGACATGTTCGAGGCACAGCCTCCACCAAGGGGATGGCTTATCGGGGACAAGGGCTACCCTTTGTGTACATGGCTCATGACCCCGCTCCGCGCGCCCACGACCCCAGCGGAGGTGGCATACAACGAAAGCCATCAAGCCACAAGGAACCTAATAGAGCAAATGATAGGCGTCCTCAAGCAACGGTTCCGCTGCCTGGATCGTTCCGGAGGAGCTCTTCAGTATTCGCCGGATAGAGTCTCCCAGTTCGTCATCGTGTGCTGCATGCTCCACAACCTGGCGATCCGCAGGACTCAGGCACTGCCACCTGACATTGCCCCACCACCTCAAGAGGATGAGCTGGAGGACCATGAGGAGGAGGAGGAGGAGGAGCAGCCTAGGAGGGAGCGACAAGGTCCAAGGGCCGTCCGCCGGTGGCTTATTGCTCGACACTTCTAGGCCCCCTGTCAGGGAATGGCCTGGGCCAATGAACGCAGCTGAAGGCAGCCGCTCCGCAAGCCCTCAGCCGCTTAACCCAACAACCAGTTGAAACATGACACCTGCACATGGTGAAAAAATAAAAATCTTTATTTCACAAACTCAGGGCCCTTCCCACATGGAACAGCAAAACAGAGAACACCTCCAAAAAAGTCGAAAACTTCTGTCACTCCCAAAACCTGGGGAGGACTAACAAAACTTTCACATGCAAATGGCCTTCCTCACCGGCCTTACAAAAAAACGCCCCTCCCCCAACACAAACACCCCCATAAAAACAAACAAGATAATGCCCCCCAGAACAGAAGCCCCCGCACGACCAAAACCCGCGCTCGCCACACTCTACTCGGCGTGCCGAGAGGGCGAGTCCTTAGAGAGCGTTCTCTTGCCCCGGCCCGACCTGCAGCTACGCCTCAAGCTGGGCCCTGAGGCTGGGGCAAGGCTGGGGGAAGGCTCATCAGGGCGACAATGCGTCTCGCCAGATGCCCTTGGGGGTCGCCCTACACGAGGGCCGGCCCGGGAGGGGCCGGCTGGTGGCTGCTGCAGCTGTGGGTGGCCATCTTCAGTTCCTGCAGCAGCTCGTCGCACCCTGGCTGGGGGAGTGGCAGTGTCGCCTGCACCAATGGGGACAAGCTGGCTGATGGCAGGCGCGCGCTGCTCGCCAGAGACACTGGCACTCGGCCGGCCTGGCAGGGGAGCAAGCGCACCAATGTGTTGGCCGCCAGACCGCTGTGCTGCAGCAGGGTGGCGGCTCGCCTGGCGACGCCTCCGCGCCAGTGCGAGGGTGGCAGAAGTTAGTGCCCCAACTGCCCTGGCATATGCCCGCAGCTGCTGTGCCAGTGTCTGCCCAGCACCTCTCATGTGGCGACTGGCGTGCTGCGCTGCGGCGAGTTGCTGCACCCCCCTGTCGTGCGCTGCCACAAGTAGGTCCACCCCCCTGTCGTGCGCTGCCACAAGTAGGTCCACCCCCCTGTCGTGCGCTGCCACAAGTAGGTCCACCCCCCTGTCGTGCGCTGCCACAAGTAGGTCCACCCCCCTGGCGTGCGCTGCCGCGAATTGTTCCAGGCCCCTGGCCTGTGATTCGGCGAAAGCCACCACACTATGTGCCAGGCTCTCCATGGCGCGAGGAATCTGCTCCACCACCTGCATAAACTCCACGTGGCGCCGCTCCAACGCCGCCGACATGTCGTGCAGGAGGCGCACCTCCTGGGCGACGTCCGACTCCGGACTGGAGGGCGGACTCGCCCTCTGGGCAGAAGGCTGGCGTGGCGCCGGACCCTTGCCGCGTTCGGCCACCCTACTGGGACCAGGTTCTCCCCTCCCCTCCACCACCTGCCCCCTCTGGGCAGAAGGGCGGCGTGGTGCCGGACCCTTCCCGCGTGCGTCGACGCCACTGGTACCAGGTTCTGGCCTCCCCTCCACCGCCTCCCCCCGGCTCTCCTGCACGCCAGACGTCTCCCCTCCATTGCCATCTGCTGGCGCGGAGGAGGTTTCCCCGGAGGTGCCGCCTTCCTCTTGGTCCTCCACGTCCTCCTCCTCCGAGGGCCTGGCTCTCTGTGCTTCAGGGAGCACCTCCTCCTCAGCAGCTGAAAGCAGGAAGGCACAAGTGTAGCTTTAGAGTGAGGACAGGCCGACAGCCAGGGAGGCCGCAGTGGTGCATTATGCGCATTTTGCGGTCAGTGGGGAAGGATGTACATCTGATGCGCGAGGGCAAGGAGAGAGGTGCACCCGGTCATGTCCTTACCAGTGGGTTCCAGTACAGGGTCCGCATCGCCGATCGCGACAGGGCCTGTCACCCGGGCACGCAGGAGTCGTGCCACCCTCTCCTCCAGATCAGTCAGCTCCTGGTAGTCGGGACGCCCTCCACCAGTCGCTACCTGGCTCCTGGCGTTCCTCGCCAGCTTGGCCTGCAAGAGAAAGGAGGGCCTCTAAGTACAGTGTGGTGCCCTGCTGCTGTGTGTGAGGCCTCCCATGGTTGAATAGCTTGGACAGTGTGATAAGTGCAGAAAGAGCTTTGATTAACATGCAAGTGCCATTGCAGCGGGAGGAGGGCTGGGCATTAGGCCTTTGATGTCCCTTTGGCCCTAATGGGAGGTGCACATGCAAGGATGAGGGGGACAGTGGAAAGGGTACTCACCTTCACCATTCGACTGAGGTCATTGAATTTCTTGCGGCACTGGTCCGCACTCCTGGGAACATCGCAGTTGGATGAGACCCTGCGGGCAATTCTGCTCCAGGCGTTCCTGAACTGGCTCCTGGGAGCCTTCCTGCCACTAGCCGGGCACACAATCCGTCTTTTCTTGTGTACCCCATGGATGAGCACACTCAGCGCATGCTCAGAGAAGCGCTGTGCTCTGTCACGGGCCCTCTCCATTCCTCCAGGCGCTGTTTTGGCACACCACCAGTGCTGAGGCCTAGTTGCAGCGCTACAGCATGCAGGGCGTGGCAGCAGTCAAAGTTGACCCTTCCCCCTTTAAGAGCTGGCCGGCGTCAGGGTGTCTGCTGACACTCAACACATGACCGCACATGCGCTGCGCCCGGAATCGGCGATATCAAGCCGCATCGCCGGATTAGCGCCTGAACACAGCATTGCAGCGCCAGTTTCAGCGCTCGGCCAGAATCTGGTCCAACCTCACTGAATTTCGGCGAGTTGGCCTGCAGTTTCCGGCGGGCGCTAAATTTACCGAGCGCCCGACTTTAGCGCCCCAAAACGGTGCAAACTGAATTTCTAGGCCCCAGTGTCTACACACACGCCCAGGACCCCCAGTGTCTAGATACCTCCCCCCAGGACCCCCAGTGTCTAGACACACTCCCACGACCACCAGTGTCTAGACACACTCCCAGGACCCCCAGTGCCTGGACACACTCCCAGGACCCCCAGTGTCTAGACACACTCGCAGGACCCCCAGTGTACAGACACATTCCCCGGACCCCCAGTGTCTATCCCCACTCCCCGGACCCCCAGTGTCTAGACACACTCCCAGGACCCCCAGTGCCTGGACACACTCCCAGGACCCCCAGTGCCTAGACACATTACCAGGACCCCCAGTGCCTGGACACACTCCCAGGACCCCCAGTGCCTGGACACACTCCCCGGACCCCCTGTGCCTAGACACATTCCCAGGACCCCCAGTGCCTAGACACACTGCCACGACCCCCAGTGCCTAGACACACTGCCAGGACCCCCAGTGCCTGGGCACACTCCCAGGACCCCCAGTGGCTAGACACATTCCAGGACCGCCAGTGTCTAGACACACTGCCAGGACCCCCAGTGCCTAGACACACTCCCAGGACCCCCAGTGGCTAGACACACTCCAGGACCGCCAGTGTCTAGACACACTCCCAGGACCCCCAGTGTACAGACACATTCCCAGGGCCCCCAGTGCCTAGACCCACTGTCCAGACCGCCAGTGTACAGACACAGTCCAAGGACCCCCAGGTCTAGACACACTGCCCAGATCTCCAGTGTCTAGAGACATCCCAGAACCCCCAGTGTACAGACACGCAGCTCAGACCCCCAGTGTCTAGACACACACCCAGGACGCCCAGTGTCTAGACATACTCCCCGGACCCCCAGTGTCTAGACACACTCCCAGGACTCCCTGTGTCTAGACACACTGCCCAGACCCCCAGTGTACAGACACATACCCAGGACCCCCAGTGCCTGGACACACTCCCCGGACCCCCAGTGTCTAGACACATTCCCAGGACCCCCAGTGCCTAGACACACTGCCAGGACCCCCAGTGTCCAGACACACTCCCTGGACCCCCAGTGTCTACATACCTTCCCCCAGGACCCCCAGTGTCTAGACACACTCCCAGGACCCCCAGTGTCTACACACACTCCCAGGACCCCCAGTGTCTAGACACACTCCCAGGACCCCCAGTGTCTAGACACACTCCCAGGACCCCCAGTGTACAGACACACACCCTGGACCACCAGTGTCTAGACACACTCCCTCGACCCCCAGTGCCTGGACACACTCCCAGGACCCCCAGTGCCTGGACTCACTGCCAGGACCCCAGTGCCTAGACACACTGCCAGGACCCCCAGTGTGTAGACGCACTCCCAGGACCCCCAGTGGCTAGACACACTCCAGGACCGCCAGTGTCTAGACACACTCCCAGGACCCCCAGTTTACAGACACATTCCCAGGACCCCCAGTGCCTAGACCCACTGTCCAGACCGCCAGTGTACAGACACAGTCCAAGGACCCCCAGGTCTAGGCACACTGCCCAGATCTCCAGTGTCTAGAGACATCCCAGAACCCCCAGTGTACAGACACGCAGCTCAGACTCCCAGTGTCTAGACACACTCCCAGGGCCCCCAGTGTCTTAACATACTCCCCGGACCCCCAGTGTCTAGACACACTCCCAGGACCCCCTGTGTCTAGACACACTGCACAGACCCCCAGTGTACAGACACATACCCCGGACCACCAGTGCCTCGACACACTCCCAGGACTCCCAGTGTCTAGACACACTCCCAGGACCCCCAGTGTCCAGACACACTCCCATGACCCCCAGTGTCTAGACACACTCCCTGGACCCCCAGTGTCTACACACACTCCCAGGCCCACCAGTGTCTAGGCACACTCCCAGGACCCACAGTGTCTACATACCTTCCCCCAGGACCCCCAGTGTCTAGACACACTCCGAGGACCCCCAGTGTACAGACACACACCACGGACCACCAGTGTCTAGACATACTCCCAGGACCCCCAGTGCCTAGACACACTCCCAGGACCACCAGTGACTAGACACACTCCCAGGACCCCCAGGATCTAGACACACGCCCCGGACCCCCAGTGCCTAGACACACTTCCAGGACCCCCAGTGTCTCAACACACTCCCAGGACCCCCAGTGTCTAGACACACTCCCAGGACCCCCAGGATCTAGACACACTCCCCGGACCCCCAGTGTCTAGACACACTCCCCGGACCCCCAGTGTCTACACACACTCCCAGGATCCCCAGTGTCTAGACACACTTCCAGGACCCACAGTGTCTAGATTCCTCCCCCCAGGACCCCCAGTGTCTAGACACACTCCCAGGACCCCCAGTGCACAGACACACAACCCGGACCACCAGTGTCTAGTCACACTCCCAGGACCCCCAGTGCCTAGACCCATTCCCATTCCCAGCACCCCCAGTGCCTAGACACACTCCCAGGACCCTCAGTGCCTGGACACACTCCCAGGACCCTCAGTGCCTGGACACACTGCCAGGACCCCCAGTGCCTGGACACACTGCCAGGACCCCCAGTGCCTAGACACACTGCCAGGACCCCCAGTGCCTAGACAAACTCCCAGGACCCCCAGTGTCTAGACACACTGCCCAGACCCCCAGTCTACAGACTCACTCCCAGGACCCCCAGTGTGCAAGCACACTCCCAGGAACCCCACTGTCTAGACACACTCCCAGGACCCCCACTGTCTAGACACACTCCCAGGACCCCCAGTGTCTAGACACACTCCCAGGACCCCCAGTGCCTAGACACAATGCCAGGACCCCCAGTGCCTAGACACACTGCCAGGACCCCCAGTGCCTAGACACACTACCAGGAACCCCAGTGCCTAGACACAATGCCAGGACCCCCAGTGCCTAGACACACTGCCAGGACCCCCAGTGCCTAGACACACTGCCAGGACCCCCAGTGCCTAGACACACTGCCAGGACCCCCAGTGCCTGGACACACAGACAGGACCCCCAGTGCCTAGACACACTGCCAGGACCCCCAGTGCCTAGACACACTGCCAGGACCCCCAGTGTACAGACACATTCCCAGGACCCCCAGTGTCCAGACCCACTGCCCAGACCGCCAGTGTACAGACACACATCCCGGACCACCAGTGTCTAGAAACACTCGCAGGACCCCCAGTGTCTAGACACACTCCCTGGACCCCCAGTGTCTAGACACACTCCCTGGACCCCCAGTGTCTAGACACACTCCCAGGACCCCCAGTGTCTAGATACCTCCCCCCAGGACCCCCAGTGTCCAGACCCACTGCCCAGACCGCCAGTGTACAGACACACATCCCGGACCACCAGTGTCTAGAAACACTCGCAGGACCCCCAGTGTCTAGACACACTCCCTGGACCCCCAGTGTACAGACACACACCCCGGACCACCAGTGTCTAGACACACTCCCAGGACCCCCAGTGCTTAGACACATTCCCAGGACCCCCAGTGCCTAGACACACTCCCAGGACCCCCAGTGCCTGGACACACTCCCAGGACCCCCAGTGCCTGGACACACTCCCAGGACCCCCAGGACCTAGACACACTGCCAGGGTCCCCAGTGCCTAGACACACTCCCAGTACCCCCAGTGGCTAGACACACTCCCAGGACCCCCAGTGTCTAGACATACTCGCAGGATGCCCAGTGTCTAGACACACTCCCAGGACCCCTAGTGTTTAGAGACACTCCCAGGACCCCCAGTGTATATAGACAGAGGCCCAGGACCCCCAGTGTATGTAAACACAGGCCCAGGACCCCCAGTCTGTATAAACACAGACCCAGGACCCTCAGTCTGTATAGACACAGGCACAGGACCCCCAGTGTATATAAACACAGGACCCCCAGTGTATATAGACACAGGCCCAGGACCCCCAGTGTGTATAGACACAGGCCCAGGACCCCCAGTGTATATAAACACAGGCCCAGGGCCCCCAGTCTGTATAAATACAGGCACAGGGCCCCCAGTCTGTATAAACACAGGCCCAGGACCCCCGGTGTATATAAACACAGACCCAGGACCCCCAGTCTGTATAGACACAGGCCCAGGACCCCCAGTGTATATAAACACAGGCCCAGGGCCCCCAGTGCATATAAACACAGGCCCAGATCCCCCAGTGTATATAAACACAGGCCCCGGACCCCCAGTGCATATAAACACAGGCCCAGATCCCCCAGTGTATATAAACACAGGCCCAGGACCCCCAGTCTGTATAGGCACAGGCCCAGGACCCCCAGTGTATATAAACACAGGCCCAGGACCCCCAGTGTATATAAACACAGGCCCAGGGCCCCCTGTGTATATAAACACAGGCCCAGGACCCCCAGTCTGTATAGGCACAGGCCCAGGACCCCCAGTGTATATAAACACAGGCCCGGATACCCCAGTGTATATAAACACAGGCCCAGGGCCCCCAGTCTGTATAAACACAGGCCCAGGACCCCCAGCCTGTATAAACACAGGCCCAGGACCCCCAGTCTGTATAAACACAGGCCCAGGACACCCAGTCTGTATAAACACAGGCCCAGGACCCCCAGTCTGTATAGACACAGGCCCAGGACCCCCAGTGTATATAAACACAGGCCCAGGACCCCCAGTCTGTATAGACACAGGCCCAGATCCCCCAGTGTATATAAACACAGGCCCAGGACCCCCAGTCTGTATAAACACAGGCCCAGGACCCCCAGTCTGTATTAACACAGGCCCAGGACACCCAGCCTGTATAAACACAGGCCCAGGACCCCCAGTCAGTAGAAACACAGGCCCAGGACCCCCAGTCTGTATAGACACAGGCCCAGGACCCCCAGTGTATGTAAACACAGGCCCAGGACCCCCAGTCTGTATAAACACAGGCCCAGGACCCCCAGTCTGTATAAACACAGGCCCAGGACACCCAGTCTGTATAAACACAGGCCCAGGACACCCAGTCTGTATAAACACAGGCCCAGGACCCCCAGTCTGTATAAACACAGGCCCAGGACCCCCAGTCTGTATAAACACAGGCCCAGGACCCCCAGTGTATATAAACACAGGCCCAGGGCCCCCAGTCTGTATAAATACAGGCCCAGGGCCCCCAGTCTGTATAAACACAGGCCCAGGACCCCCGGTGTATATAAACACAGACCCAGGACCCCCAGTCTGTATAGACACAGGCCCAGGACCCCCAGTGTATATAAACACAGGCCCAGGGCCCCCAGTGCATATAAACACAGGCCCAGATCCCCCAGTGTATATAAACACAGGCCCAGGACCCCCAGTCTGTATAGGCACAGGCCCAGGACCCCCAGTGTATATAAACACAGGCCCAGGACCCCCAGTGTATATAAACACAGGCCCAGGGCCCCCTGTGTATATAAACACAGGCCCAGGACCCCCAGTCTGTATAGGCACAGGCCCAGGACCCCCAGTGTATGTAAACACAGGCCCGGATACCCCAGTGTATATAAACACAGGCCCAGGGCCCCCAGTCTGTATAAACACAGGCCCAGGACCCCCAGCCTGTATAAACACAGGCCCAGGACCCCCAGTCTGTATAAACACAGGCCCAGGACACCCAGTCTGTATAAACACAGGCCCAGGACCCCCAGTCTGTATAGACACAGGCCCAGGACCCCCAGTGTATATAAACACAGGCCCAGGACCCCCAGTCTGTATAGACACAGGCCCAGATCCCCCAGTGTATATAAACACAGGCCCAGGACCCCCAGTCTGTATAAACACAGGCCCAGGACCCCCAGTCTGTATTAACACAGGCCCAGGACACCCAGCCTGTATAAACACAGGCCCAGGACCCCCAGTCAGTAGAAACACAGGCCCAGGACCCCCAGTCTGTATAGACACAGGCCCAGGACCCCCAGTGTATATAAACACAGGCCCAGGACCCCCAGTCTGTATAAACACAGGCCCAGGACCCCCAGTCTGTATAAACACAGGCCCAGGACACCCAGTCTGTATAAACACAGGCCCAGGACACCCAGTCTGTATAAACACAGGCCCAGGACCCCCAGTCTGTATAAACACAGGCCCAGGACCCCCAGTCTGTATAAACACAGGCCCAGGACCCCCAGTCTGTATAAACACAGGCCCAGGACCCCCAGTCTGTATAGACACAGGCCCAGGACCCCCAGTGTATATAAACACAGGCCCAGGACCCCCAGTCTGTATAGACACAGACCCAGGATCCCCAGTCTGTATAAACACAAGGCCCAGGATCCCCAGTCTGTATAAACACAAGGCCCAGGATCCCCAGTCTGTATAAACACAGGCCCAGGACACCCAGTCTGTATAAACACAGGCCCAGGACCCCCAGTCTGTATAGACACAGGCCCAGGATCCCCAGTCTGTATAAACACAAGGCCCAGGATCCCCAGTCTGTATAAACACAAGGCCCAGGATCCCCAGTCTGTATAAACACAAGGCCCAGGACCCCCAGTCTGTATAAACACAAGGCCCAGGATCCCCAGTCTGTATAAACACAAGGCCCAGGATCCCCAGTCTGTATAAACACAAGGCCCAGGATCCCCAGTCTGTATAAACACAAGGCCCAGGACCCCCAGTCTGTATAAACACAAGGCCCAGGATCCCCAGTCTGTATAAACACAAGGCCCAGGACCCCCAGTCTGTATAGACACAGGCCCAGGGCCCCCAGTCTGTATAAACACAAGGCCCAGGACCCCCAGTCTGTATAGACACAGGCCCAGGACCCCCAGTCTGTATAAATACAAGGCAATCACAGATGAGGAAGGCCATTCGGCCCAACCTTGTTCTTCTATCCAGGTGGACCACACTGCTCCCCCCACCCCCACTCCAGTTCAGTCTTCGATGGTTCCAGGGATTTTCTTTTCCTGATATCAGTCTTGATTTTCCTTGTCTCAGTTTGAACCTACCCTCCCTTGTCCTAATATCAGTTTAGTTTGAAGTCATTTTCTGATCTATTTTTTTCATTCCGTTTACTATCTCTATAAAGTCAGCTCTCATGTGGCTCCCTCTCAAGGCTGGAACACTCAAGTTCCTCCTCATAACTTATTCATCTAAAGCCAGGGCTCTACTTTGTCCTCGGCTTTCTTTTGATATTGTTTCCTCCTTCTCACTTGGTTGGTTTTTGGTTTTATATTCTTTGCAGTTTTTTCCCATTCTCATGTTCGCCGCTCTCTAATTCTCTTCTACAAATGTTTCTCCTCTCCTCTTATACCTTGATATGGTTCCACAAACCAAACTGACATTTTTCAGGTGTCACCCCAGACAGTCAGTGTCAAGGCAGCTATTCGACTAAAGGGGGCATCACAGCAGAGCCTGAACCTGACATCCATACACACATTCCTTCAGGGGCAGGAACCCGCCGCTCCAGCTCAGGGGGACCGAGGCCAGTGCTCACACCCATGCTACCTGCACGCCAGAGATCAGCAAACTCACCACAGGCCTGCACGGCTATGTAATCCTCGTCCACTCCTGCTTTAAGTAGCTTGGAACATGGGTAGATAGAAAGGAACTTTTCCCCTTAGTAGAGGGGTCAATAACCAGGGAGCATAGTTTCAAGGTAAGGGGCAGGAGGTTTAGAGGGGATTTGAGGAAAAAATTTTCACCCAGAGGGTGGTTGGAATCTGGAACTCACTGCCTGAAAGGGTGGTAGAGGCAGGAACCCTCACAACATTCAAGAAGCATTTAGATGAGCACACAAGGCTACGGACCAAGTGCTGGAAAATGGGATTAGAATAGACAGGGCTTGATGGCCAACGCGGACACGATGGGCCGAAGGGCCTCTTTCTGTGCTGTATAACTCGATGGGGAAAAATTCAATTGGTTGCGCCTCCCGTTAACGCCTTAAGAGGGCGCCAATTGGGGCACAAAGCAACTAGCGCCCGGGCACGACGATGTTTGTGCCGCTTGCGAAATTAACTAGACATTTTGCAGCGGCGCTAAACACTTCCGCCACGATCTCCTGCGCCGGCAGATCGTGACGTCAGTCGAGTGCGCAACGCCCCGGTAGCGCCCCGGACCGGATATTGAGTGGCGCCCCCTGCCTTACCGCCTGCCGCTAGCAACGACAGGTTGAGGGGAGCGTTATGCTGTCAGAAAGGGACTGGGGGAGCGCTATTTAAAGGCGACCGCTTCCTGCCTTTTTTTGTCGGTGACATTTTTGCACCACACATTCTGAGAGAGGGAGAGAGAGAGACTTCTGGAGAGATTCAACGCTGTGTGAAGGAGTTTTGAGTACTGAGCAGCACTTTGCAGGTTCATTTTGATTTGCCCTTCCTTGCTTCGCCAGCGCTCTGAGGTAGCGCCTCGCTCCTTGGCATTTGCGCCTTAAGACAGGTGTGAAGCGCCTGATTTAGCGTTCCAATCACCTGCAGGGGCGATAAAAGCCAAGTTTGCTGTCGGAGGCAATAATTAGCACCAGGCGCTGAACTTTGCGCACGGCCGATAACGGCGCCCCAAACGGGGCGATACTGAATTTTTCCCCCTTGACTCTATGACTGAATGTAAGTAGAATAAAACTGACAAACACAGTTCTCCTGCACGCTAACCATTTGCATCTCTGCAATCGTGGTTTCGACATTACAACAGTGACGTCCGGTCGTGAAAAGCGCTATATAATTGCAAGTCTTTCTTTCTTTCTTTGGAGTTGTGGCGTTACTTTAAAAAAGGCCACCCAGCCCGTGTATGTTTATCTGGATTGTGACGTTGGGTAAAAAGCTGCTCGCTACCAGTGGCAAATTTAAACAAATTACCATTCAAAACGCTCAGGCATGTGATTAAGAGATCTAGATGGTGCAGGGCTCCACACAACAAACATAGGAAAAGGAGGAGGCCAGTCAGCCCCTCAAGCCTGTTCCACCATTCAGTCAGATCATGGCTGATCTGTACCTCAAATCCATTTACCCACATTTGCTCCATATCATTAATAAGTGTGATAGCTCTCCCACCTCTGATTCAGAAGGTTGTGGGTTCAAGTCCCACTCCAGAGACTTCAGCACAAAAAACTAGGCTAACACCCCAGTGCAGTTCTGAGGGAGTGCTACACTGTCGGAGGTGCCGTCTTTCAGATGAGACGTTAAACCGGGACCCCCTCTGACCTCCAAGGTAGACGTAAAAGATCCCAAAACACTATTTTGAAGAAGAGCAGGGGGGGGGTCTCCTGGTGTCCTGGCCAACATTTATCCCTCAATCAACACCTAAAACAGATGATCTGGTCGTTTATCTCATTGTGATTTGTGGGCGCTTGCTGTGCACAAATTGGCTGCTGCGTTTCCTACATTACAACAGTGACTACATTTGAAACATTGGGACATCCTGAGGTCTCGAGGGGGTCTATATAAATGCAAGTCTTTCTTTCTTGATCCCTTGATACCCTTACCTAGCAAAAATCTATCGATCTCAGTTTTGAAAAATTCTTTTGAGACAGCATTTTGAGGAGTGAGTTCCCGATATCTACCACGTTTTGTGTGAAAAAAAGGTTTCTGATTTCGCTGCTGAACGGCCTGGCTCTAATTTTAAGGTTATGCCCTCTTGCTCTGGATTTCCTCACCAGAGGAAATAGTTTCTCTCCATCGAACCTATCAAATCCTTTTATCATTTTAAACATCTCAATTAGATCACTCCTCAATCTTCTAAACTCATAGAATGGTTACAGCACAGGAGGATTCCATTCGGCCCGTCGAGCCCGTGCTGGCTCTCTGCAAGAGCACCTCAGCTAGTCCCACTCCCCCGCCCTTTCCCCGTAGCCCTGCAAATGTTTTTCCTTCAGGTACTTATCCAACTCCCTTTTTAAAGCCACGATTGAGTCTGGCTACACCACCCTTTCAGGCAGTGCATTCCAGATCATAACCACTCGCTGCGTAAAAACGTTTTTTCTTATGTCGCCTTTGGTTCTTTTGCCAATCACCTTGAATCTGTGTCCTCTGGTTCTCGACCCTTCTGCCAAATGAGAACAGTTTCTCTCTATCTACTCTGTCCAGACCCCTCATCATTTTGAACACCTCTGTCAAATCTCCTCTCAATCTTCTCTGCTCTAAGGAGAACAACCCCAGCTTCTCCAGTCTATCCACATAACTGAAGTCCCTCATCCCTGGAATCATTCTCGTAAATCTTTTCTGCACTTTCTCTAAGGTCTTCACATCCTTCCTAAAGTGCGGTGCCCAGAATTGGACACAATACTCCAGTTGAGCCTGAACCAGTGTTTTATAAAGGTTCATCATAATTTCCATGTTTTTGTTCTCTATACCTCTATTCATGAAGCCCAGGGTCCCGTAAGCTTTTTTAACTGCTTTCTCAACCTGCCCTGCCACCTTCAACGATTTGTGCACATATACCCCCAGGTCTCTCTGTTCATGCACCCGCTTTAGGATTGTACCCTTTAGTTTATATTTCCTCTCCTCATTCTTTCTACTAAAATGTATCATTTCACACTTTTCTGCATTAAATTTCATCCGCTATGTGTCCGCCCATTCCACCAGCCTGTCTATGTCCTCTTGAAGTCTATCACTCTCCTCCTCACTGCTCACTATACTTCCAAGTTTTGTGTCATCTGCAAATTTTGAAATTGTGCCCTGTACACCCACATCAAAGTCATTAATATATATCAAGAAAAGCAGTGGTCCTAGTACCGATCCCTGGGGAACACCACTGTATACCTTCCTCCAGTCCAAAAAATAACAGTTCACCACTACTCTCTGTTTCATCACTTAGCCAATTTTGTATCCGTGCTGCCACTGTCCCTTTTATTCCATGGCTTCAACTTTGCTGGCAAGCCTATTATGTGGCACTTTGTCAGATGCCTTTTGGAAATCCATGTACACCACGTCAACCGCATTGTCATCAGCAACCCTCTCTGTTACCTCATCAAAAAAACTCAATCAAGTTGGTTAAACACGATTTGCCTTTAACAAATCCGTGCTGGCTTTCCTTAATTAATCCACGCTTGTCCAAGTGACTGTTAATTTTGTCCCTCAGTGGTGCCTCAAGGGAATACAAACCAAGTTTATGTAACCTAGCCTTATAATTTAACCGTTTAAGCCCCGGTATCATTTTGGTGAATCTGCACTGCACTCCATCCAAGGCTAATCTATCCTTCCTGAGGTGCGGGGCCCAGAACTGAACGCAGTGTCCAGATGGGATCTGACCAAGGCTCTGTACAACTGAAGCATCATTTCCTTCCTTTTGTATTCCAGCCCCCTGGAGATAAAGGGCAACATTCCATTAGCCTTCTTTGATTACTTTTTGTGCTAGTCCATTAGCTTTTAGTGTTTTGTGTACATGGACCCCCCCCCCCCCAAAGTCCCTTTGCTCCTCCACAGCTCCTCGTCTCTCACCATTAAGAAAATATTCCTATTTGTCTTTCTTGGATCCAGAGTAGCTGACATCACACTTCCCCATATTGAACTCCATCTGCCGTAGTTTTGCCCACTCACTCAGTCTGTCCATGTCCCTTTGTAACTTTCTGCTCCCATCCATATATCTTACCGTGCCTCCTAACATAGTGTCACCCGCAAACTTGGATATACAACTCTCTGTTCTTTCATCCAAGTCATTGATATATATGGTGAAAAGCTGAGGCCCTGGTACAGGTCCCTGGGGAACACCTCCCAACTATTTTCTAACCCAAGTCAAAAGGTTACCTCCAATTCCGTGCATTTTTAATTTTGCTAATAGTCTCTTGTGCGGGACTTTAGCAAGTGCTTTCTGGAAGTCCATATAGACAACATCCATAGGCATTCCCCTGTCCACCATGTTAGTGACCTCCTTTAAAAATTCAACCACATTAGTCAGACATGATCTACCCTTCTGCAATCCAGGCTGACTCGCTTTGATCAGCTTCTACTTGTTCAATGGCTCAGCCACTCTGTCTTGATGATAGATTCCAGTAACTTCCCCACAATCGATGTTAATCTGACAGTTCTGTCGTTACCTGGTTCCTCCATCCCTCCCTCCCTTCTTAAATAAAGGCTCCAGACAGGGAAGCGTTCCAGACAGGGTGGCGGTGAAATTCGGGGGTTTAACGCCAGCCGTTAAGGCTGGTTTTCCTGAAAAATTGGCAGCCGCCTCACTTCCACCCACTACCAGCGGGTCCTGTGGCGGCCGCCAATTTGGGCAGGTCGGTAGCGCTGCCGATGCCTGCGCTCACTCCACATATTTAGATGAGGTAGATTGTGACGTCAATGAATGTGTAACGCTGATTTGATGCACAATCTGTCCTTTTCGATGTCGCCGCTCCATTTAACGCCCTCTCCTAATCCTGACCAGCTGACCAAGTGCTCAGCAGCAGGAAACATAGAAGATAGGAGCAGGAGTAGGCCATTCGGCCCCTTGAGCCTGCTCCGCCATTCAAGGTGATCATGGCTGATCATCCAAATTCAGTACCCTGTTCCTGCTTTCTCCCAATACCCCTTGATCCCTTTAGCCTTAAGAAATATATCCAACTCCTTCTTGAATATATTTAATGTATTGGCCTCTACTGCCTTCTGTGGTAGAGAATTCCACAGGTTCACCACTCTCTGGGTGAAGAAATTCCTCCTCATTTCTGTCCTAAATGGCTTACCCCTTATCCTTAGACTGTGACCCCTGGTTCTGGGCTCCCCGACCATCGGGAACATCCTTCCTGCATCTACGCTGTCCAGTCCTGTCAGAATTTTAAAAGTTTCAATGAGATCCCCTCTCATTCTTCTAAACTCCAGCGAGTACAAGCCCAATCAACCCAATCTCTCCTCATACGTCATTCCTGCCATCCCAGATATCAGCCTGGTGAATCTTCGCTGCACTCCTTCCATGGCAAGAACATCCTTTCTCAGATAAGGCGTCCAAAGCTGCACACAATACTCAAGATGTGGTCTCACCAAGGCCCTGTACAACTGCAGCAAGACATCCTTGTTCCTGTACTCAAACCCTCTCGCTACGAAGGCCAACACACCATTTGCCTTCTTAACCGCCTGTTGCACCTGCATGCTTACCTTCAGTGACTGGTGCACAAGGACACCCAGATCGCATTGCACTTCCCCTTCTCCCAATCTATTGCTATTCAGATAATAATCTGTCTTCCTGTTTTTGCCACCAAAGTGGATAACCTCGCATTTATCCACGTTACATTGCATCTGCCATGCTTCTGCCCAATCACCCAACCTGTGCAAATCATCCTGTAGTTTCTCGGCATCCTCCTCACAGCACACACACCCACCCAGCTTTGTGTCGTCTGCAAATTTGGAGATATTACATCTAGTTCCCTTGTCTAGATCATTAATATATATTGTGAATAGCTGGGGGCCAAGGACCGATCCCTGCGGTACCCCACTAGTCACTGCCTGCCACTCGGAAAAAGACCCGTTTATTCCAACTCTTTGCTTTCTGTCTGCCAACCAGTTCTCTATCCAAGTCAATACCTTGCCCCCAATCCCATGTGCCTTAACTTTACACGCTAATCTCTTATGCGGGACCTTATCGAAAGCCTTCTGAAAGCCCAATTACACCACATCCACTGGTTCTCCCTTATCTATTTTACCAGTTACATCCTCAAAAAATTCCAGTAGATTAGTCAAGCACGATTTACCTTGTAAATCCATGTTGACTTTGTCTGACCCTGTCACTGTTTTCCAAGTGCTCTGCTATTACATCTTTTATAATGGACTCTAGCATTTTCCCCACTACCGATGTCAGGCTTACCGGTCTGTAATTCCCTGCGTTTTCTCTCTACCACCTTTTTTGAATAGTGGGGTAACATTAGCTACCCATTGATATACCTATCAATTCATCCAATGAAAAGCGACGAGTTAAGAAAGTAACGATAGGTTTTTATTGGCTAAATAACAGAGCCCACCCTCGTGGGTGATCGGATACAACAAGGAGGAATGCCAGCCAGTCGACTACCTTTATACCTGGGCAGGTAGGTGGAGTCATGGGCGGAGTCAGCAGTGGTCAGCCCAGGTATAACAGCGTGACAAGAGGCGACCTCGTATAGTGATACAACAGTGTGAACAGTGCTAACCATAGAGTAACGATATAACAGTGATAACTATAGTGTAACGATAGTGAACGATAAAAGTGGTTTACCACATTCACCCCTTGTTTAGATTTGAGTCCGGCGGGGTGAAGTGTACTACCAGTTCTGGTATGTCAGTCTGTCCGGAGGCCTCGTAAGCCTTTCTGATCGTCGCAGCGGCGGTGTTGCATTATCCGGTGTTAATGCTGGTGTCTGCGTGGTCGGCGAAGGCTCGTGGGGTTCCGGCATGCCGTCTACCTGGGCTGGAATTGGGGGGGTGGTGGGGGGGGGGGGTGAAGGTGGTGTCTCCGGAGTGCCCGAGGGTGCGAGGTCTCGTAAGGAGACTGTGTCCTCCCGCCCGTCTGGGTATGCCACATAGGCGTACTGGGGGTTGGCGTGCAGGAGGTCCACCCTCTCGACCAGGGGGTCCGTTTTATGGGCCCTCACGTGCTTTCGCAGCAAGACGGGCCCCGGAGAGGTCAGCCAGGTTGGTAGCGTGGTTCCCGTAGTCGACTTCCTGGGGAAAACAAACATTCGTTCATGGGGGGTGGCGTTAATGGCAGTGCAAAGTAGTGACCGGATGGAATGCAGCGCTGCCGGGAGGACTTCCTGCCAGCGGGAGGTTGGGAGGCCCTTAGACTTTAAGGCTAAGAGGACGGCCTTCCATACCGTCGCGTTCTCTCTTTCCACCTGGCCGTTCCCTTGGGGGTTGTAGCTGGTGGTCCTGCTTGCAGCAATACCTCTCGCTAGTAGGAACTGACGGAGTTCCTCGCTCATGAAGGAGGAGCCCCGGTCACTATGTATACAGTTTGGGAACCCGAACAAGGCGAAGAGGTCGTTCAGGCATTTAATGACCGTGGTACTGGTCATGTCTGGGCAGGGGAAGGCAAAGGGGAAACGGGAGTACTCATCAACAATGTTGAGGAAGTACACATTATGGTCAGAGGACGGGAGGGGCCCCTTAAAGTCGATGCTCAGGCGCTCGAAGGGGCGGGTGGCCTTGATCAGGCTTGCTCTGTCCGGCCTAAAGAAGTGCGGTTTGCACTCGGCACAGGTCTGGCAGTTCCTGGTCATGGTCCTGACCTCCTCGATGGAGTAGGGCAGGTTGCGGGCCTTAATGAAGTGGTAAAGTCTGGTGACCCCGGGGTGGCAGAGGTCGTTGTGGAGGGTCTGAAGTCTATCGCTTTGCGCGCTGGCGCATGTAATTCGTGACAGAGCATCGGGGGGTTCGTTCAGCTTACCTGGCCGGTACAAGATATCATAATCATAGGTGGAGAGCTCGATTCTCCACCTCAAGATCTTGTCATTCTTGATTTTGCCCCTCAGCTTGTTATTAAACATAAAAGCGACCCAACGTTGGTCGGTGAGGAGGGTAAATCGTTTGCCTGCCAGGTAATGCCTCCAGCGTCGTACCGCCTCCACAATCGCCTGGGCCTCCTTCTCGACCGACGAGTGTCGGATCTCAGGGCCCTGTAGGGTCCGTGAGAAGAAGGCCACTGGTCTCCCCTCCTGGTTAAGGGTGGCGGCTAGGGCGAAGTCGGATGCATCGCTCTCGACTTGGAAGGGGATGGACTCATCCACTGCGTGCATTGTGGCCTTGGCAATGTCTCCCTTAATGAGGGAGAAGGCTGCGCACGCTTCCTCCGTAAGGGGGAAGGATGTGGACTTCATGAGGGGTCTGGCTTTGTCCGCATAATTGGGCACCCATTGGGCATAGTAGGCGAAGAGCCCCAGGGTTCTCTTCAGTGCCTTTGGACAGTGGGGGAGGGGTAGCTCCATGAGGGGGCGCATTCTTTCGGGGTCGGGGCCGATGACTCCGTTCTCTACTACACAGCCGAGGATGGCAAGGCGCGAGGTGTTAAACACACATTTATCCTTATTGTAGGTGAGGTTCAGCCGTTGGACCGTACGGAGGAATCTCTCCAGATTAACATCGTCGTCCTGCCGGTCGCAGCCGCAGATGGTGACGTTATCTAGATAGGGGAACGTGGCGTGCAGCCCGTTCTGGTCAACCATCCGGTCCATCTCCCTTTGGAAGACCGAAACCCCGTTGGTGACGCCGAAGGGAACCCTAAGGAAGTGGTAGAGGCGGCCGTTCGCCTCGAAGGCTGTATACTGGCGATCTTCAGGGCAGATAGGGAGTTGGTGATAGGCCGACTTAAGGTCGATGGTGGAGAATACCCGGTACTGCGCAATCTGATTGACCATATCAGATATGCGGGGAAGGGGGTATGCGTCCAGCTGGGTGTACCTGTTTATGGTCTGGCTGTAGTCGATGACCAGGCGGTTTTTATTGCCGGTCTTAACGACCACGACCTGGGCACGCCAGGGGCTGGTGCTCCCCTCGATGATGCCCTCCTTCAGGAGACGCTGCACCTCAGAGCTAATGAAAGCTCTGTCCCCGGCGCTGTACCGCCTGCTCTTGGTAGCGACGGGTTTGCAGTCGGGGGTGAGGTTAGCGAACAGGGAAGGTGGCGGGACCTTGAGGGTGGATAGGCCGCAGGTGTTGCGCGGTGGGCGGTTTAAAATCTGCTGGTTATCGACTGTGAGTGGGGGGAGGGATCCGCCGTATGCTAGCGTGACGCTTTGGAGGTGGGATTGGAAGTCTAGGCTTAGTAGGACGGCAGCGCATAGCTGGGGCAGGACGAGGAGTTTAAAATTTTTATACTCCGTGCCCTTAACCGACAGGGTCACAATGCAGTAGCCGCTGATGTCCGTGGCGTGGGACCTCGATGCCATCGAGATCCGGTTGCGCGTTGGCCGGACAGTGAGGGAGTAGTGGCTCACCGTGTCTGGGTGGATGAAACTCTCCGTGCTTCCACTGTCGAACAGGCAGGTCATGGCGTGGCTGTTCACTTTGATGTCCATCATGGACTTGGACAGGTGATGCGGGCGGGCTTGATCCAGTGTGACGGAGGCTAGTGTATAGCTGAGCGAGTTGCTGTAGTCTGCGGGTGAGGCGGTGGTCGGGTCTGGAGTCACGGTGACGGTCGAGCGTGGTGGGTAAAATGGCGCCGCCCACGAGGTAGGACAAAATGGCGGAGAAGATGGCTGCCCCCACAACTCACATGAGGCACTGCTGGTGTCGGTTGCCTGGATCAAAGATGGCCACCCCCATGACTCACATGTGGGGATGCTGGCCTCTGTGGCCTTGATGGAAGATGGCCGCCCCCACAGCTCGCATGAGGCACTGCTGGCCTCCGTTGATCCCCCTCTGCAGGCCTTTGCAAAGTGGCCTTTCTTCATGCATCTCGAGCAGGTCGCGTTTCTGGCTGGGCAGCGCGCCCTCGGGTGTTTCGCCTGGCCGCAGAAGAAGCAGCCGGCGGCCCGATCGCGGGGGTCCGATGTCGCAGCCGGTACCAGGGGTGGCGGTCCCGATCGGGTCCGGGACGCCGACGCTAAGGTAGGTCCCAGGGGGGGTGCTGCGGGGGGTATTGCGGTCGGGGTCGGTCCCAAGTCCCAGGGTCGCGAGTTACAGTACCTTGAATATGCCTCGAGGTCCCGATGGGCCACTTCTAGGGAGCGAGCGAGGGCTGCAGCTTTGTCCAGGTCGAGGTCCTTTGCTTCAAGTAGTCTTTGCCGTGAGTAGTCGGACCGCAGGCCTTTCACGAAGGCATCGCGGACGTTGTCTTCAGTATTTTCTGCCGCCGTTACCGCTTTAAAGTTACAGCCTGGCTGTTGCGGGCAGGATCTTAGGAGGTGTCTGGCATACATGGAATTTACCGGGCTCTGGTACTGTCGTTTCAGCCGGTTGATGGCGTCCTCGTATGTTTTAAGGTCCCGGATGAGTGCGAATACTTTAGGGCTCACTTGGGCGGTCAGAACTCTTAGCTTGGATTTCTGAGGCATGCCGGATTCTCCCAGGTAGGACTCGAAACAGCTCAGCCAGTGTTCGAAGTCGAGGGCTGAGTTTGCTGCCTGTGGGTTTAAATCCAGGTACGGTGGCCGGAGGGCTCGCAGCCAAGCCGGCTGCTGTGGCTGTTGTAGCTCGGCGTCTGACGGCTGCTGTGGCTGTTGTAGCTGGGCGTCTGGCTGGTCTGGCTCGGTAGACATTTTAAAATTTAGCCAATAAAATTGATATACCTATCAATTCATCCAATGAAAAGCGATGAGTTAAGAAAGTAACTATAGGTTTTTATTGGCTAAATAACAGAGCCCACCCTCGTGGGTGATCGGATACAACAAGGAGGAATGCCAGCCAGTCGACTACCTTTATACCTGGGCAGGTAGGTGGAGTCATGGGCGGAGTCAGCAGTGGTCAGCCCAGGTATAACAGCGTGACAAGAGGCGACCTCGTATAGCGATACAACAGTGTGAACAGTGCTAACCATAGAGTAACGATATAACAGTGATAACTATAGTGTAACGATAGTGAACGATAAAAGTGGTTTACCACACCCTCCAATCCATGGGTACTGTTCCAGATTCCATCGAATGTGGGAAGATGATCAGCAATGCATCTACTATTTCTAGGGCCACTTCCTTAAGTACCCTAGGATGTAGATTATCAGGCCCTGGGGATTTATTGGCCTTCAATCCCATCAATTTCCCTAACACCATTTCCCTACAAATATTGATTTCTATCAGTTCCTCCCTTTCATCAGACCCTATGTTCCCCGACATCTCTGGGAGGTTATTTGTGACCTCCTTTGTGAAGACAGAACCAAAATATGTATTTAATTGGTTTGCCATTTCTTTGTTCCCCATTATTAATTCCCCTGATTCTGACTGCAAGGGACCTACGCTTGACTTCACCAATCTTTTTCTCTTCACATATCTATAAAAGCTTTTACAGTCAGTTTTTATGTTCCCTACAAGCTTACTCTCATATTCTATTTTCCCTTTCTTAATTAATCCCTTTGTCCTCCTTTGTTGAATCCTAAACTGCTCCCAATCCTCAGGTTTACTGCTTTTTCTGGCCAATTTATATGTCCTCTCCTTGGATCTTATGCTATCCCTAATTTCCCTTGTTAGCCACGGTTGAGTCACCTTTTTTGTTTTATTTTTATGCCAAACTGGGATGAACAAATTCTGTAGTTCATCCATGCAGTCTTTGAATGTTTGCCATTGACTATCCACTGTCAACCCTTTGAGTGACATTCCCCAATCAATCCTACCCAACTCGCGCCTCAGACCATCGTAGTTTCCTTTATTTAAATTCAGGACCCTAGTCTCTGAGTCAACTACTTCATTCTCCATCTTAATGAAGAATTCGATCATATTATGATCGCTCCGACCCAAGGCGCCTCGTACAACAAGATTGCTAATTAATCCTCTCTCGTTACATAATACCCAGTCTAAGATGACCTGATCTCTAGTTGGTTCCTTGACATATTGGTCCAGGAAACCATCCCGTAAACACTCCAGGAATTCTTCCTCCACAGTATTGTTACTAATTTGGTTAGCTCAATCAATATGTAGATTAAAGTCACCCATGATGACTGCTGTGCCCTTATTGCACGCTTCTCTAATTTCCCTTTTAATGCCATCCCCAACCTCCGCATTACTGTTTGGAGGTCTATATACCACTCCCACTAACGCTTTCTGCCCCTTGGTATTTCTCAGTTCTACCCATACAGATTCCACATCATCAGAGCTAATATCCTTCCTTACAATTGTGTTAATCCCTTCCTTAACCAGCAATGCTACCCCACCTCCCTTTCCTTTTTGCCTATCTTTCCTGAATATTGAATACCCCTGGATGTTGAGTTACCAGCCTTGGCCACCCTGGAGCCATGTTTCCGTAATCCCAATCAAATCATATTCGTTTACCTCTATTTGCGCAGCTAATTCATCCACCTTATTACGAATGCTCCTCGCGTTAAGACACAAAGCCTTCAGGCTTGTTTTTTTAACGCTCTTAGACCTATTAGAATTATTATTTACTGTGGCCATGTTTGATTTAAACCGTTGATTTCTCTGACTGCCACTTTTGTTTTTCTCCTTCCTATCTTTTGCTTTTATCCT
Organism: Somniosus microcephalus; assembly: GCF_052327205.1. Taxonomy (NCBI): domain Eukaryota; kingdom Metazoa; phylum Chordata; class Chondrichthyes; order Squaliformes; family Somniosidae; genus Somniosus; species Somniosus microcephalus. The sequence goes on along the minus strand of NC_141015.1, from coordinate 18,462,903 downwards.
TGTTTCCCTTTCCTCTGTCCCCCTGCTCAGGTTCCCAACCCCCTGCCATTTTAGTTTAAACCCTCCCCCAGAGCACTAGCAAACACTCCCCCTAGGACATCGGTCCCGGCCCTGCCCAGGTGCAAACCGTCCGGTTTGAACTGGTCCCACCTCCCCCAGAACCGGTTCCAATCTCCCAGGAATTTGAATCCCTCCCCCTCGCACCATTCCTCTAGCCACGTATTCATCTGAAATATCCTTCTATTTCTACTCTGACTAGCACGTGGCACTGGTAGCAATCCTGAGATTACTACCTTTGAGGTCCTATTTTTTAATTTACCCCCTAACTCCCTATATTCAGCTTTTAGGACCTCATCCCATTTTTTACCTATATCGTTGGTACCTATATGCACCACGACAACTGGCTGTTTCCCCTCCCCTTCCAAGATGTTCTGCAGCCGCTCTGAGACATCCTTGACCCTTGCACCAGGGAGGCAACACACCATCCTGGAGTCTCGTTTGCGGCCGCAGAAACGCCTATCTATTCCCCTTACAATAGAATCCCCTATTACAGGTAGACTATCCTTTATCCGAACTTCCGAAAACCGAAAACCTCTAAAAACCGAAAGTTTTTTCGTTCAGCATAAGTCGTGCGCACGACATGACCAGAGTGGCGCACGACTTACGCTGAGCAGGGCAGAGGGTCACAGAGTTCCCTCCTGGGTAGGAGATTGCAGGCCGAGCCGGGCAGTGTGAAGGAGATACCGGGAGAGTGAACCCAACAATACAGCGGCCCGTCCGATATTCTTTTCTCCACCCCCCACCCGACCCGACCGATATTCTTTTCTCCCCTCCCCTCCCCACCCGACCCGTCCGATATTCTTTTCTCCACCCCCCACCCGACCCGTCCGATATTCTTTTCTCCACCCCCCACCCGACCCGTCCGATATTCTTTTCTCCCCTCCCCTCCCCACCCGTCCGATATTCTTTTCTCCACCCCCCACCCGACCCCCGACCTGTCCGATATTCTTTTCTCCCCCCATCCCACCCGACCCGACCCCCCCTGACCCGAACCGTGGCCCGTCCGATATTCTTTTCTCCCCCCCGACCCTGACCCCCTGCCGACCCCCACCCCCGACCCCCCGCCGACCCCGACCCCCGACAAATTTCCCAGTCTTATAAAATACCTTCTGAAATCCGAAAAATTCCGAAAACCGAAACTCAGCTGGTCCCAAGGCTTTCGGATAAGGGATAGTCTACCTGTACTATAGCTCTACCCCTCCCATCCTGTGCAGCAGAGCCACCCCTGGTGCCAGGAAGTTGGCTGCTGCTGCCTTCCTCTGATAAGCCATCCCCCCCAACAGTACTCAAAGTGGTGTATCTGTTTGAGAGGGGGATGTCCACAGGGGACCCCTGCACTACCTGCCTGTGCCTAGTACCCATTCCCTTTCTGCCTGTCCAACCTTTGCCTGCGGTGTGACCAACTGATTAAACGTGCCATTCACGATGTCCTCAGCCTCGCGAATGGTCCAGTATGAATCCAATCGCAGCTCCAGCGCCGCAATGCGGTCTGCCAGTAGCTGCAGCTGGACACACTTCCTGCACACATAGTTGTCAGGGACACAGGAAGTGTCCCTGAGTTCCCACATAGCGCAGGAGGAGCATACCACGGGGCTGAGCTGTCCTGCCATGACTTACCCTTTAATTCATTGCAATTAAATTAAATCAAATCAATCCCACCAACTACACTACAGTTAAATGGTTTATTTAAGGGCCCTGGTTTACAAACAGTCCCCGCTACACCACAGAGACTTTAGAAAGTATAAACCACAGAGTTAAAGTTTATAAAGAGAGAAATACTCACCAACCAATCACTTACCTGCTTTCTGGTGATGTCACACTTCGATTACTTTTTACTTCGATTAAATTTTACTTCTCTCCCTCTCCGAGACTGGTACGCTCTGAGGCCTACCTGGTCTCCGCCGCCTTTTAAAGCCTCGCCGCCGCCACTGAGTTTCCCGCCGCCGCTCTGAGGCCTACCTGGTCTCCGCCGACCCCCAGCGGCGCTATTTAAAGGGATCATCAACAACTTGCAGCTGACATGGTTTTTTAGTTCGACTGGCTCTAAGTTTGGAGCTTTCTAAAGTTATTTAAAGTTGCTGAGGTGACAGGGAGTGTTGCTGCAAGTGGAGAACGCCTTGCTTCTCATTTAAAGACTTCTGCTCACACCACTTGCTCACACTCATGGGGGCTCTACTTGCAGTCCCCCTCTCGCTTGAGTAGGGAGCTGGAGCAGAGGCAAGAAGAGGACAAGATGCTCGCAGAGGGAGGAGGAGGGCTTTCAGCAGGAGACCTTGCCCACCTAGGGTCGTCCAAGAGCACTTCTCTTACCTCCACTTTAGTGAGGAGCAGTGTATTAGGAGGCTCCGCTTCACCAAGGAGGTGGTCACAGGACTCTGCCATCTCCTGCAGCCAGACCTGCAGCCTCAGAGCAGGGCGACCACGGCTCTCCCAGTGGCCCTCAAGGTCACCGTGGCCCTCAATTTTCTCGCCACCAGATCCTTCCAGTCTGGAGCAGGTGACAAAGCTAATATCACCCAGTTCGCCGTCCAACGCTGAACCGGGAGGCCACAGAGGCTCTCTACTCCAGGAGAAAGGGTTTCATTGCCTTCTCTCTGAACAGAGAGAAGCAGGAGCAGTGTGCATGTGGCTTTGCCAGGATAGCGGGCTTCCCCATGGCGCAGGGCGCCATCGACTGCACACGTGGCTCTGCACACGCCGTATACCAATTCTGAGATGTTCCATAACCGCAAAGCTACCACTCTCTCAATGTGCAGTTGTTGTGCAACCATGCCCAGCGCATCATGATGGTGAATGCCCGCTATCCTGGCAGCAGTGATGATGCATTCATCCTGCACTAATCCTGTGTGCCAGCAATCTTCCAGCAACCACGTCAAACCCAAGGATGGCTGCTCGGAGACAAGGGCTATCTGCTCTGCACCTGGCTGAAGACTCCCTTCCGCAACCCGCCACTCGTGGCCAGCACTCATATAATGACAGCCATGTTGCCATGAGGAATGTCATCGAGCAGACCATCGGGGCGCTCAAGCAACGGTTCCACTGCCTTGACTGCTCGGGAGGAGCCCTCCAGTACTCGCCGGAGCGGGTGTCCCATTTCGTGGTGCATACTCCACAACTTGGCCATCATGAACATGTAGCCCTTGTCACCACGGGTTCCGGGACCACCTCAGGAGGAGTAGAAGTAGGAAGAAGAGGAAGAGGAGGAGGAGGAGGAAGGGAGGAGGCAGGCAGCACATCCCTGTTCTGGACGGGCTGTCCGTGAACGCCTCATTGGATTCCGGTTCCAATGAATTATCCCCCAGATCCCCATTGCTCACCACTTCCCCATCATACCGTCCCTCTGTCACAGCGCCCTCCTCAGCACGAAGCTGAAATGAGAGCCACCACAAAACACACATTGCAAATATTATTTATCAAATCCAAATCAAAATAACAAAGTCAACAAATCACCCTTGTGCATTCCCTTAGTGCCTTTGTCTGTCCTAGTGCTCCTACGTAGTGCTACCCCAGTGGCTGCAGCATGGCTGGTGGAAGGCTGCTGACTTTCAGTGGGGGAGACTGCAGATGGCCTTGCAGGACGACCTCGAGCAGCTCTGGGCCTAGAAGGCCCGGCTGCAGACTGCACCAGCTCGGCAGCAGTCTGGGCTGGCTGATGGGCAGCAGCAAGGGGCACTGGCGGAGTGGCAGTGGTGGGAGTAGGAATGCTATCATCCTGAGAGAGGACAGCAGGTCCTTGCTCCCGGAGCCACTGCCACTCCCCCAGGGCATTCCTAGCCATCTGTTGGGGGACAGATTGCTAGAGTGCTGGGAGACCCTGCAAGCTCGGTTGGAGTTCTTGAGTATCTGAAAGGAGAAAGACACAAGGGTGAGGGGAGGGAGGAAAAGCAAGATATCCATGCATACCCCATCAGCAGCTTGTAAGTGAGAAGAGATTGTGGATGAGGGGGAAGTGGAATGTGAGAAGAAGGATTAGGTATGAGCATACCGTCATCATCAGCATTGCTTTCAATTTCCCCGCTGGCCACGGACTCAGTGCTGCCCCTCCAATGATCTCCAGCTCTGCTTCCTCCAGGTTGTCAAGTCTTGCTTGGCCGCCTCCCATCTGCTGCTGCTCCCGGCGTTTAAGAGCGACCTTTGCCCGCAAGAGAAAGGGAAGTGTGTCAGTGAGTGTGTCAGCAATGGGTTTGGGTGATGTGCCTGCCATGGTTGAATAGCTGGCAGTGTGTGCAAGGTGTGAGATGTGGGTGTGAGTGTTGGAGCAGTGGTAAGTGTGTGAGGCTGAGCTGAATGTGAGGTATGAGTGGTGATTGCTGGAGATTGTTGGTCGGTGAGTGATGGGGGGGTGGTACATTGAGCAGTGTGTGAGGCGAGTGGTGCAGATGGTGGGATATGGCCTTTGAAGATGAATTCACTTACCTTGACCACTCGTGTGAAGTCATTAAACTTTTTCCTGCACTGGATTCAGGTCCTGGGGACGACAGTCGCTGCAGTGACTGCTTCAGCGATCTCCACCCACAGCCTTCTGCTGTTCTGCCTTGAAGGCCTCTTGCCCCCCCCCCCCCCCGCCCCGCGGGTAGAGGACCTGACGGCATCTTTGAACTCCCAGGACCAAGGCCTCCAGCACTGCATCAGAAAATCCCCTCGCCCTGCCTCTTGGCTGTGGCTTTCTAAACAATGACAATGAGGAGCTTCTGCAAAAAAGCACCTCCCCTTTAAGTGGTGCAGAGATCCTGGGCCTAACTTTATTGGTGTCTCCCCCCCCTGTTGAGTGCCAAGCCAATCAGCAGCACATTTAGCACTGAGATCAGCGCTCCAATCATGTAAATGAGCAGGCAGTACAAATTTTGCACTTAGAACGGGCGCAGGCAAATAGCGCTGGGCATGACGTTTTTGGGCCTTATCCAACTTGTAGGCCGGTAGGGTCCCAGACAGCGAACGGTTCCAGACAGCGAACGGTTCCAGACAGAGAGGGGATCCAGACAGCGAACAGTTCCAGACAGAGAGGGATTGTGACCAAAGATCCGAATTTCGCTGTGAATCTTCATGTGCTGTACAATGCTGCCATCTAGTGGACATTGATGTTATTACACAACATTTTTGACTCACGCCAACAATAACCATTTACAGGAGTGAAATGGAGTCACTCCACATGATTGCACTTTTTTTGCTTTTACTTCAGGGGCAGGGCCATTCTGTGCACACTCCAGGTTTCCATTTGTGGGGCACAGGCACTACCGCTGGTGACAGACAGAGGCGGAGGCATTGCAGAGATGGACAAGGGTGTTGAGGGATTAAAGCAGATTCTGTTTTTACCCATTCCTTGAATGTTTAGAAAGAAAGAACTTGCATTTAAAAAAAATTTTTTTTTTAATTCATTGATGGGATGTGGGCGTCGCTGGCTAGGCCTGCATTTAATGCCCATCCCGCATTGCCCTCGAGAAGATGGTGGTGAACCGCCTTCTTGAACCGCTGCAGTCCATATGGTGTAGGTACACCCACAATGCTGTTAGGACGGGAGTTCCAGGATTTTGGCCCAGCGACAGTGAAGGATCGGCGATACAGGTCCAAGTCAGGATGGTGTGTGGCTTGGAGGGGAACTTGTAGGTGGTGATGTTCCCATGCGTCTGCTGCCCTTGTCCTTCTAAGTGGTAGAGGTCGTGGGCTTGGAAGGTGCTGTTGAAGGAGCTTTGGCGAGTTGCTGCAGTGCATCTTTTAGATGGTACACACTGCAGCCACAGTGCGCCGGTGGTGGAGGGAGTGAATGTTGAAGGTGGTGGATGAAGTGCCAATCAAGCGGGCTGCTTTATCCTGAATGGTGTTGAGCTTCTTGAGTGTTGTTGGAGCTGCACTCATCCAGGCAAGTGGAGAGTATTCCATCACACTCCTGACTTGTGCCTTGTAGATGGTGGAAAGGCTTTGGGGAGTCAGGAGGTGAGACACTCGCCACAGAATTCCCAGCCTCTGGCCTGCTCTTGTAGCCACAGTATTTATATGGCTGGTCCAGTTCAGTTTCTGATCAATGGTAACCCCCAGGATGTTGATAGTGGGGGATTCAGCGATGGTAATGCCATTGAATGTCAAGGGGAGATGGTTAGAGTCTCGCTTGTTGGAGATGGTCATTGCCTGGCACTTGTGTGGTGCGAATGTTACTTGCCACTTGTCAGCCCAAGTCTGAATGTTGTCCAGGTCTTGCTGCATATGGACACGGACTGCATCAGTATCTGACGAGTCTCGAATGGTGCTGAACAGTGTGCAATCATCAACAAACATCCCCACACTATGACCTTATGATGGAGGGAGGGTCATTGATGAAACAGCTGGAGATGGTTGGGCCTAGGACACTGCCCTCAGGAACTCCTGCAGTGATGTCATGTGATTGAGATGAATGACCTCCAACAACCACAGCCAACTTCCTTTGTGCTAGGTATGATTCCAACCAATGGAGAGTTTTCCCCTTGATTCCCATTGACTTCAGTTTTGCTAGGGCTCCTTGATGCCACACTCGATCAAATGCTGCCTTGATGTCAAGGGCAGTCACTCTCACCTCACCTCTTGAGTTCAGCTCTTTTGTCCATGTTTGGACCAAGGCTGTAATGAGGTCAGGAGCTGAGTGGCCCTGGCGGAACCCAAACTGGGTGTCAGTTAGCAGGTTATTGCTGAGTAAGTGCCACTTGATAGCACTGTTGATGACACCTTCCATCACTTTGCTGATGGAGAGTAGACTGATGGGACGGTAATTGGCCAGGTCGGATTTGTCCTGCTTTTTGTAGACAGGACATACTTGGGCAATGTGGAAAATTGCCGGATAGATGCCAGTGTTGTAGCTGTACTGGAACAGCTTGGCTAGGGGCGCAGCTAGTTCTGGAGCACAAGTCTTCAGTACTATTGCCGGAATGTTGTCAGGGCCCATAGCCTTTGCAGTATCCAGTGTCTTCAGCCGTTTCTTGAAATCAGGTGGAGTGAATTGAATGGGCTGAAGACTGGCATCTGTGATGCTGGGGACCTCAGGAGGAGGCCGAGATGGATCATCCACTCGGCACTTCTGGCTGAAGATAGTTGCAAATGCTTCAGCCTTGTCTTTTGCACTCACGTGCTGGGCTCCACCATCATTGAGGATGGGGATATTTTTGGAGCCTCCTCCTCCTGTTAACTGTTTAATTGTCCACCACGACTCATGACTGGATGTGGCAGGACTGCAGAGCTTTGATTTGATCCGATGGTTGTGAGATCGCTTAGCTCTGTCTATCGCATGTTGCTTCCGTTGTTTGGCATGCAAGTAGTCCTGTGTTGTAGCCTCACCAGGTTGACACCTCATTTTTCGGTATGCCTGGTGCTGTTCCCGGCATGCTCTCCTGCACTTTTTGTTAAACCAGGGTTGATCTACCGGCTTGATGGTAATGGTAGAGTGAGGGATATGCTGGGCCATGAGGTTACAGATTGTGGTTGAATACAATTCTGCTGCTGCTGATGGCCCACAGCGCCTCATGGATGCCCAGTTTTGAGTTGCCAGATCTGTTCGAAATCTGTCCCATTTAGCACGGTGGTAGTGCCACACAACACGGTGGAGGGTATCCTCAACATGAAGACGGGACTTCATCTCCACAAGGACTGTGCGGTGGTCACTTCCACCAATGCTGTCATGGACAGATGCATCTGCAACAGGTAGATTGGTGAGGATGAGATCAAATAGGTTTTTCCCTCTTGTTGGTTCCCTCACCACCTGTCGCAGACCCAGTCTGGCAGCTATGTCCTTTAGGACTCGGCCAGCTCGGTCAGTTGTGGTGCTACCGAGCCACTCTTGGTGATGGACATTGAAGTCCCCCACCCAGAGGACATTTTGTGCCCTTGCTACTCTCAGTGCTTCTTCCAATTGGTGTTCAACATGAAGGAGTACTGATTCATCAGCTGAGGGAGGGCGGTAGGTGGTAATTAGCAGGAGGTTTCCGTGCCCATGTTTGACTTGATGCCATGAGACCTCATGGGGTCCTGAGTCAATGTTGAGGATTCCCAGGGCTACTCCCTCCCGACTGTATACCACGGTGCCACCACCTCTGGTGGGTCTGTCCTGCCGGTGGGACAGGACATACCCAGGGATGGTGATGGTGGTGTCTGGGACATTGGTTGTAAGGTATGATTCGGTAATTATGACTATGTCAGGCTGTTGCTTGACTAGTCTGTGGGACAGCTCTCCCAATTTTGGCACAAGCCCCCAGATGTTGGTAAGGAGGACTTTGCAGGGTCGACAGGGCTGGGTTTGCCGTTGTCGTTTCCGGTTCCGGTGCCGAGGTTGATGCCGGGTGGTCCGTCCGGTTTTATTCTTATTGTTTTTTGTAGCGGTTGTTTACAACTGAGTGGCTTGCTAGGCCATTTCAGAGGGCATTAAGAGTCAACCACATTGCTGTGGGTCTGGAGTCACATGTAGGCCAGACCAGGTAAGGACGGCAGATTTCCTTCCCTAAAGGACATTAGTGAACCAGATGGGTTTTTGCAACAATCAACAATGGTATCATGGTCGCCATTACTAAGACTAAGACTAACATTTAATTCCAGAATTAAATTGAATTGAATTAAAATTCCACCAGCTGCCGTGGTGGGATTTGAACCCATAGCCTCAGAGCATTTGACTGAGCCTCTGGCTTACTAGTCCAGTGACATAACCACTACGCCACCGCCTCCCCGTTCACAACCTCACGATGTCCCAAAGCGCTTTGCAGCCAATTAAATACTTTTGAAGCGTAGTCACTAATCTGATTTTAGTGATGTTGATTGAGGGATAAATATTGTCTAGGAACCCGAGGAGAACTCTCCTGCTCTTCCTCGAAATAGTGCCGTGGGATCTGTTACGTCCACCAGAGAGGGCAGACAATGAAAACAAAGGACAGGAAAAGAGCAGCTGCTTCATCAGGCCTATCCTATCCTGTCAGGGTGCAACTCACATACAACACGACCCCCCACGTGCCCCCCATCCCACCATGTGCCCCCGTCCCCCCATGTGCCCCCCCCCCCCCGCCAAACCAGCCACGCAATCTCCTAGAAGCGGCTGAAGAAAAAGGAATAAACCCAGGGCAATTTGGTTACCGACCTCCCTTCCAGTGGCAACAGGTTCTCCTTATTTACTCATGCGCCTTGGTCCTGGCTACCCTATCTAAGATGTCGGAGGTAACGGTGTGGATTTTCAAAAGGAAAAGTTGCAGCCTTATGGTAGCATCATCCATTAAAAACCAGGGAGTGTGTGTGCTGGCCACCACTCAAAGGAGTGAAAGCATCAACACTGGGAAGATGCATCTTAGCACATGGAGAATTTTAGCTATGAGGAAAGATTGGATAGGCCGGGGTTGTTATCTTTGGAACAGAGAAGGCTGAGGGGGTGATTTAATTGAGGTGTATAAAATGATGAGGGGCCGAGACAGAGTGGATAGGAGGGACCTATTTTCCCTAGCAGAGAGGTCAATATCCAGGGTATAGATTTAAAGTAATTAGTAGAAGGATTAGAGGGGAGCTGAGGAGAAGTTTTTTCACCCAGAGGGTGGTGAAGGTCTAGAACACACTGCCTGAAAGGGTGGTAGAGGCAGAGACCCTCAAAACATTTAAAAAGTACTTGGCTGTGCACCCGAAGTGCTGTAAATTATAGGGCTATGGACAAAGAGCTGGGAAGTGGGATTAGGCTGGATCGCTCTTTGTCTGCTGGCACAGACATGATTGGCCAAATGGCCTCCTTCTGTGTCGTAAATGTCTATGATTCTATGATTCTACGTATGTCCATTGGAAAACCACCAATTAGAATTAGTTTTTCAGGGCCGTAACCCTTGTTTACCAGTCAATATGCTATTAAAAGCCCAGTTACACCTAAACCCTTCGGGTCCACATTTAGTGGGAATTTCATAGCGTAATTGCTGCAGCAGAGTCAGTGTTCTCATCAGCTTCCATGAATGAGGGATGCCACTCATTGCCGGCTGTGTGTGGGGCAGGGTAGAGAACGTAGCTTGTGTTGGGGCGCTCAATGACAGACGGCAACTTCAGGATTTCCAAATGCTCAGGCGTTAAATCCTGAAGCTGCGTCAGTTTCAAAGGTGGAATGAGGGAGAAATGGGCCAGTTTGCAGTCATCCGGACGGCAGATTCAAGGCAATTATATACCAGCAATATATATACCCAGAGTAAACATATACAAAGAAAACGTACACAGTAAATACACTCACTGTGAATATAAACAGAGTAAATACACTCACTGAATATAAACAGAGTAAATGCTGTCACTGTAAATATAAACAGACTAAATACACTCACTGAATATAAACAGAGTAAATGCTGTCACTGTAAATATGAACAGAGTAAACACACTCACTGTGAATATAAACAGAGTAAATACACTCACTGAATATAAACAGTGTAAATGCACAGTGAATATAAACAGTGTAAATACACTCACTGTGAATATAAACAGAGTAAATGCACTCACTGTGAATATAAACAGAGTAAGTACACTCACTGTGAATATAAACAGAGTAAATACACTCACTGTGAATATAAACAGAGTAAATACTCTCACTGAATATAAACAGAGTAAATACACTCACTGAATATAAACAGAGTAAATACACTCTGTGAATATATACAGAGTAAATACACTCACTGTGAATATAAACAGAGTAAGTACACTCACTGTGAATATAAACAGAGTAAATACTCTCACTGAATATAAACAGAGTAAATACACTCACTGAATATAAACAGAGTAAATGCTGTCACCGTAAATATAAACAGAGTAAATGCACTCACTGAATATAAACAGAGTAAATACACGCACTGAATATAAACAGAGTAAATGCTGTCACTGTAAATATAAACAGAGTAAATACACTCACTGTGAATATAAACAGAGTAAATACACTCACTGTGAATATAAACAGAGTAAATACACTCACTGTGAATATAAACAGAGTAAGTACACTCACTGTGAAAATAAACAGAATAAATGTACACACTGAATATAAACAGAGTAAATACACTCACTGAATATAAACAGAGTAAATACACTCACTGTGAATATATACAGAGTAAATACACTCACTGTGAATATAAACAGAGTAAGTACACTCACTGTGAATATAAACAGAATAAATACACTCACTGTGAATATAAACAGAGTAAATACACTCACTGAATATAAACAGAGTAAATACACTAACTGTGAATATAAACAGAGTAAATACACTCATTGTGAGAGAAACAGTGTAAATACACTCACTGTGAATATAAACAGAGTAAATACACTCACTGTGAATATAAACAGATTAAATACACTCACTGTGAATATAAACAGTTTAAATACATTCACTGTGAATATAAACAGAGTAAATACACTCACTGAGAGAAACAGAGTAAATACACTCACTGTGAATATAAACAGAGTAAATGCACTCACTGTGAAAAGAACAGAGTAAATACATTCACTGTGAATATAAACAGAGTAAATACACTCACTGTGAATATAAACAGAGTAAATACACTCACTGTGAATATAAACAGAGTAAATACATTCCCTGTGAATATAAACAGAGTAATTACACTCACTGTGAATATCAACAGAGTAAATACATTCACTGTGAATGTAAACAGAGTAAATACACTCACTGTGAATATAAACAGAGTAAATACACTCACTGTGTATAAACAGAGCAAATACACTCACTGAGAGAAACAGGTAAATACACTCACTGTGAATATAAACAGAGTAAATACACTAATTGTGAATATAAACAGAGTAAGTACTCTCACTGTGAATATAAACAGAGTAAATACACTCACTGTGAATATAAACAGAGTAAGTACACTCACTGAATATAAACAGAGTAAATACACTGTGAATATAAAACAGAGTAAATACACTCACTGTGAATATAAACAGAGTAAATACACTCACTATGAATATAAACAGAGTAAATACACACACTGTGAATATAAACAGAGTAAATACAGTCACTGTGAATATAAACAGAGTAAATACACTCACTGAATATAAACAGAGTAAATACACCCACTGTGAATATAAACATAGTAAATACACTCACTGTGAATATAAACAGAGTAAGTACACTCACTTTGAATATAAAGAGTAAATGCACTCACTGTGAATATAAACAGAGTAAATACACTCACTGAATATAAACAGAGTAAATGCAGTCACTGAGAAACAGAGTAAATACACACACTGAATATAAACAGAGTAAATACACTCACTGTGAATATAAACAGAGTAAATGCACTCACTGTGAATATAAACAGAGTAAGTACACTCACTGAGAGAAACAGAGTAAATACACTCACTGAATATAAACAGAGTAAATACACTCACTGAATATAAACAGAGTAAATACACTCACTGTGCTAGAAATTCATCATAGCCACTTTTGGGGCGGTAAAGTCGGGCGGCCGCTAAAGTTTGCGCCCGGCGCAAATTCGAGGCCACTTCCCCGATATTCATTAGCTTCACCCTAAGAGTTTGCTCGAGCGCTAAAACTGGCAATGCATGGCTCTCTTTAGGCGCTAAGCCGGCGGCCCGGGCGCTAACACCGGAAGGTGGGCGCAGGGCAGGTGCGGCGAGCTGCTGATTGACGGCAGACACTCTGGCTCCGGTGAGCTCTTAAAGGGGGAGGGTGGATTTGGTTTTTTGAAAGGCCGAGACTGCTGTATATGTGTTGTTGGGGAGGGCTTCTCTCCATCAGTTTGTTATGTGGTACCGGCACACCACCACCACCACCACCTCCTCCTCCTCCTCCCCCTCCTCCTCCTCCTCCATCTTTGTCTCTCACAAAGTGTTGCAAAACGGCTGCCTTTTCTACTGCAGGAGAGCCCTTTAAATTGCGCTCCCCGCGGCCCTCCTCGGCTGTGTACCGTTCCACTTCACAGTCGTTAGGGCCGCCAGGCGCACAATGGGGCGGCGAGAGTGAAGTTCCGGTTCCGGGCGCACAAAGGGCGTTGCACGACGAAATGACGTCATGATCTGCGTGCGCAGCAGGGCGCGCGCTAAGACTTTGCGCCGCCGCTAAATGTCTACTGAAGTTGGGGCGAGGCGCAGATCGCGCTGCGCCCGGGCGCTAAGTGCCTAGCGCTCGAGATCTACTCCTCCTAAGGCGCTAACGGCTGGCGCGCCCAACTGAATTTCTAGGCCACTGAATATAAACAGAGTAAATGCACTCACTGAATATAAACAGAGTAAATGCACTCACTGTGAATATAAACAGAGCAAGTACACTCACTGTGAATATAAACAGAGTAAATACACTCACTGTGAATATAAACAGAGTAAGTACACTCACTGTGAATATAAACAGAGTAAATACACTCACTGAATATAAACATGGTGTGGAGATGCCGGTGTTGGACTGGGGTGGACAAATGTAAGAAATCACACAACACCAGGTTATAGTCCAACAGCTTTATTTGAAATCACAAGCTTTCAGAGCGCTGCTCCTTCGTCAGGTGAAGTGGAGAGATGCATAAAAACACAGCTTATATAGTCAGAGAATAATGTCAGATGTTTACAGGTAATCTTTCTAACTGCCATTTATCACACCTCGGCAGAGAGATAATCACAGCAATTAAAGGTGTAAATGGTGTCCAAAGAGGTCATTCAGGAAAACATTACAGCAAAGAACAATGAGGTGGGGTCACAAGGGGTCAAATGTTGCAGATGCTGGGGTCTGTATGAAAAACAAAAAAACAGACAAAAAACTTTTTTTTGCTGGAAATCACAGCAGGTCCGGCCGCATCTGTGTGGAGAGAACAAGCCAACGACGACTCGAGTCTGGATGAACCTACATCAGGTGGGGTTACATGTAGCGTGACATGAACCCAAGAACCCGGTTGAGGCCGTCCTCATGGGTGCGGAACTTGGCTATCAGTTTCTGCTCGACGATTTTGCGTTGCCGTGTGTCTCGAATGCCGCCTTGGAGAATGCTTACCCGAAGATCGGACGCTGAATGTCCTTGACTGCTGAAGTGTTCCCCGACTGGGAGGGAACACTCCTGCCTGGCGATTGTTGCGCGGTGTCCGTTCATCCGTTGTCGCAGTGTCTGCATGGTCTCGCCGATGCACCATGCTCCGGGGCATCCATTCCTGCAACGTATGAGGTAGACAACGTCAGCCGAGTCACATGAGTGCGTACCATGTACCTGGTGGGTGATATCCTCACGTGTGATGATAGTTCCGAACCCATGAGGACGGCCTCAACCGGGATCTTGGGTTCATGTCACGCTACATGTAACCCCACCTGACGTAGGGTCATCCAGGCTCGAGTCATCGTTGGCTTGTTCTCTCCACACAGATGCGGCCGGACCTGCTGTGATTTCCAGCAAAAAAAAATGTTTTTTGTCTGTTTTTTTGTTTTTCATACACACCCCAGCATCTGCAACATTTGACCCCTTGTCACCCCACCTCATTGTTCTTTGCTGTAATGTTTTCCTGAATGACCTGTTTGGACACCATTTACACCTTTGATTGCGGTGATTATCTCTCTGCTGAGGTGTGATAAATGGCAGTTAGAAAGATTACCTGTAAACATCTGATATTATTCTCTGACTACATAAGCTGTGTTTTTATGCATCTCTCCACTTCACCTGACGAAGGAGCAGCGCTCCGAAAGCTTGTGATTTCAAATAAAACTGTTGGACTATAACCTGGTGTTGTGTGATTTCTTACAATTGAATATAAACAGAGTAAATACACTCACTGAATATAAACAGAGTAAGAACACTCACTGTGAGAGAAACAGTGTAAATACACTCACTGTGAATATAAACAGAGTAAATACACTCACTGTGAATATAAACAGAGTAAATACTCTCACTGTGAATATAACCGGACTAAATACAGTCATTGTGAATATAAACAGAGTAAATACACTCACTGTATAAACAAAGTAAATACAGTCACTGTGAATATAAACAGAGTAAATACTCTCACTGAATGTAAACAGAGTAAATACACTCACTGAATATAAACAGAGTAAGTACACTCACTGTGAATATAAACAGAGTAAATACACTCACTGTGAATATAAACAGAGTAAATGCACTCACTGTGAATATAAACAGAGTAAATACACTCACTGTGAATATAAACTGAGTAAATACACTCACTGTGAATATAAACAGAATAAATACACTAACTGTGAATATAAACAGAGTAAATACACTCAGTGAGAGAAACAGAGTAAATACACTCACTGAATATAAACAGAGTAAATACACTCACTGTGGATATAAAAAGAGTAAATACACTCACTGTGAATATAAACAGAGTAAATACACTCACTGTGAATATAAACAGAGTAAATACACTCACTGAATATAAACAGTGTAAATACACTCACTGTGAATATAAACAGAGTAAATACACTCACTGTGAATATAAACAGAGTAACTACACTCCCTGTGAATATAAACAGGGTAAATGCACTCACTGTGAATTTAAACAGAGTAAATACACTCACTGTGAATGTAAACAATGTAAATACACTCACTGTGAATATAAACAGTATAAATACACTCACTGTGAATATAAACAGAGTAAATACACTCACTGTGAATATAAACAGAATAAATACACTCACTGTGAATGTAAACAGAGTAAATACACTCACTGTGAATATAAACAGAATAAATACACTCACTGTGAATGTAAACAGTGTAAATACACTCACTGTGAATGTAAACAGTGTAAATACACTCACTGTAAATATAAACAGCGTAAATACACCCACTCAATATAGACAGAGTAAGTACACTTACTGTGAAGTTAAACAGAGTAAATACACTCACTGTGAATATAAACGGTGTAAATACACTCACTGTGAATATATACTGAATTTTTGGCGCGCGCAAGGGAATTAGCGCCGGCGCTAAATTTCCGGCGCTAAAGCCCTGGCGCGGCGTCAACTCAATTTCTAGGCCACTCACTGTGAATATAAACAGTGTAAATACACTCACTGAATATAAACAGAGTAAATACAGTCACTGAGAAACAGAGTAAATACACACACTGTGAATATAAACAGAGTAAATGCACTCACTGTGAATATAAACAGGGTAAATACACTGACTGTGAGAGAAACAGAGTAAAAACACTCACGGTGAATATAAACAGAGTAAATACACTCAATGTGAATATAAACAGAGTAAATACACTCACTGTGAATATAAACAGGGTAAATACACTCACTGAATACAAACAGATTAAATACACTCACTGTGAATATCAACAGGGTAAATACACAAACTGTGAATATAAACAGAGTAAATACACTCACTGTGAATATAAACAGGGTAAATACACTGACTGTGAATATAAACAGAGTAAATACAATCACTGTGAACATAAACAGGCTAAATACACTCACTGTGAATATAAACAGAGTAAATACACTCACTGAATACAAACAGAGTAAATACACTCACTGTGAATATAAACAGAGTAAATACACTCACTCTGAATATAAACAGAGTAAATACACTCAATGTGAATATAAACAGAGTAAATACACTCACTGTGAATATAAACAGGGTAAATACACTCACTGAATACAAACAGATTAAATACACTCACTGTGAATATCAACAGGGTAAATACACAAACTGTGAATATAAACAGAGTAAATACACTCACTGTGAATATAAACAGGGTAAATACACTGACTGTGAATATAAACAGAGTAAATACAATCACTGTGAATATAAACAGGCTAAATACACTCACTGTGAATATAAACAGAGCAAATACACTCACTGTGAATATAAACAGAGTAAATACACTCACTGAATACAAACAGAGTAAATACACTCACTGTGAATATAAACAGAGTAAATACACTCACTCTGAATATAAACAGAGTAAATACACTCACTGTGAATATCAACAGGGTAAATACACTCGCTGTAAGAGAAACAGAGTAAATACACTCACTGTGAATATAAACAGGGTAAATACACTCACTGTGAATAGAAACAGGGTAAATACACTCACTGAATATAAACAGCGTAAATACACTCACTGTGAATATAAACAGAGTAAATACACTCACTGTGAATGTAAACAGGGTAAATACACTCACTGTGAATATGAACAGAGCAAATACACTCACTGTGAATATAAACAGAGTAAGTACACTCACTGTGAATATCAACAGGGTAAATACACTCGCTGTAAGAGAAACAGAGTAAATACACTCACTGTGAATATAAACAGGGTAAATACACTCACTGTGAATATCAACAGGGTAAATACACTCGCTGTAAGAGAAACAGATTAAATACACTCACTGAATATAAACAGAGTAAATGCACTCACTGTGAATATAAACAGAGCAAATACACTCACTGTGAATATGAACAGAGCAAATACACTCACTGTGAATATAAACAGAGTAAATACACTCACTGTGAATATAAACAGAGTAAGTACACTCACTGTGAATATAAAGAGTAAATACACTCACTGTGAATATAAACAGAGTAAATACACTCACTGAAAATAAACAGAGTAAATACAGTCACTGAGAAACAGAGTAAATACACACACTGTGAATATAAACAGAGTAAATACACTCACTGTGAATATAAACAGAGTAAATACACTCACTGAATACAAACAGAGTAAATACACTCACTGTGAATATAAACAGAGTAAATACACTCACTGTGAATATAAACAGAGTAAATACACTCACTGTGAATATCAACAGGGTAAATACACTCACTGAATATAATCAGTGTAAATACACTCACTGTGAATATAAACAGAGTAAATACACTCACTGTGAATATAAACAGGGTAAATACACTCGCTGTAAGAGAAACAGAGTAAATACACTCACTGTGAATATAAACAGAGTAAATACACTCACTGAGAGAAACAGAGTAAATACACTCACTGTGAATATAAACAGAGTAAATGCACTCACTGTGAATATAAACAGAGTAAATACATTCACTGTGAATATAAACAGAGTAAATACACTCACTGTGAATATAAACAGAGTAAATACACTCACTGTGAATATAAACAGAGTAAATACATTCCCTGTGAATATAAACAGAGTAATTACACTCACTGTGAATATCAACAGAGTAAATACATTCACTGTGAATATAAACAGAGTAAATACACTCACTGTGAATATAAACAGAGTAAATACACTCACTGTGTATAAACAGAGCAAATACACTCACTGAGAGAAACAGGTAAATACACTCACTGTGAATATAAACAGATTAAATACACTAATTGTGAATATAAACAGAGTAAGTACTCTCACTGTGAATATAAACAGATTAAATACAGTCACTGTGAATATAAACAGAGTAAGTACACTCACTGAATATAAACAGAGTAAATACACTCTGAATATAAAACAGAGTAAATACACTCACTGTGAATATAAACAGAGTAAATACACTCACTATGAATATAAACAGAGTAAATACACACACTGTGAATAACAGAGTAAATACAGTCACTGTGAATATAAACAGAGTAAATACACTCACTATGAATATAAACAGAGTAAATACACACACTGTGAATATAAACAGAGTAAATACAGTCACTGTGAATATAAACAGAGTAAATACACTCACTGAATATAAACAGAGTAAATACACCCACTGTGAATATAAACATAGTAAATACACTCACTTTGAATATAAAGAGTAAATGCACTCACTGTGAATATAAACAGAGTAAATACACTCACTGAATATAAACAGAGTAAATGCAGTCACTGAGAAACAGAGTAAATACACACACTGAATATAAACAGAGTAAATACACTCACTGTGAATATAAACAGAGTAAATGCACTCACTGTGAATATAAACAGAGTAAGTACACTCACTGAGAGAAACAGAGTAAATACACTCACTGAATATAAACAGAGTAAATACACTCACTGAATATAAACAGAGTAAATACACTCACTGTCCTAGAAATTCATTATAGCCACTTTTGGGGCGGTAAAGTCGGGCGGCCGCTAAAGTTTGCGCCCGGCGCAAATTCGAGGCCACTTCCCCGATATTCATTAGCTTCACCCTAAGAGTTTGCTCGAGCGCTAATACTGGCAATGCATGGCTCTCTTTAGGCGCTAAGCCGGCGGCCCGGGCGCTAACACCGGAAGGTGGGCGCAGGGCAGGTGCGGCGAGCTGCTGATTGACGGCAGACACTCTGGCTCCGGTGAGCTCTTAAAGGGGGAGGGTGGATTTGGTTTTTTGAAAGGCCGAGACTGCTGTATTTGTGTTGTTGGGGAGGGCTTCTCTCCATCAGTTTGTTATGTGGTACCGGCACACCACCACCACCACCACCTCCTCCTCCTCCTCCCCCTCCTCCTCCTCCTCCATCTTTGTCTCTCACAAAGTGTTGCAAAACGGCTGCCTTTTCTACTGCAGGAGAGCCCTTTAAATTGCGCTCCCCGCGGCCCGCCTCGGCTGTGTACCGTTCCACTTCACAGTCGTTAGGGCCGCCAGGCGCACAATGGGGCGGTGAGAGTGAAGTTCCGGTTCCGGGCGCACAAAGGGCGTTGCACGACGAAATGACGTCATGATCTGCGTGCGCAGCAGGGCGCGCGCTAAGACTTTGCGCCGGCGCTAAATGTCTACTGAAGTTGGGGCGAGGCGCAGATCGCGCTGCGCCCGGGCGCTAACTGCCTAGCGCTCGAGATCTACTCCTCCTAAGGCGCTAACGGCTGGCCCGCCCAACTGAATTTCTAGGCTACTGAATATAAACAGAGTAAATGCACTCACTGAATATAAACAGAGTAAATGCACTCACTGTGAATATAAACAGAGCAAGTACACTCACTGTGAATATAAACAGAGTAAGTACACTCACTGTGAATATAAACAGAGTAAGTACACTCACTGTGAATATAAACAGAGTAAATACACTCACTGTGAATATAAACAGAGTAAATACACTCACTGTGAATATAAACAGAGTAAATACACTCACTGAATATAAACATGGTGTGGAGATGCCGGTGTTGGACTGGGGTGGACAAATGTAAGAAATCACACAACACCAGGTTATAGTCCAACAGCTTTATTTGAAATCACAAGCTTTCAGAGCGCTGCTCCTTCGTCAGGTGAAGTGGAGAGATGCATAAAAACACAGCTTATATAGTCAGAGAATGTCAGATGTTTACAGGTAATCTTTCTAACTGCCATTTATCACACCTCGGCAGAGAGATAATCACAGCAATTAAAGGTGTAAATGGTGTCCAAAGAGGTCATTCAGGAAAACATTACAGCAAAGAACAATGAGGTGGGGTCACAAGGGGTCAAATGTTGCAGATGCTGGGGTCTGTATGAAAAACAAAAAAACAGACAAAAAACTTTTTTTTGCTGGAAATCACAGCAGGTCCGGCCACATCTGTGTGGAGAGAACAAGCCAACGACGACTCGAGTCTGGATGAACCTACATCAGGTGGGGTTACATGTAGCGTGACATGAACCCAAGAACCCGGTTGAGGCCGTCCTCATGGGTGCGGAACTTGGCTATCAGTTTCTGCTCGACGATTTTGCGTTGCCGTGTGTCTCGAATGCCGCCTTGGAGAATGCTTACCCGAAGATCGGACGCTGAATGTCCTTGACTGCTGAAGTGTTCCCCGACTGGGAGGGAACACTCCTGCCTGGCGATTGTTGCGCGGTGTCCGTTCATCCGTTGTCGCAGTGTCTGCATGGTCTCGCCGATGCACCATGCTCCGGGGCATCCATTCCTGCAACGTATGAGGTAGACAACGTCAGCCGAGTCACATGAGTGCGTACCATGTACCTGGTGGGTGATATCCTCACGTGTGATGATAGTTCCGAACCCATGAGGACGGCCTCAACCGGGATCTTGGGTTCATGTCACGCTACATGTAACCCCACCTGACGTAGGGTCATCCAGGCTCGAGTCATCGTTGGCTTGTTCTCTCCACACAGATGCGGCCGGACCTGCTGTGATTTCCAGCAAAAAAAAATGTTTTTTGTCTGTTTTTTTGTTTTTCATACACACCCCAGCATCTGCAACATTTGACCCCTTGTCACCCCACCTCATTGTTCTTTGCTGTAATGTTTTCCTGAATGACCTGTTTGGACACCATTTACACCTTTGATTGCGGTGATTATCTCTCTGCTGAGGTGTGATAAATGGCAGTTAGAAAGATTACCTGTAAACATCTGATATTATTCTCTGACTACATAAGCTGTGTTTTTATGCATCTCTCCACTTCACCTGACGAAGGAGCAGCGCTCCGAAAGCTTGTGATTTCAAATAAAACTGTTGGACTATAACCTGGTGTTGTGTGATTTCTTACAATTGAATATAAACAGAGTAAATACACTCACTGAATATAAACAGAGTAAGAACACTCACTGTGAGAGAAACAGTGTAAATACACTCACTGTGAATATAAACAGAGTAAATACACTCACTGTGAATATAAACAGAGTAAATACTCTCACTGTGAATATAACCGGACTAAATACAGTCATTGTGAATATAAACAGAGTAAATACACTCACTGTATAAACAAAGTAAATACAGTCACTGTGAATATAAACAGAGTAAATACTCTCACTGAATGTAAACAGAGTAAATACACTCACTGAATATAAACAGAGTAAGTACACTCACTGTGAATATAAACAGAGTAAATACACTCACTGTGAATATAAACAGAGTAAATGCACTCACTGTGAATATAAACAGAGTAAATACACTCACTGTGAATATAAACTGAGTAAATACACTCACTGTGAATATAAACAGAATAAATACACTAACTGTGAATATAAACAGAGTAAATACACTCAGTGAGAGAAACAGAGTAAATACACTCACTGAATATAAACAGAGTAAATACACTCACTGTGGATATAAAAAGAGTAAATACACTCACTGTGAATATAAACAGAGTAAATACACTCACTGTGAATATAAACAGAGTAAATACACTCACTGAATATAAACAGTGTAAATACACTCACTGTGAATATAAACAGAGTAAATACACTCACTGTGAATATAAACAGAGTAACTACACTCCCTGTGAATATAAACAGGGTAAATGCACTCACTGTGAATTTAAACAGAGTAAATACACTCACTGTGAATGTAAACAATGTAAATACACTCACTGTGAATATAAACAGTATAAATACACTCACTGTGAATATAAACAGAGTAAATACACTCACTGTGAATATAAACAGAATAAATACACTCACTGTGAATGTAAACAGAGTAAATACACTCACTGTGAATATAAACAGAATAAATACACTCACTGTGAATGTAAACAGTGTAAATACACTCACTGTGAATGTAAACAGTGTAAATACACTCACTGTAAATATAAACAGCGTAAATACACCCACTCAATATAGACAGAGTAAGTACACTTACTGTGAAGTTAAACAGAGTAAATACACTCACTGTGAATATAAACGGTGTAAATACACTCACTGTGAATATATACTGAATTTTTGGCGCGCGCAAGGGAATTAGCGCCGGCGCTAAATTTCCGGCGCTAAAGCCCTGGCGCGGCGTCAACTCAATTTCTAGGCCACTCACTGTGAATATAAACAGTGTAAATACACTCACTGAATATAAACAGAGTAAATACAGTCACTGAGAAACAGAGTAAATACACACACTGTGAATATAAACAGAGTAAATGCACTCACTGTGAATATAAACAGGGTAAATACACTGACTGTGAGAGAAACAGAGTAAAAACACTCACGGTGAATATAAACAGAGTAAATACACTCAATGTGAATATAAACAGAGTAAATACACTCACTGTGAATATAAACAGGGTAAATACACTCACTGAATACAAACAGATTAAATACACTCACTGTGAATATCAACAGGGTAAATACACAAACTGTGAATATAAACAGAGTAAATACACTCACTGTGAATATAAACAGGGTAAATACACTGACTGTGAATATAAACAGAGTAAATACAATCACTGTGAACATAAACAGGCTAAATACACTCACTGTGAATATAAACAGAGTAAATACACTCACTGAATACAAACAGAGTAAATACACTCACTGTGAATATAAACAGAGTAAATACACTCACTCTGAATATAAACAGAGTAAATACACTCAATGTGAATATAAACAGAGTAAATACACTCACTGTGAATATAAACAGGGTAAATACACTCACTGAATACAAACAGATTAAATACACTCACTGTGAATATCAACAGGGTAAATACACAAACTGTGAATATAAACAGAGTAAATACACTCACTGTGAATATAAACAGGGTAAATACACTGACTGTGAATATAAACAGAGTAAATACAATCACTGTGAATATAAACAGGCTAAATACACTCACTGTGAATATAAACAGAGCAAATACACTCACTGTGAATATAAACAGAGTAAATACACTCACTGAATACAAACAGAGTAAATACACTCACTGTGAATATAAACAGAGTAAATACACTCACTCTGAATATAAACAGAGTAAATACACTCACTGTGAATATCAACAGGGTAAATACACTCGCTGTAAGAGAAACAGAGTAAATACACTCACTGTGAATATAAACAGGGTAAATACACTCACTGTGAATAGAAACAGGGTAAATACACTCACTGAATATAAACAGCGTAAATACACTCACTGTGAATATAAACAAAGTAAATACACTCACTGTGAATGTAAACAGGGTAAATACACTCACTGTGAATATGAACAGAGCAAATACACTCACTGTGAATATAAACAGAGTAAGTACACTCACTGTGAATATCAACAGGGTAAATACACTCGCTGTAAGAGAAACAGAGTAAATACACTCACTGTGAATATAAACAGGGTAAATACACTCACTGTGAATATCAACAGGGTAAATACACTCGCTGTAAGAGAAACAGATTAAATACACTCACTGAATATAAACAGAGTAAATGCACTCACTGTGAATATAAACAGAGCAAATACACTCACTGTGAATATGAACAGAGCAAATACACTCACTGTGAATATAAACAGAGTAAATACACTCACTGTGAATATAAACAGAGTAAGTACACTCACTGTGAATATAAAGAGTAAATACACTCACTGTGAATATAAACAGAGTAAATACACTCACTGAAAATAAACAGAGTAAATACAGTCACTGAGAAACAGAGTAAATACACACACTGTGAATATAAACAGAGTAAATACACTCACTGTGAATATAAACAGAGTAAATACACTCACTGAATACAAACAGAGTAAATACACTCACTGTGAATATAAACAGAGTAAATACACTCACTGTGAATATAAACAGAGTAAATACACTCACTGTGAATATCAACAGGGTAAATACACTCACTGAATATAATCAGTGTAAATACACTCACTGTGAATATAAACAGAGTAAATACACTCACTGTGAATATAAACAGGGTAAATACACTCGCTGTAAGAGAAACAGAGTAAATACACTCACTGTGAATATAAACAGAGTAAATACACTCACTGTGAATATAAACCGTGTAAATACACTCACTGTGAATATAAACCGTGTAAATACACTCACTGTGAATATAAACAGAGTAAATACACTCACTGTGAATATTAACAGAGTAAATACACTCACTGAATATAAACAGGGTAAATACACTCACTGTGAATATAAACAGAGTAAATACACTCACTGTGAATATAAACAGAGTAAATACACTCACTGTGAATATAAACAGAGTAAATACACTCACTGTGAATATAAACAGAGTAAATACACTCACTGAATATAAACAGAGTAAATACACTCACTGTGAATAGAAAGAGAGTAAATACACTCACTGTGAATATAAACTGAGTAAATACACTCACTGTGAATATAAACAGAGCAAATACTCTCACTGTGAATATAAACAGAGTAAATTCACTCACTGTGAATATAAACAGAGTAAATACACGCACTGTGCATATAAACAGAGTAAATAGACTCATTCTGAATATAAACTGAGTAAATACACTCACTGTGAATATGACCTCAGTAAATACACTCACTGTGAATATAAACTGAGTAAATACACTCACTGTGAATATAAACAGAATAAATACACTCACTGTGAATATAAACAGAGTAAATACACTCACTGTGAATATAAACAGAGTAAATACACTCACTGTGAATAACAGAGCAAAAACACTCACTGTGAATATAAACAGAGTGAATACACTCACTGTGAATATAAACAGAGTAAGTACACTCACTGTGAATATAAAGAGTAAATACACTCACTGAATATAAACAGAGTAAATACATTCACTGAAAATAAACAGAGTAAATACAGTCACTGAGAAACAGAGTAAATACACACACTGTGAATATAAACAGATTAAATACACTCACTGTGAATATAAACAGAGTAAATACACTCACTGTGAATATAAACAGAGTAAATGCACTCACTGTGAATATAAACAGAGTAAATGCACTCACTGTGAATATAAACAGAGTAAATACACTCACTGTGAATATAAACAGAGTAAATACACTCAGTGTGAATATAAACAGAGTAAATACACTCACTGTGAGAGAAACAGATTAAATACACTCACTGTGAATATAAACAGAGGAAATACACTCACTGAATATAAACAGAGTAGCTACACTCACTGTGAATATAAACAGAGTAAATACACTCACTGTGAATATAAACAGAGTAAATACACTCACTGAATATAAACAGAGTAAATACACTGTGAATATAAAACAGAGTAAATACACTCACTGTGAATATAAACAGAGTAAATACACTCACTGTGAATATCAACAGGGTAAATACACTCACTGAATATAATCAGTGTAAATACACTCACTGTGAATATAAACAGAGTAAATACACTCGCTGTAAGAGAAACAGAGTAAATACACTCACTGTGAATATAAGCAGAGTAAATACACTCACTGTGAATATAAACAGGTTAAATACACTCACTGTGAATATAAACCGTGTAAATACACTCACTGTGAATATAAACAGAGTAAATACACTCACTGTGAATATTAACAGAGTAAATACACTCACTGAATATAAACAGAGTAAATACACTCACTGTGAATATAAACAGAGTAAATACACTCACTGTGAATATAAACAGGGTAAATACACTCACTGTGAATATAAACAGAGTAAATACACTCACTGTGAATATAAACAGAGTAAATACACTCACTGTGAATATAAACAGAGTAAATACACTCACTGTGAATATAAACAGAGTAAATACACTCACTGAATATAAACAGAGTAAATACACTCACTGTGAATAGAAAGAGAGTAAATACACTCACTGTGAATATAAACTGAGTAAATACACTCACTGTGAATATAAACAGAGCAAATACTCTCACTGTGAATATAAACAGAGTAAATTCACTCACTGTGAATATAAACAGAGTAAATACACGCACTGTGCATATAAACAGAGTAAATAGACTCACTCTGAATATAAACTGAGTAAATACACTCACTGTGAATATGAACTCAGTAAATACACTCACTGTGAATATAAACTGAGTAAATACACTCACTGTGAATATAAACAGAATAAATACACTCACTGTGAATATAAACAGAGTAAATACACTCACTGTGAATATAAACAGAGTAAATACACTCACTGTGAATATAAACAGAGTAAGTACACTCACTGTGAATATAAAGAGTAAATACACTCACTGAATATAAACAGAGTAAATACACTCACTGTGAATATAAACAGAGTAAATGCACTCACTGAATATAAACAGAGTAAATGCACTCACTGTGAATATAAACAGAGCAAGTACACTCACTGTGAATATAAACAGAGTAAATACACTCACTGTGAATATAAACAGAGTAAGTACACTCACTGTGAATATAAACAGAGTAAATACACTCACTGTAAATATAAACAGAGTAAATACACTCACTGTGAATATAAACAGAGTAAATACACTCACTGAATATAAACATGGTGTGGAGATGCCGGTGTTGGACTGGGGTGGACAAATGTAAGAAATCACACAACACCAGGTTATAGTCCAACAGCTTTATTTGAAATCACAAGCTTTCAGAGCGCTGCTCCTTCGTCAGGTGAAGTGGAGAGATGCATAAAAACAAAGCTTATATAGTCAGAGAATAATGTCAGATGTTTACAGGTAACCTTTCTAACTGCCATTTATCACACCTCGGCAGAGAGATAATCACAGCAATTAAAGGTGTAAATGGTGTCCAAAGAGGTCATTCAGGAAAACATTACAGCAAAGAACAATGAGGTGGGGTCACAAGGGGTCAAATGTTGCAGATGCTGGGGTCTGTATGAAAAACAAAAAAACAGACAAAAAACTTTTTTTTGCTGGAAATCACAGCAGGTCCGGCCGCATCTGTGTGGAGAGAACAAGCCAACGACGACTCGAGTCTGGATGAACCTACATCAGGTGGGGTTACATGTAGCGTGACATGAACCCAAGAACCCGGTTGAGGCCGTCCTCATGGGTGCGGAACTTGGCTATCAGTTTCTGCTCGACGATTTTGCGTTGCCGTGTGTCTCGAATGCCGCCTTGGAGAATGCTTACCCGAAGATCGGACGCTGAATGTCCTTGACTGCTGAAGTGTTCCCCGACTGGGAGGGAACACTCCTGCCTGGCGATTGTTGCGCGGTGTCCGTTCATCCGTTGTCGCAGTGTCTGCATGGTCTCGCCGATGCACCATGCTCCGGGGCATCCATTCCTGCAACGTATGAGGTAGACAACGTTAGCCGAGTCACATGAGTGCGTACCATGTACCTGGTGGGTGATATCCTCACGTGTGATGATAGTTCCGAACCCATGAGGACGGCCTCAACCGGGATCTTGGGTTCATGTCACGCTACATGTAACCCCACCTGACGTAGGGTCATCCAGGCTCGAGTCATCGTTGGCTTGTTCTCTCCACACAGATGCGGCCGGACCTGCTGTGATTTCCAGCAAAAAAAAAAGTTTTTTGTCTGTTTTTTTGTTTTTCATACACACCCCAGCATCTGCAACATTTGACCAATTGTCACCCCACCTCATTGTTCTTTGCTGTAATGTTTTCCTGAATGACCTGTTTGGACACCATTTACACCTTTGATTGCGGTGATTATCTCTCTGCTGAGGTGTGATAAATGGCAGTTAGAAAGATTACCTGTAAACATCTGATATTATTCTCTGACTACATACGCTGTGTTTTTATGCATCTCTCCACTTCACCTGACGAAGGAGCAGCGCTCCGAAAGCTTGTGATTTCAAATAAAGCTGTTGGACTATAACCTGGTGTTGTGTGATTTCTTACAATTGAATATAAACAGAGTAAATACACTCACTGAATATAAACAGAGTAAGAACACTCACTGTGAGAGAAACAGTGTAAATACACTCACTGTGAATATAAACAGAGTAAATACACTCACTGTGAATATAAACAGAGTAAATACTCTCACTGTGAATATAACCGGACTAAATACAGTCATTGTGAATATAAACAGAGTAAATACACTCACTGTATAAACAAAGTAAATACAGTCACTGTGAATATAAACAGAGTAAATACTCTCACTGAATGTAAACAGAGTAAATACACTCACTGAATATAAACAGAGTAAGTACACTCACTGTGAATATAAACAGAGTAAATACACTCACTGTGAATATAAACAGAGTAAATGCACTCACTGTGAATATAAACAGAGTAAATACACTCACTGTGAATATAAACTGAGTAAATACACTCACTGTGAATATAAACAGAATAAATACACTAACTGTGAATATAAACAGAGTAAATACACTCAGTGAGAGAAACAGAGTAAATACACTCACTGAATATAAACTGAGTAAATGCACTCACTGTGAATATAAAAAGAGTAAATACACTCACTGTGAATATAAACAGAGTAAATACACTCACTGTGAATATAAACAGAGTAAATACACTCACTGAATATAAACAGTGTAAATACACTCACTGTGAATATAAACAGAGTAAATACACTCACTGTGAATATAAACAGAGTAACTACACTCCCTGTGAATATAAACAGGGTAAATGCACTCACTGTGAATTTAAACAGAGTAAATACACTCACTGTGAATGTAAACAATGTAAATACACTCACTGTGAATATAAACAGTATAAATGCACTCACTGTGAATATAAACAGAGTAAATACACTCACTGTGAATATAAACAGAATAAATACACTCACTGTGAATGTAAACAGTGTAAATACACTCACTGTAAATATAAACAGCGTAAATACACCCACTCAATATAGACAGAGTAAGTACACTTACTGTGAAGTTAAACAGAGTAAATACACTCACTGTGAATATAAACGGTGTAAATACACTCACTGTGAATATATACTGAATTTTTGGCGCGCGCTAGGGAATTAGCGCCGGCGCTACATTTCCGGCGCTAAAGCCCTGGCGCGGCGTCAACTCAATTTCTAGGCCACTCACTGTGAATATAAACAGTGTAAATACACTCACTGAATATAAACAGAGTAAATACAGTCACTGAGAAACAGAGCAAATACACACACTGTGAATATAAACAGAGTAAATGCACTCACTGTGAATATAAACAGGGTAAATACACTGACTGTGAGAGAAACAGAGTAAAAACACTCACGGTGAATATAAACAGAGTAAATACACTCACTGTGAATATAAACAGGGTAAATACACTCACTGAATACAAACAGATTAAATACACTCACTGTGAATATCAACAGGGTAAATACACAAACTGTGAATATAAACAGAGTAAATACACTCACTGTGAATATAAACAGGGTAAATACACTGACTGTGAATATAAACAGAGTAAATACAATCACTGTGAATATAAACAGGCTAAATACACTCACTGTGAATATAAACAGAGCAAATACACTCACTGTGAATATAAACAGAGTAAATACACTCACTGAATACAAACAGAGTAAATACACTCACTGTGAATATAAACAGAGTAAATACACTCACTGTGAATATAAACAGAGTAAATACACTCACTGTGAATATCAACAGGGTAAATACACTTGCTGTAAGAGAAACAGAGTAAATACACTCACTGTGAATATAAACAGGGTAAATACACTCACTGTGAATATAAACAGCGTAAATACACTCACTGTGAATATAAACAGAGTAAATACACTCACTGTGAATATAAACAGGGTAAATACACTCGCTGTAAGAGAAACAGATTAAATACACTCACTGAATATAAACAGAGCAAATACACTCACTGTGAATATGACCAGAGCAAATACACTCACTGTGAATATAAACAGAGTAAATACACTCACTGTGAATAT
This sequence comes from Somniosus microcephalus, assembly GCF_052327205.1. Taxonomy (NCBI): domain Eukaryota; kingdom Metazoa; phylum Chordata; class Chondrichthyes; order Squaliformes; family Somniosidae; genus Somniosus; species Somniosus microcephalus. The sequence goes on along the minus strand of NC_141015.1, from coordinate 18,432,429 downwards.
AAACAGAGTAAGTACACTCACTGTGAATATAAAGAGTAAATACACTCACTGTGAATATAAACAGAGTAAATACACTCACTGAAAATAAACAGAGTAAATACAGTCACTGAGAAACAGAGTAAATACACACACTGTGAATATAAACAGAGTAAATACACTCACTGTGAATATAAACAGAGTAAATACACTCACTGAATACAAACAGAGTAAATACACTCACTGTGAATATAAACAGAGTAAATACACTCACTGTGAATATCAACAGAGTAAATACACTCACTGTGAATATCAACAGGGTAAATACACTCATTGAATATAATCAGTGTAAATACACTCACTGTGAATATAAACAGAGTAAATACACTCACTGTGAATATAAACAGGGTAAATACACTCGCTGTAAGAGAAACAGAGTAAATACACTCACTGTGAATATAAACAGAGTAAATACACTCACTGTGAATATAAACAGAGTAAATACACTCACTGTGAATATAAACAGGGTAAATACACTCACTGTGAATATAAACAGAGTAAATACACTCACTGTGAATATAAACAGAGTAAATACACTCACTGTGAATATAAACAAAGTAAATACACTCACTGTGAATATAAACAGAGTAAATACACTCACTGAATATAAACAGAGTAAATACACTCACTGTGAATAGAAAGAGAGTAAATACACTCACTGTGAATATAAACTGAGTAAATACACTCACTGTGAATATAAACAGAGCAAATACTCTCACTGTGAATATAAACAGAGTAAATTCACTCACTGTGAATATAAACAGAGTAAATACACGCACTGTGCATATAAACAGAGTAAATAGACTCACTCTAAATATAAACTGAGTAAATACAGTCACTGTGAATATGAACTCAGTAAATACACTCACTGTGAATATAAACTGAGTAAATACACTCACTGTGAATATAAACAGAATAAATACACTCACTGTAAATATAAACAGAGTAAATACACTCACTGTGAATATAAACAGAGTAAATACACTCACTGTGAATAAAAGAGCAAATACACTCACTGTGAATATAAACAGAGTAAATACACTCACTGTGAATATAAACAGAGTAAGTACACTCACTGTGAATATAAAGAGTAAATACACTCACTGAATATAAACAGAGTAAATACATTCACTGAAAATAAACAGAGTAAATACAGTCACTGAGAAACAGAGTAAATACACACACTGTGAATATAAACAGAGTAAATACACTCACTGTGAATATAAACAGAGTAAATACACTCACTGTGAATATAAACAGAGTAAATGCACTCACTGTGAATATAAACAGAGTAAATACACTCACTGTGAATATAAACAGAGTAAATACACTCAGTGTGAATATAAACAGAGTAAATACACTCACTGTGAGAGAAACAGGTTAAATACACTCACTGTGAATATAAACAGAGGAAATACACTCACTGAATATAAACAGAGTAAATACACTGTGAATATAAAACAGAGTAAATACACTCACTGTGAATATCAACAGGGTAAATACACTCACTGAATATAATCAGTGTAAATACACTCACTGTGAATATAAACAGAGTAAATACACTCACTGTGAATATAAACAGGGTAAATACACTCGCTGTAAGAGAAACAGAGTAAATACACTCACTGTGAATACAAACAGAGTAAATACACTCACTGTGAATATAAACAGGTTAAATACACTCACTGTGAATATAAACCGTGTAAATACACTCACTGTGAATATAAACAGAGTAAATACACTCACTGTGAATATTAACAGAGTAAATACACTCACTGAATATAAACAGAGTAAATACACTCACTGTGAATATAAACAGAGTAAATACACTCACTGTGAATATAAACAGGGTAAATACACTCACTGTGAATATAAACAGAGTAAATACACTCACTGTGAATATAAACAGAGTAAATACACTCACTGTGAATATAAACAGAGTAAATACACTCACTGTGAATATAAACAGAGTAAATACACTCACTGAATATAAACAGAGTAAATACACTCACTGTGAATAGAAAGAGAGTAAGTACACTCACTGTGAATATAAACTGAGTAAATACACTCACTGTGAATATAAACAGAGCAAATACTCTCACTGTGAATATAAACAGAGTAAATTCACTCACTGTGAATATAAACAGAGTGAATACACGCACTGTGCATATAAACAGAGTAAATAGACTCACTCTGAATATAAACTGAGTAAATACACTCACTGTGAATATGAACTCAGTAAATACACTCACTGTGAATATAAACTGAGTAAATACACTCACTGTGAATATAAACAGAATAAATACACTCACTGTGAATATAAACCGAGTAAATACACTCACTGTGAATATAAACAGAGTAAATACACTCACTGTGAATAACAGAGCAAAAACACTCACTGTGAATATAAACAGAGTAAATACACTCACTGTGAATATAAACAGAGTAAGTACACTCACTGTGAATATAAAGAGTAAATACACTCACTGAATATAAACAGAGTAAATACACTCACTGAAAATAAACAGAGTAAATACCGTCACTGAGAAACAGAGTAAATACACACACTGTGAATATAAACAGAGTAAATACACTCACTGTGAATATAAACAGAGTAAATACACTCACTGTGAATATAAACAGAGTAAATGCACTCACTGTGAATATAAACAGAGTAAATGCACTCACTGTGAATATAAACAGAGTAAATACACTCAGTGTGAATATAAACAGAGTAAATACACTCACTGTGAGAGAAACAGATTAAATACACTCACTGTGAATATAGACAGAGGAAATACACTCACTGAATATAAACAGAGTAACTACACTCACTGTGAATATAAACAGAGTAAATACACTCACTGTGAATATAAACAGAGTAAATACACTCACTGAATATAAACAGAGTAAATACACTCACTGTGAATATAAACAGTGTAAATACACTCACTCTGAATATAAACAGAGTAAATACACTCACTGAATATAAACAGAGTAAATACACTCACTGTGAATATAAACAGATTAAATACACTCACTGTGAATATAAACAGAGTAAATACACTCACTGTGAATAACAGAGCAAATACACTCACTGTGAATATAAACAGAGTAAATACACTCACTATGAATATAAACAGAGTAAGTGCACTCACTGTGAATATAAAGAGTAAATACACTCACTGAAAATAAACAGAGTAAATACAGTCACCGAGAAACAGAATAAATACACACACTGTGCATATAAACAGAGTAAATACACTCACTGTGAATATAAACAGAGTAAATACACTCACTGTGAATATAAATAGAGTAAATACACTCGCTGTAAGAGAAACAGATTAAATACACTCACTGAATATAAACAGAGTAAATACACTCACTGTGAATATAAACAGAGTAAATACACTCACTGTGAATATAAACAGAGTAAATACACTCACTGAAAATAAACAGAGTAAATACAGTCACCGAGAAACAGAGTAAATACACACACTGTGAATATAAACAGAGTAAATACACTCACTGTGAATATAAACAGAGTAAGTACACTCACTGTGAATATAAACAGAGTAAATACACTCACTGAAAATAAACAGAGTAAATACAGTCACCGAGAAACAGAGTAAATACACACACTGTGAATATAAACAGAGTAAATACACTCACTGTGAATATAAACAGAGTAAATACACTCACTGTGATTATAAACAGAGTAAGTACACTCACTGTGAATATAGAGAGTAAATACACTCACTGTGAATATAAACAGAGTAAATACACTCACTGAAAGTAAACAGAGTAAATACAGTCACTGAGAAACAGAGTAAATACACACACTGTGAATATAAACATAGTAAATACACTCACTGTGAATACAAACAGAGCAAATACACTCACTGTGAATATAAACAGGGTAAATACACTCGCTGTAAGAGAAACAGAGTAAATACACTCACTGTGAATATAAACAGAGTAACTACACTCACTGTGAATATAAACAGGTTAAATACACTCACTGTGAATATAAACCGTGTAAATACACTCACTGTGAATATAAACAGAGTAAATACACTCACTGTGAATATAAACAGGGTAAATACACTCACTGAATATAATCAGTGTAAATACACTCACTGTGAATATAAACAGAGTAAATACACTCACTGTGAATATAAACAGAGTAAATACACTCACTGTGAATATAAACAGAGTAATTACACTCACTGTGAATATAAACAGAGTAAATACACTCACTGTGAATATAAACAGAGTAAATACATTCACTGTGAATATAAACAGAGTAAATACACTCACTGTGAATATAAACAGAGTAAATACACTCACTGTGAATATAAACAGAGTAAATACATTCCCTGTGAATATAAACAGAGTAATTACACTCACTGTGAATATCAACAGAGTAAATACATTCACTGTGAATATAAACAGAGTAAATACACTCACTGTGAATATAAACAGAGTAAATACACTCACTGTGTATAAACAGAGCAAATACACTCACTGAGAGAAACAGGTAAATACACTCACTGTGAATATAAACAGATTAAATACACTAATTGTGAATATAAACAGAGTAAGTACTCTCACTGTGAATATAAACAGATTAAATACAGTCACTGTGAATATAAACAGAGTAAGTACACTCACTGAATATAAACAGAGTAAATACACTCTGAATATAAAACAGAGTAAATACACTCACTGTGAATATAAACAGAGTAAATACACTCACTATGAATATAAACAGAGTAAATGCACTCACTGTGAATATAAACAGGGTAAATACACTCACTGAATATAATCAGTGTAAATACACTCACTGTGAATATAAACAGAGTAAATACACTCACTGTGAATATAAACAGAGTAAATACACTCACTGTGAATATAAACAGAGTAATTACACTCACTGTGAATATAAACAGAGTAAATACACTCACTGTGAATATAAACAGAGTAAATACACTCACTGAGAGAAACAGAGTAAATACACTCACTGTGAATATAAACAGAGTAAATGCACTCACTGTGAATATAAACAGAGTAAATACATTCACTGTGAATATAAACAGAGTAAATACACTCACTGTGAATATAAACAGAGTAAATACACTCACTGTGAATATAAACAGAGTAAATACATTCCCTGTGAATATAAACAGAGTAATTACACTCACTGTGAATATCAACAGAGTAAATACATTCACTGTGAATATAAACAGAGTAAATACACTCACTGTGAATATAAACAGAGTAAATACACTCACTGTGTATAAACAGAGCAAATACACTCACTGAGAGAAACAGGTAAATACACTCACTGTGAATATAAACAGATTAAATACACTAATTGTGAATATAAACAGAGTAAGTACTCTCACTGTGAATATAAACAGATTAAATACAGTCACTGTGAATATAAACAGAGTAAGTACACTCACTGAATATAAACAGAGTAAATACACTCTGAATATAAAACAGAGTAAATACACTCACTGTGAATATAAACAGAGTAAATACACTCACTATGAATATAAACAGAGTAAATACACACACTGTGAATAACAGAGTAAATACAGTCACTGTGAATATAAACAGAGTAAATACACTCACTATGAATATAAACAGAGTAAATACACACACTGTGAATATAAACAGAGTAAATACAGTCACTGTGAATATAAACAGAGTAAATACACTCACTGAATATAAACAGAGTAAATACACCCACTGTGAATATAAACATAGTAAATACACTCACTTTGAATATAAAGAGTAAATGCACTCACTGTGAATATAAACAGAGTAAATACACTCACTGAATATAAACAGAGTAAATGCAGTCACTGAGAAACAGAGTAAATACACACACTGAATATAAACAGAGTAAATACACTCACTGTGAATATAAACAGAGTAAATGCACTCACTGTGAATATAAACAGAGTAAGTACACTCACTGAGAGAAACAGAGTAAATACACTCACTGAATATAAACAGAGTAAATACACTCACTGAATATAAACAGAGTAAATACACTCACTGTCCTAGAAATTCATTATAGCCACTTTTGGGGCGGTAAAGTCGGGCGGCCGCTAAAGTTTGCGCCCGGCGCAAATTCGAGGCCACTTCCCCGATATTCATTAGCTTCACCCTAAGAGTTTGCTCGAGCGCTAATACTGGCAATGCATGGCTCTCTTTAGGCGCTAAGCCGGCGGCCCGGGCGCTAACACCGGAAGGTGGGCGCAGGGCAGGTGCGGCGAGCTGCTGATTGACGGCAGACACTCTGGCTCCGGTGAGCTCTTAAAGGGGGAGGGTGGATTTGGTTTTTTGAAAGGCCGAGACTGCTGTATTTGTGTTGTTGGGGAGGGCTTCTCTCCATCAGTTTGTTATGTGGTACCGGCACACCACCACCACCACCACCTCCTCCTCCTCCTCCCCCTCCTCCTCCTCCTCCATCTTTGTCTCTCACAAAGTGTTGCAAAACGGCTGCCTTTTCTACTGCAGGAGAGCCCTTTAAATTGCGCTCCCCGCGGCCCGCCTCGGCTGTGTACCGTTCCACTTCACAGTCGTTAGGGCCGCCAGGCGCACAATGGGGCGGTGAGAGTGAAGTTCCGGTTCCGGGCGCACAAAGGGCGTTGCACGACGAAATGACGTCATGATCTGCGTGCGCAGCAGGGCGCGCGCTAAGACTTTGCGCCGGCGCTAAATGTCTACTGAAGTTGGGGCGAGGCGCAGATCGCGCTGCGCCCGGGCGCTAACTGCCTAGCGCTCGAGATCTACTCCTCCTAAGGCGCTAACGGCTGGCCCGCCCAACTGAATTTCTAGGCTACTGAATATAAACAGAGTAAATGCACTCACTGAATATAAACAGAGTAAATGCACTCACTGTGAATATAAACAGAGCAAGTACACTCACTGTGAATATAAACAGAGTAAGTACACTCACTGTGAATATAAACAGAGTAAGTACACTCACTGTGAATATAAACAGAGTAAATACACTCACTGTGAATATAAACAGAGTAAATACACTCACTGTGAATATAAACAGAGTAAATACACTCACTGAATATAAACATGGTGTGGAGATGCCGGTGTTGGACTGGGGTGGACAAATGTAAGAAATCACACAACACCAGGTTATAGTCCAACAGCTTTATTTGAAATCACAAGCTTTCAGAGCGCTGCTCCTTCGTCAGGTGAAGTGGAGAGATGCATAAAAACACAGCTTATATAGTCAGAGAATGTCAGATGTTTACAGGTAATCTTTCTAACTGCCATTTATCACACCTCGGCAGAGAGATAATCACAGCAATTAAAGGTGTAAATGGTGTCCAAAGAGGTCATTCAGGAAAACATTACAGCAAAGAACAATGAGGTGGGGTCACAAGGGGTCAAATGTTGCAGATGCTGGGGTCTGTATGAAAAACAAAAAAACAGACAAAAAACTTTTTTTTGCTGGAAATCACAGCAGGTCCGGCCACATCTGTGTGGAGAGAACAAGCCAACGACGACTCGAGTCTGGATGAACCTACATCAGGTGGGGTTACATGTAGCGTGACATGAACCCAAGAACCCGGTTGAGGCCGTCCTCATGGGTGCGGAACTTGGCTATCAGTTTCTGCTCGACGATTTTGCGTTGCCGTGTGTCTCGAATGCCGCCTTGGAGAATGCTTACCCGAAGATCGGACGCTGAATGTCCTTGACTGCTGAAGTGTTCCCCGACTGGGAGGGAACACTCCTGCCTGGCGATTGTTGCGCGGTGTCCGTTCATCCGTTGTCGCAGTGTCTGCATGGTCTCGCCGATGCACCATGCTCCGGGGCATCCATTCCTGCAACGTATGAGGTAGACAACGTCAGCCGAGTCACATGAGTGCGTACCATGTACCTGGTGGGTGATATCCTCACGTGTGATGATAGTTCCGAACCCATGAGGACGGCCTCAACCGGGATCTTGGGTTCATGTCACGCTGTTGCAGTCGGGAGAGCAGGAGGCTAGTAACTGGTGAGTTTAAAAGCTCACCTTTCGGGGGCTTTTTCTTTCACAGCTGGGGCAGTCGGGAGAGCAGGAGGCCAGTAACTGGTGAGTTTAAAAGCTCACCTTTTGCGGGCTTTTTCTTTCACAGCTGGTGCAGTCGGGAGAGCAGGAGGCCAATAACTGGTGAGTTTAAAAGCTCACCTTTCGGGGGCTTTTTCTTTCACAGCTGGGGCAGTCGGGAGAGCAGGAGGCCAGTAACTGGTGAGTTTAAAAGCTCACCTTTCGCGGGCTTTTTCTTTCACAGCTGGTGCAGTCGGGAGAGCAGGAGGCCAGTAACTGGTGAGTTTAAAAGCTCACCTTTCGGGGGCTTTTTCTTTCACAGCTGGTGCAGTCGGGAGAGCAGGAGGCCAGTAACTGGTGGGTTTAAAAGCTCACCTTTTGGGGGCTTTTTCTTTCACAGCTGGGGCAGTCGGGAGAGCAGGAGGCCAGTAACTGGTGAGTTTAAAAGCTCACCTTTCGCGGGCTTTTTCTTTCACAGCTGGTGCAGTCGGGAGAGCAGGAGGCCAGTAACTGGTGAGTTTAAAAGCTCACCTTTCGGGGGCTTTTTCTTTCACAGCTGGTGCAGTCGGGAGAGCAGGAGGCCAGTAACTGGTGAGTTTAAAAGCTCACCTTTCGGGGGCTTTTTCTTTCACAGCTGGGGCAGTCGGGAGAGCAGGAGGCCAGTAACTGGTGAGTTTAAAAGCTCACCTTTCGGGGGCTTTTTCTTTCACAGCTGGGGCAGTCGGGAGAGCAGGAGGCCAGTAACTGGTGAGTTTAAAAGCTCACCTTTCGCGGGCTTTTTCTTTCACAGCTGGTGCAGTCGGGAGAGCAGGAGGCCAGTAACTGGTGAGTTTAAAAGCTCACCTTTCGGGGGCTTTTTCTTTCACAGCTGGTGCAGTCGGGAGAGCAGGAGGCCAGTAACTGGTGAGTTTAAAAGCTCACCTTTCGGGGGCTTTTTCTTTCACAGCTGGGGCAGTCGGGAGAGCAGGAGGCCAGTAACTGGTGAGTTTAAAAGCTCACCTTTCGCGGGCTTTTTCTTTCACAGCTGGTGCAGTCGGGAGAGCAGGAGGCCAGTAACTCTTATATAGGTGGAGCTGTTGCTAAACCCGAAACACTACAGTGTAGTGTCTCCCACCCTTCCACCTCCTCTAACCTTTTAGGGGTTAGGGGAAGTTGAAAAGGTAGGTTCAATTTATTTTATTTCAGGAGCCTAACCTAGGTGGAAAAGGTTCCAGGACAGGAGGCGGCAGTGAAAATACAACACCAGAAAACAGGTAGGTGACTGGTTGGTGAGTACTTTCACAAACTTATTCTAAGTAGAATTCAATAATTAAGCTAAATCGTAGTAAATAAAAGGGTATTGTAAGGGTTAAGTCATGGAAGGGCAGCTCGGACCCGTGTCATGCTCCTCCTGTGCCATGTGGGAAATCAGGGACACTGTCCCTGACAACTATGTGTGCAGGAAGTGTGTCCAGCTGCAGCTCCTAGCGGACCGCATGGCGGCGCTGGAGCTGCGAATGGACTCACTCTGGAGCATACGCGATGCTGAGGATGTTGTGGATAGCACATTCAGTGAGTTGGTCACACCGCAGGTAAAGGCTAGCTCAGACAGTAAATGGGTGACCAAAAGGCAGGGTAAAGGCAGGAAGGTAGTGCAGGAGTCACCTGCGGTCATCTCCCTCCAAAACAGGTTTACCGTTTTGGGTACTGTTGGGGGAGATGACTTATCAGGGGAAGGCACCAGCAGCCAGGTTCAGGGCACCATGACTGGCTCTGCTGCACAGAAGGGCGGGAAAAAGAGGGATAGGGCTATAGTGATAGGGGATTCAATTGTAAGGGGGATAGATAGGAGTTTCTGTGGCCGAGAACGAGACTCCAAGATGGTATGTTGCCTCCCTGGTGCAAGGGTCAAGGATGTCTCGGAGCGGGTGCAGAGCATTCTGAAGGGGGAGGGGGATCAGCCAGTTGTCGTGGTACATGTAGGTACCAACGATGTAGGTAAAAAGAGGGAGGAGGTCCTACAAGCTGAATTTAGGGAGTTAGGAGCTAAATTGAAAAGTAGGACCTCAAAGGTAGTAATCTCTGGATTGCTACCAGTGCCACGAGCTAATAAGTTTAGAGAGAGTAAGATAGATAAGCTAAATACGTGGCTTGAGCAGTGGTGCAAGGGAGAGGGATTTAAATTCTTGAGGCATTGGAACCAGTTCTTGGGGAGGAGTGACCTGTACCAAGGGGACGGTCTACACCTGAACTGTGAGGGAGCCGATGTCCTCGGGGTAATATTTTCTAGGGCGGTTCGGGCGGATTTAAACTAATTTGGCAGGGGGATGGGAACCTAGGTAGTGGAAAAGAGGGAAGTCATATGAAGTCAGAAATAGATGGTAGAAAGGTGAGAAGCAATAAGCAAAGGAGAGAAACACAAAGGGCCAAACTAATTCATAATGAGAGTGTGAAAAAAGCAAGCCTGAAGGCTTTGTATCTTAATGCTAGAAGCATTAGGAACAAGGTGGATGAATTAGTTGTGGAAATAGAGGTAAACAAGTATGATTTGATTGGGATTACAGAAACGTGGCTGCAGGGTGGGCAAGGCTGGGAACTTAACATCCAGGGATATACAATATTTAGGAAGGATCGGCAAAAAGGTAGGGGAGGTGGGGTAGCATTGCTGGTAAAGGAGGGGATTAATGCAATGGAAAGGAAGGATATTAACTCGGATGAAACGGAATCTGTATGGGTAGAAATGAGAAATAGCAAGGGGAGGAAAACGTTAGTGGGTGTGATATATAGGCCTCCAAATAGTAATATGGAGGTGAGGGAAGGCATAAAAAGGGAAATTAGAGAAGCGTGCGATAAGAGCACAGCTGTCATCATGGGTGACTTTAATTTACATATTGATTGGACTACCCAAATTAGTAAAAATTCTGAGGAGGAGGAATTCCTGGAATGTTTTTGGGACGGTTATCTGGACCAATATGTCGAGGAGCCGACTCGAGATCAGGCCATTTTAGACTGGGTATTGTGCAATGAGAAGGGACTTATCAGCAATCTTCTTGTACGAGGCCCCTTGGGTCAGAGCGATCATAATATGATCGAGCTCTCAGTCGAGATGGAGAGTGAGGAAATTGAATCAGAGACTAAGGTCCAGAACTTAAATAAAGGGAATTACGAGGGTATGAGACGGGAATTGGGTAAGATTGATTGGGTGGTGTTTTTGGGGGGATTGACAGTGGATAGACAATGGCAAGCATTCAAAGATAGAATGGAAGAATTCCAGAACATGTTTATACCGGTTTGGCATAAAAATAAACCTAAAAAGGTGACTCAACCGTGGATAATGAGGGAAATTAGGGACAGCATAAAATCAAAAAAAAGGGCATATCAACTGGCAAAAAAAAGCACCAGACCGGAAGATTGGGGGCAGTACAGGATACAGCAAAAGAGGACAAAGGGATTAATCAGGAAGGGGAAAATAGAATACGAAAGTAAACTTGCAGCAAACATAAAGACAGACTGCAAAAGCTTTTATCGGTATATCAGGAGGAAAAGACTGGTAAAATCCCAAGTCGGTCCCTTGCAGTCCGATTCGGGAGAATATATAATGGAGAATAAGGAAATGGCAGACCAATTAAACTCATACTTTGGTTCTGTATTCACAAAGGAGGACACAAATAACCTCCCAGGAATATCGGCAAACATAGGGACTAATGAGAGGGAGGAGCTGACAGAAATTAGTATCTCTAGGGATATGGTGTTGGGTAAGTTGAGGGGACTGAAGGCCGACAAATCCCCGGGGCCTGATAAACTACATCCTAGGGTACTTAAGGAGGTGGCCCTGGAGATAGCAGATGCTCTAAGGATCATCTTCCGGAACTCCATTGACTCGGGAACAGTACCCGTGGATTGGAGGGTAGCTAATGTTACCCCAATATTTAAAAAGGGGGGTAGAGAGAAAGCAGGGAATTATAGACCAGTAAGCCTTACATCGGTTGTGGGCAAAATGCTAGAGTCCATTATTAAGGATAAAATAGCGGAGCACTTGACAAATGGGGAAAGGATCGGACAGAGTCAACATGGATTTACAAAGGGTAAATCGTGTTTGACTAATCTGCTGGAATTTTTTGAGGAAGTAACTGGTAAAATAGATGGGGGAGAGCCAGTGGATGTGGTGTACCTTGACTTCCAGAAAGCCTTCGATAAGGTTCCACACAAAAGATTATCATGCAAAATTAAGGCTCATGGGATTGGGGGCAAAGTATTAACGTGGATAGAGAACTGGCTGGCGGATAGAAAACAGAGAGTTGGAATAAGCGGCTCGTTTTCGGAGTGGCAGGCAGTGACCAGCGGGGTGCCGCAAGGATCTGTCCTGGGACCCCAGCTGTTCACAATATATATAAATGATCTGGATCAGGGAATTGGATGCAATATTTCCAAATTCGCTGACGACACTAAACTAGGAGGAGGGGTGGGCTCTGATGAGGATGTCAGGAGGCTACAGTGCGATTTGGACAGGTTGGGGGAATGGGCGGATACGTGGCAGATGCACTATAATGTGGATAAATGCGAGGTTATCCACTTTGGGGGTAAAAACAGGAGGGTAGATTATTATCTAAATGGCAATAGATTGGGAGATGGGGAAGTGCAGAGGGACCTGGGTGTTCTTGTGCACCAGTCACTGAAGGAGAGCATGCAGGTGCAGCAGGCGATTAAGAAGGCAAATGGTATGTTGGCCTTCATATCAAGGGGGTTCGAGTATAGGAATAGGGATACCTTACTACAGCTGTACAAGGTGCTGGTGAGACCGCATCTGGAGTATTGTGTACAGTTTTGGTCGCCCCATCTGCGGAAGGATGTTCTTGCCATGGAAAGAGTGCAACGGCGATTCACCAGGCTGATACCTGGAATGGCGGGAATGACCTACAAAGAGAGATTAAATAGTTTGGGCTTGTACTCACTGGAGTTTAGAAGATTGAGAGGGGATCTCATCGAAACATATAAAATTATGGCAGGCCTGGACAAGCTGAATTCAGAGAGAATGTTTCCAATGGCCGGGGAGCACAGAACCAGGGGCCACAGTCTAAAAATAGCGGGCAAATCATTTAAAACAGAGATGAGGAAGAATTTCTTCACTCAAAGAGTGGTGAGCCTGTGGAATTCCCTGCCACAGAGGGCTGTGAAGGCTAATTCAATAAATATTTTCAAGAGAGAATTGGATATATTTCTGAAGGCTAAGGGGATTAAGGGTTACGGAGAAAAGGCGGGGACGGGGTACTGAACTGGTAAGATCAGCTATGATCTCAGACGAAGATCAGCCATGATCTCATTGAATGGCGGAGCAGGCTCGAAGGGCCGAATGGCCTACTCCTGTTCCTATCTCTATGTTTCTATGTTTACATGTAACCCCACCTGATGTAGGGTCATCCAGGCTCGAGTCATCGTTGGCTTGTTCTCTCCACACAGATGCGGCCGGACCTGCTGTGATTTCCAGCAAAAAAAAATGTTTTTTGTCTGTTTTTTTGTTTTTCATACACACCCCAGCATCTGCAACATTTGACCCCTTGTCACCCCACCTCATTGTTCTTTGCTGTAATGTTTTCCTGAATGACCTGTTTGGACACCATTTACACCTTTGATTGCGGTGATTATCTCTCTGCTGAGGTGTGATAAATGGCAGTTAGAAAGATTACCTGTAAACATCTGATATTATTCTCTGACTACATAAGCTGTGTTTTTATGCATCTCTCCACTTCACCTGACGAAGGAGCAGTGCTCCGAAAGCTTGTGATTTCAAATAAAGCTGTTGGACTATAACCTGGTGTTGTGTGATTTCTTACAATTGAATATAAACAGAGTAAATACACTCACTGAATATAAACATAGTAAGAACACTCACTGTGAGAGAAACAGTGTAAATACACTCACTGTGAATATAAACAGAGTAAATACACTCACTGTGAATATAAACAGAGTAAATACTCTCACTGTGAATATAACCGGACTAAATACAGTCATTGTGAATATAAACAGAGTAAATACACTCACTGTATAAACAAAGTAAATACAGTCACTGTGAATATAAACAGAGTAAATACTCTCACTGAATGTAAACAGAGTAAATACACTCACTGAATATAAACAGAGTAAGTACACTCACTGTGAATATAAACAGAGTAAATACACTCACTGTGAATATAAACAGAGTAAATGCACTCACTGTGAATATAAACAGAGTAAATACACTCACTGTGAATATAAACTGAGTAAATACACTCACTGTGAATATAAACAGAATAAATACACTAACTGTGAATATAAACAGAGTAAATACACTCAGTGAGAGAAACAGAGTAAATACACTCACTGAATATAAACAGAGTAAATACACTCACTGTGAATATAAAAAGAGTAAATACACTCACTGTGAATATAAACAGAGTAAATACACTCACTGTGAAAATAAACAGAGTAAATACACTCACTGAATATAAACAGTGTAAATACACTCCCTGTGAATATAAACAGGGTAAATGCACTCACTGTGAATTTAAACAGAGTAAATACACTCACTGCGAATGTAAACAATGTAAATGCACTCACTGTGAATATAAACAGTATAAATACACTCACTGTGAATATAAACAGAGTAAATACACTCACTGTGAATATAAACAGAATAAATACACCCACTCAATATAGACAGAGTAAGTACACTCACTGTGGATATAAACAGAGTAAATACACTCACTGTGAATATAAACAGAGTAAATACACTCACTGAATATAAACAGTGTAAATACACTCCCTGTGAATATAAACAGGGTAAATGCACTCACTGTGAATTTAAACAGAGTAAATACACTCACTGCGAATGTAAACAATGTAAATGCACTCACTGTGAATATAAACAGTATAAATACACTCACTGTGAATATAAACAGAGTAAATACACTCACTGTGAATATAAACAGTATAAATACACTCACTGTGAATATAAACAGAGTAAATACACTCACTGTGAATTTAAACAGAGTAAATACACTCACTGCGAATATAAACAGTGTAAATACACTCCCTGTGAATATAAACAGGGTAAATGCACTCACTGTGAATTTAAACAGAGTAAATACACTCACTGTGAATGTAAACAGAGTAAGTACACTTACTGTGAAGTTAAACAGAGTAAATACACTCACTGTGAATATAAACGGTGTAAATATACTCACTGTGAATATATACTGAATTTTTGGCGCGCGCAAGGGAATTAGCGCCGGCGCTAAATTTCCGGCGCTAAAGCCCTGGCGCGGTGTCAACTCAATTTCTAGGCCACTCACTGTGAATATAAACAGTGTAAATACACTCACTGAATATAAACAGAGTAAATACAGTCACTGAGAAACAGAGTAAATACACACACTGTGAATATAAACAGAGTAAATGCACTCACTGTGAATATAAACAGGGTAAATACACTGACTGTGAGAGAAACAGAGTAAAAACACTCACGGTGAATATAAACAGAGTAAATACACTCAATGTGAATATAAACAGAGTAAATACACTCACTGTGAATATAAACAGGGTAAATACACTCACTGAATACAAACAGATTAAATACACTCACTGTGAATATCAACAGGGTAAATACACAAACTGTGAATATAAACAGAGTAAATACACTCACTGTGAATATAAACAGGGTAAATACACTGACTGTGAATATAAACAGAGTAAATACAATCACTGTGAATATAAACAGGCTAAATACACTCACTGTGAATATAAACAGAGCAAATACACTCACTGTGAATATAAACAGAGTAAATACACTCACTGAATACAAACAGAGTAAATACACTCACTGTGAATATAAACAGAGTAAATACACTCACTGTGAATATAAACAGAGTAAATACACTCACTGTGAATATCAACAGGGTAAATACACTCGCTGTAAGAGAAACAGAGTAAATACACTCACTGTGAATATAAACAGGGTAAATACACTCACTGTGAATAGAAACAGGGTAAATACACTCACTGAATATAAAAAACGTAAATACACTCAATGTGAATATAAACAGAGTAAATACACTCACTGTGAATATAAACAGGGTAAATACACTCGCTGTAAGAGAAACAGATTAAATACACTCACTGAATATAAACAGAGTAAATGCACTCACTGTGAATATAAACAGAGCAAATACACTCACTGTGAATATGAACAGAGCAAATACACTCACTGTGAATATAAACAGAGTAAATACACTCACTGAATATAAACAGAGTAAGTACACTCACTGTGAATATAAAGAGTAAATACACTCACTGTGAATATAAACAGAGTAAATACACTCACTGAAAATAAACAGAGTAAATATAGTCACTGAGAAACAGAGTAAATACACACACTGTGAATATAAACAGAGTAAATACACTCACTGTGAATATAAACAGAGTAAATACACTCACTGAATACAAACAGAGTAAATACACTCACTGTGAATATAAACAGAGTAAATACACTCACTGTGAATATAAACAGAGTAAATACACTCACTGTGAATATCAACAGGGTAAATACACTCACTGAATATAATCAGTGTAAATACACTCACTGTGAATATAAACAGAGTAAATACACTCACTGTGAATATAAACAGGGTAAATACACTCGCTGTAAGAGAAACAGAGTAAATACACTCACTGTGAATATAAACAGAGTAAATGCACTCACTGTGAATATAAACAGGTTAAATACACTCACTGTGAATATAAACCGTGTAAATACACTCACTGTGAATATAAACAGAGTAAAAACACTCACTGTGAATATTAACAGAGTAAATACACTCACTGAATATAAACAGAGTAAATACACTCACTGTGAATATAAACAGAGTAAATACACTCACTGTGAATATAAACAGGGTAAATACACTCACTGTGAATATAAACAGAGTAAATACACTCACTGTGAATATAAACAGAGTAAATACACTCACTGTGAATATAAACAGAGTAAATACACTCACTGTGAATATAAATAGGGTAAATACACTCGCTGTAAGAGAAACAGATTAAATACACTCACTGAATATAAACAGAGTAAATACACTCACTGTGAATATAAAGAGTAAATACACTCACTGAATATAAACAGAGTAAATACACTCACTGAAAATAAACAGAGTAAATACAGTCACTGAGAAACAGAGTAAATACACACACTGTGAATATAAACAGAGTAAATATACTCACTGTGAATATAAACAGAGTAAATACACTCACTGTGAATATAAACAGAGTAAATGCACTCACTGTGAATATAAACAGAGTAAATGCACTCACTGTGAATATAAACAGAGTAAATACCCTCAGTGTGAATATAAACAGAGTAAATACACTCACTGTGAGAGAAACAGTTTAAATACACTCACTGTGAATATAAACAGAGGAAATACACTCACTGAATATAAACAGAGTAACTACACTCACTGTGAATATAAACAGAGTAAATACACTCACTGTGAATATAAACAGAGTAAATACACTCACTGAATATAAACAGAGTAAATACACTCACTGTGAATATAAACAGTGTAAATACACTCACTCTGAATATAAACAGAGTAAATACACTTACTGAATATAAACAGAGTAAATACACTCACTGTGAATATAAACAGAGTAAATACACTCACTGTGAATATAAACAGAGTAAATACACTCACTGTGAATATAAACAGAGTAAATACACTCACTGTGAATATAAACAGCGTAAATACACTCACTGTGAATATAAACAGATTAAATACACTCACTGTGAATATAAACAGAGTAAATATACTCACTGTGAATATAAACAGAGTAAATACACTCACTGTGAATATAAACAGAGTAAATACACTCACTGTGCATATAAACACAGTAAATACACTCACTCTGAATATAAACTGAGTAAATACACTCACTGTGAATATGAACTGAGTAAATACACTCACTGTGAATATAAACTGAGTAAATACACTCACTGTGAATATAAACAGAATAAATACACTCACTGTGAATATAAACAGAGTAAATACACTCACTGTGAATATAAACAGAGTAAATACACTCACTGTGAATAACAGAGCAAATACACTCACTGTTGTGTATGTAATATGTGTGCTACTTTGAACCTATGGACAGGACTGCACTACTTGTTGGGCGTAGTGATACGCAGTACCACTCCTGGCCATAGGGGTATAAATAGTACTGTGGGTACTGATCCCCCTCAGTTCCCGCCTGTGGGCATGAAGTAAAGACCTATGTATAGTCCCTACCTCCAACCAGTAAAGACCTGTTTGAGTTATACGTTTAAGTCTTTGTGTTAATTGTTCAATACAATACACATACTTAACACTGGCGACGAGTCGGTTCGAACCCTGCGGCAGTTATTCCACAGCGGCTTCGTCCAAAGACAGGACGTTGAAGGGAGGTTCCAATCCTCAACACCCCACTGAAAACTGAAGGGCAGCAGAAATCCTGACAGCTTCCAGCGACTGGAAGCGACAGGCATTAGGACCCTGAAGCCTCCATAACCTCGTGGGTAAGCCAGAGCCCGGGAGGGCGCGAGCGGGTAAGCCAGAGCCCGGGAGGGAGCGAGCAAGAGCCGCCAAGCGGGTGAGCCAGAGGCCGGGAGCCGCTTCAAGCGGGAGGCGCTTAGCGGGCCAGCGATCGCACCGGTGATAAGGGCTGAGAACCGTTTCGGGCGGGCGGCGCACCAGCGATCGCACAGGAGATAAGAGCCGCAGTCGGGCTGAAAGTCAGCGACGAGAAGCGCGGGAAAACCGCCATTGAAGTGGGCGGGGAGAGCGAGAAGCGCGGGAAAGCCGCCATTTTTCACGGGAAAACCGCTGGGGAAGAAGGCAGAAGCGGGAAAACCGCCATTTTGTGGGCGGAGGACGACGGCAAGAGCGGGAAGCCGCCATCTTTGATAACAAGTAAACAAAATAAAATCTGAGAAATTGCAAATCTACAATGCCTAAACACGGGAATATTAGCACCTTTGATAGTGACCTCGAAGATTGGGCAATATATGTTGAAAGAGTAAAAAATTATTGTAAGGCCAATAAAATTCATGACCAAGATAAAGCTCTAACATTATTAAATTTAATGGGTGCGAAGACATACGGGCAATTGAAACACCTGTTATCACCAGATGAACCGGCGGATAAGACGTTCGATGAGATTGTTACTGTCCTGAAAGATCATCTAAACCCCACGCCGCTGATGCTAGCGGAACGATTTAAATTTTACGACAGAAGGCAGCTACAGCATGAAAGCAATGCTGATTATTTGCTGGAATTGCGTAAATTAGTGAAATATTGCCAGTTTGGAACGGGACTGACAGAGGCACTTCGAGACAAATTTGTGTGTGGTTTATTTAAACAGGATACACAAAAGCGACTGCTCGAGGAGAATGAGCTGACGCTTGAGAAGGCGGTCACTATGGCAGCAGCACACGAAGCCGCAGCGAGAGGCACGGCAGTAATGCAGCTACGGTCACCGGAGCTCAGTGCACACAAATTGGGTGTGAGTTCTGGCAAATGTTATCGTTGTGGAAAGACAACGCATGATCAGAACCAGTGTTGGTTTAAAAACCAAGAATGTAGAACTTGTGGTAGGCTTGGACATATAGCTAGAGTATGCAGGTCAGGGAAGAAGACCAGCAACAAGAAGTCACCGCAAGGAAAATACGCAAAGGTACACAAGGTGACCGAACAGGAGTCCGATTCAGACGCTAGCAGTAATGAACTGGCTAGCTTAAGAGTACTCAACGCTGGTAAGGGTGCAGACCTCCAGACAATTTGGGTCACTCTTCAGATAGAAGGAGTCCAAGTAAAACTGGAATTGGACACTGGATCGGCATTGACGGTCATAAATAAGAAAGATTACGGAAAGTTATTCCAACATGTTCCCCTACAGGATACGGGGATTATATTGAAAACATACACGGGGCAAAGAGTGTACCCCATCGGGAAAATAGAGGTTGCAGTGGTCCACAAGGGTGAAGACAGTCAAATAATGGACTTATATGTGATATCTGAAGGAGGTTCTCCACTACTAGGACGGGAGTGGATTAGGAAAATGAATATGGACTGGCATTTCCTACAAACAATAACGAGTGAGAACTCGGTGAAGATAGTCGTCCCAGACTCTGGAACGGATGATGGTAAGCCCAACTCAGGTGCAAAAGACAAAGTTTCAGCACAGAATTCCACTGAGCAACAACAACATAGTTTAACTGTGGATTCTGAGTCTGGCAAGTCTACTGATGTGCCCATTTCTGAGGGACACCGGGCTCGAACTCAACTCCATTTCAAACTACAACAGCAATTAGAACAAATGCTTCGCCGTTGTGAGCAAGAGTTGAATGCAACGAAAGAGTTCTTTGATATAGAGTTGGAGAATCTGGAAAGACAACAGAAGCAGCTGATGGAGAAAATGGAGCAGGAGCACACAAAACGTCTGATGTCAGAGGAGTTAACGGTCAGCCAACTCCTGCATATACTGAAGGACAGGACTCTGAAATGGGAAAAACTTGAACACGAACTTCAATATTCAAAGGAAAGGGGTTCGGAGCTATCAAAGGTTATTGGAAGAGCTGAGGTGGCAACACAGACTGAGATGACTGCAACAGAGCAGCCCTTGGATGCCAAAAGTACGCTGACTCACGTCAACGTAGAACAACAGACCGCTGAAACAGCTGCTCCGGTAGAGGGATTGAATAGTCCGATCAATCAATCTCCAAAAGAAGTTGAAGTAGTAAAATCTCAAATGAGGTCATTAGTAAACGACTTGCTGAAAGCCCAGAAAAAGCTGGATGAAGAGGTACGCATGAAGAAGTCTCTTCAGGAAAGATGTCTGGACTTGGAACAAAAGCTGGCTAACGCCCAGCTGGGTATGGAGGAAATAGAAGACCCTCTCGCTGGCCTAGATCAGGACGACACCGAATATTACTATGTCCTGTCCTGCCCAACTTGTAACTTCGACTCCCACCATACAGAAATCATGGAGGAGCACCGAAAGTCTACAGAACATCGGGAGAAGGTGGCTCTACTACAGAAAAAGGAGGGAGAGAAGGAGGAACTGCGCATGCAGCTGGCAGTTGACAGTGGAGCCCAGAGAGTCTCCAAGAAGCAGAAAAGGAAAAGTCGAAACAGAAGATGACCCATCTGAACCATTATTACCTCTACCAGATCACACACGTGGTCCCTCCGAACGGAGCCAATTCAGTTCGGAAGATCAAACTGTTAAATCCATGGAAGGACTATTGAATGAGTCACTCCAGCAACGTGAACCGACTCCACCACAGAGATTGAATCTGTGAACTGTTTTCCGCAGAGACTGAATCTGTGATCTGTTTTGACATGAAGTTATCTATGTTATTCTGTTATGTAAACCTGAAGTTATATATGTATATATGTTATTACGTTATGTTAAATGGGGAGATGACTGTAAAGCTAGGAAGGGAGGAATGTTGTGTATGTAATATGTGTGCTACTTTGAACCTATGGACAGGACTGCACTACTTGTTGGGCGTAGTGATACGCAGTACCACTCCTGGCCATAGGGGTATAAATAGTACTGTGGGTACTGATCCCCCTCAGTTCCCGCCTGTGGGCATGAAGTAAAGACCTATGTATAGTCCCTACCTCCAACCAGTAAAGACCTGTTTGAGTTATACGTTTAAGTCTTTGTGTTAATTGTTCAATACAATACACATACTTAACACTCACTGTGAATATAAACAGAGTAAATACACTCACTATGAATATAAACAGAGTAAGTACACTCACTGTGAATATAAAGAGTAAATACACTCACTGAAAATAAACAGAGTAAATACAGTCACCGAGAAACAGAATAAATACACACACTGTGCATATAAACAGAGTAAATACACTCACTGTGAATATAAACAGAGTAAATACACTCACTGTGAATATAAATAGGGTAAATACACTCGCTGTAAGAGAAACAGATTAAATACACTCACTGAATATGAACAGAGTAAATACACTCACTGTGAATATAAACAGAGTAAATACACTAACTGTGAATATAAACAGAGTAAATACACTCACTGAAAATAAACAGAGTAAATACAGTCACCGAGAAACAGAGTAAATACACACACTGTGAATATAAACAGAGTAAATACACTCACTGTGAATATAAACAGAGTAAATACACTCACTGTGAATATAAACAGAGTAAGTACACTCACTGTGAATATAGAGAGTAAATACACTCACTGTGAATATAAACAGAGTAAATACACTCACTGAAAGGAAACAGAGTAAATACAGTCACTGAGAAACAGAGTAAATACACACACTGTGAATATAAACAGAGTAAATACACTCACTGTGAATACAAACAGAGCAAATACACTCACTGTGAATATAAACAGGGTAAATACACTCACTGTAAGAGAAACAGAGTAAATACACTCACTGTGAATATAAACAGAGTAAATACACTCACTGTGAATATAAACAGGTTAAATACACTCACTGTGAATATAAACCGTGTAAATACACTCACTGTGAATATAAACAGGGTAAATACACTCACTGTGAATATCAACAGGGTAAATACACTCACTGAATATAATCAGTGTAAATACACTCACTGTGAATATAAACAGAGTAAATACACTCACTGTGAATATAAACAGGGTACATACACTCGCTGTAAGAGAAACAGAGTAAATACACTCACTGTGATTATAAACAGAGTAAATACACTCACTGTGAATATAAACAGGTTAAATACACTCACTGTGAATATAAACCATGTAAATACACTCACTGTGAATATAAACAGAGTAAATGCACTCACTGTGAATATTAACAGATTAAATACACTCACTGTATATAAACAGAGTAAATACACTCACTGTGAATATAAACAGAGTAAATACACTCACTGTGAATATAAGCAGGGTAAATACACTCACTGTGAATATAAACAGCGTAAATACACTCACTGTGAATATAAACAGAGTAAATACACTCACTGTGAATATAAACAGAGTAAATACACTCACTGTGAATATAAACAGAGTAAATACACTCACTGTGCATATAAACAGAGTAAATACACTCACTGTGAATATAAACAGAGTAAATACACTCACTGTGAATATAAACAGAGTAAATACACTCACTGTGCATATAAACATAGTAAATACACTCACTCTGAATATAAACTGAGTAAATACACTCACTGTGAATATAAACAGATTAAATACACTCACTCTGAATATAAACAGAGTAAATACACTCACTGTGAATATAAACAGAGTAAATACACTCACTGTGCATATAAACAGAGTAAATACACTCACTGTGAATATAAACAGAGTAAATACACTCACTGTGAATATAAACACAGTAAATACACTCACTGTGCATATAAACATAGTAAATACACTCACTCTGAATATAAACTGAGTAAATACACTCACTGTGAATATAAACAGAGTAAATACACTCACTGTGAATATAAACAGATTAAATACACTCACTGTGAATATAAACAGAGTAAATACACTCACTGTGAATATAAACAGAGTAAATACACTCACTGTGAATATAAACAGAGTAAATACACTCACTGTGCATATAAACATAGTAAATACACTCACTCTGAATATAAACTGAGTAAATACACTCACTGTGAATATGAACTGAGTAAATACACTCACTGTGAATATAAACTGAGTAAATACACTCACTGTGAATATAAACAGAATAAATACACTCACTGTGAATATAAACAGAGTAAATACACTCACTGTGAATATAAACAGAGTAAATACACTCACTGTGAATAACAGAGCAAATACACACACTGTGAATATAAACAGAGTAAATACACTCACTGTGAATATAAACAGAGTAAGTACACTCACTGTGAATATAAACAGAGTAAATACACTCACTGAAAATAAACAGAGTAAATACAGTCACCGAGAAACAGAGTAAATACACACACTGTGAATATAAACTGAGTAAATACACTCACTGTGAATATAAACAGAGTAAATACACTCACTGTGAATATAAACAGGGTAAATACACTCGCTGTAAGAGAAACAGATTAAATACACTCACTGAATATAAACAGAGTAAATACGCTCACTGTGAATATAAACAGAGTAAATACACTCACTGTGAATATAAACAGAGCAAATACACTCACTGTGAATATAAACAGAGTAAATACACTCACTGTGAATATAAACAGGTTAAATACACTCACTGTGAATATAAACCGTGTAAATACACTCACTGTGAATATAAACAGAGTAAATACACTCACTGTGAATATTAACAGAGTAAATACACTCACTGTGAATATAAACAGGGTAAATACACTCACTGTGAATATAAACAGAGTAAATAGACTCACTGTGAATATAAACAGAGTAAATACACTCACTGTGAATATAAACAGAGTAAATACACTCACTGTGAATATAAACAGAGTAAATACACTCACTGTGAATATAAACAGAGCAAATACACTCACTGTGAATATAAACAGAGCAAATACAGTCACTGTGAATATAAACAGAGTAAATACACTCACTGTGAATATAAACAGAGTAAATACACTCACTGTGAATATGAACTGAGTAAATACACTCACTGTGAATATAAACTGAGTAAATACACTCACTGTGAATATAAACAGAATAAATACACTCACTGTGAATATAAACAGAGTAAATACACTCACTGTGAATATAAACAGAGTAAATACACTCACTGTGAATAACAGAGCAAATACACACACTGTGAATATAAACAGAGTAAATACACTCACTGTGAATATAAACAGAGTAAGTACACTCACTGTGAATATAAACAGAGTAAATACACTCACTGAAAATAAACAGAGTAAATACAGTCACCGAGAAACAGAGTAAATACACACACTGTGAATATAAACTGAGTAAATACACTCACTGTGAATATAAACAGAGTAAATACACTCACTGTGAATATAAACAGGGTAAATACACTCGCTGTAAGAGAAACAGATTAAATACACTCACTGAATATAAACAGAGTAAATACGCTCACTGTGAATATAAACAGAGTAAATACACTCACTGTGAATATAAACAGAGCAAATACACTCACTGTGAATATAAACAGAGTAAATACACTCACTGTGAATATAAACAGGTTAAATACACTCACTGTGAATATAAACCGTGTAAATACACTCACTGTGAATATAAACAGAGTAAATACACTCACTGTGAATATTAACAGAGTAAATACACTCACTGTGAATATAAACAGGGTAAATACACTCACTGTGAATATAAACAGAGTAAATAGACTCACTGTGAATATAAACAGAGTAAATACACTCACTGTGAATATAAACAGAGTAAATACACTCACTGTGAATATAAACAGAGTAAATACACTCACTGTGAATATAAACAGAGCAAATACACTCACTGTGAATATAAACAGAGCAAATACAGTCACTGTGAATATAAACAGAGTAAATACACTCACTGTGAATATAAACAGAGTAAATACACTCACTGTGAATATCAACAGGGTAAATACACTCACTGAATATAATCAGTGTAAATACACTCACTGTGAATATAAACAGAGTAAATACACTCACTGTGAATATAAACAGGGTAAATACACTCGCTGTAAGAGAAACAGAGTAAATACAGTCACTGTGAATATAAACAGAGTAAGTACACTCACTGTGAATATAAACAGGTTAAATACACTCACTGTGAATATAAACCGTGTAAATACACTCACTGTGAATATAAACAGAGTAAATACACTCACTGTGAATATTAACAGAGTAAATACACTCACTGTATATAAACAGAGTAAATACACTCACTGTGAATATAAAAAGAGTAAATACACTCACTGTGAATATAAACAGAGTAAATACACTCACTGTGAATATAAACAGAGTAAATACACTCAGTGAATATAAACAGAGTAAATACACTCACTGAATATAAACAGAGTAAATACACTCACTGAATATAAACAGAGTAAATACACTCACTATGAATATAAACTGAGTAAATACACTCACTGTGAATATGAACAGAGTAAATACACTCACTGTGCATAACAGAGCAAATACACTCACTGTGAATATAAACAGAGTAAATACACTCACTGAATATAAACAGAGTAAATACAGTCACTGAGAAACAGAATAAATACACACTCTGTGAATATAAACAGAGTAAATACACTCACTGTGAATATAAACAGAGTAAATGCACTCACTGTGAATGTAAACAGAGTAAATGCACTCACTGTGAATAAAAACAGAGTAAATACACTCACTGTGAATATAAACAGAGTAAATGCACTCACTGTGAATATAAACAGGGTAAATACACTGACTGTGAGAGAAACAGAGTAAAAACACTCACGGTGAATATAAACAGAGTAAATACACTCACTGTGAATATAAACAGAGTAAATACACTCACTGTGAATATAAACAGGGTAAATACACTCACTGAATACAAACAGAGTAAATACACTCACTGTGAATATAAACAGGGTAAATACACTCACTGTGAATATAAACAGAGTAAATACACTCACTGTGAATATAAACAGAGTAAATACACTCACTGTGAATATGAACAGAGTAAATACACTCACTGTGAATATCAACAGGGTAAACACACTCGCTGTAAGAGAAACAGATTAAAAACACTCACTGAATATAAACAGAATAAATGCACTCACTGTGAATATAAACAGATTAAATACACTCACTGTGAATATAAACAGAGTAAATACACTCACTGTGAATATAAACAGAGCAAATACACTCACTGTGAATATAAACAGAGCAAATACACTCACTGTGAATATAAACAGAGCAAATACACTCACTGTGAATATAAACAGAGTAAATACACTCACTGTGAATATAAACAGGTTAAATACACTCACTGTGAATATAAACCGTGTAAATACACTCACTGTGAATATAAACAGAGTAAATACACTCACTGTGAATATTAACAGAGTAAATACACTCACTGAATATAAACAGAGTAAATACACTCACTGAATATAAACAGAGTAAATACACTCAATGTGAATATAAACAGGGTAAATACACTCACTGTGAATATAAACAGAGTAAATACACTCACTGTGAATATAAACAGAGTAAATACACTCACTGTGAATATAAACAGAAAAAATACACTCACTGAAAATAAACAGAGTAAATACAGTCACTGAGAAACAGAGTAAATACACACACTGTGAATATAAACAGAGTAAATACACTCACTGTGAATATAAACAGAGTAAATACACTCACTGTGAATATAAACAGAGTAAATGCTCTCACTGTGAATATAAACAGAGTAAATGCACTCACTGTGAATATAAACAGAGTAAATACACTCACTGTGAATATAAACAGAGTAAATACACTCAGTGTGAATATAAACAGAGTAAATACACTCACTGTGAGAGAAACAGATTAAATACACTCACTGTGAATATAAACAGAGGAAATACACTCACTGAATATAAACAGAGTAACTACACTCACTGAATATAAACAGAGTAACTACACTCACTGTGAATATAAACAGTGTAAATACACTCACTCTGAATATAAACAGAGTAAATACACTCATTGTGAATATAAACAAAGTAAATACACTCACTGTGAATATAAACAGATTAAATACACTCACTGTGAATATAAACAGAGTAAATACACTCACTGTGAATATAAACTGAGTAAATACACTCAGTGTGAATATAAACAGAGTAAATACACTCACTGTGAGAGAAACAGATTAAATACACTCACTGTGAATATAAACAGAGGAAATACACTCACTGAATATAAACAGAGTAACTACACTCACTGAATATAAACAGAGTAACTACACTCACTGTGAATATAAACAGTGTAAATACACTCACTCTGAATATAAACAGAGTAAATACTCTCACTGTGAATATAAACATAAATACACTCACTGTGAATATAAACAGAGTAAATTCACTCACTGTGAATATAAACAGAGTAAATACACTCACTGTGCATATAAACACAGTAAATACACTCACTCTGAATGTAAACTGAGTAAATACACTCACTGTGAATATGAACTGAGTAAATACACTCACTGTGAATATAAACTGAGTAAATACACTCACTGTGAATATAAACAGAGTAAATACTCTCACTGTGGATATAAACAGAGTAAATACACTCACTGTGGATATAAAAAGAGTAAATACACTCACTGTGAATATAAACTGAGTAAATACACTCACTGTGAATATAAACAGAGTAAATACTCTCACTGTGGATATAAACAGAGTAAATACACTCACTGTGAATATAAACTGAGTAAATACACTCACTGTGAATATAAACAGAGTAAATACTCTCACTGTGGATATAAACAGAGTAAATACACTCACTGTGGATATAAACAGAGTAAATACACTCACTGTGGATATAAACAGAGTAAATACACTCACTGTGAATATAAACAGAGTAAATACACTCACTGTGAATATAAACAGAGTAAATACACTCACTGTGAATATAAACAGCGTAATTACACTCACTGTGAATATAAACAGATTAAATACACTCACTGTGAATATAAACAGAGTAAATACACTCACTGTGAATATAAACAGAGCAAATACTCTCACTGTGAATATAAACATAAATACACTCACTGTGAATATAAACAGAGTAAATTCACTCACTGTGAATATAAACAGAGTAAATACACTCACTGTGCATATAAACACAGTAAATACACTCACTCTGAATGTAAACTGAGTAAATACACTCACTGTGAATATGAACTGAGTAAATACACTCACTGTGAATATAAACTGAGTAAATACACTCACTGTGAATACAAACAGAATAAATACACTCATTGTGAATATAAACAGAGTAAATACACTCACTGTGAATATAAACAGAGTAAATACACTCACTGTGAATAACTGAGCAAATACACTCACTGTGAATATAAACAGAGTAAATACACTCACTGTGAATATAAACAGAGTAAGTACACTCACTGTGAATATAAAGAGTAAATACACTCACTGTGAATATAAACAGAGTAAATACACTCACTGAAAATAAACAGAGTAAATACAGTCACCGAGAAACAGAGTAAATACACACACTGTGAATATAAACAGAGTAAGTACACTCACTGTGAATATAAACAGACTAAATACACTCACTGTGAATATAAACAGAGTAAATACACTCACTGTGAATATAAACAGAGTAAATACACTCACTGTGAGAGAAACATACACTCACTGTGAATAGAAACAGAGTAACTACACTCACTGTGAATATAAACAGAGTAAATGCACTCACTCTGAATATAAACAGAGTAAATACACTCACTGTGAGAGAAACATACACTCACTGTGAATAGAAACAGAGTAACGACACTCACTGTGAATATAAACAGAGTAAATGCACTCACTGTGAATTTAAACAGAGTAAATACACTCACTGTGAATTTAAACAGTATAAATACACTCACTGTGAATATAAACAGAGTAAATACACTCACTGTGAATATAAACAGAATAAATACACTCACTGTGAATGTAATCAGTGTAAATACACTCACTGTGAATATAAACAGAGTAAATACACTCACTGTGAGAGAAACATACACTCACTGTGAATAGAAACAGAGTAACTACACTCACTGTGAATATAAACAGAGTAAATGCACTCACTGTGAATATAAACAGAGTAAATACACTCACTGTGAGAGAAACATACACTCACTGTGAATAGAAACAGAGTAACGACACTCACTGTGAATATAAACAGAGTAAATGCACTCACTGTGAATTTAAACAGAGTAAATACACTCACTGTGAATTTAAACAGTATAAATACACTCACTGTGAATATAAACAGAGTAAATACACTCACTGTGAATATAAACAGAATAAATACACTCACTGTGAATCTAATCAGTGTAAATACACTCACTGTGAATATAAACAGCGTAAATACACCCACTGAATATAAACAGAGTAAGTACACTTACTGTGAATAATAACAGAAAGTACACTTACTGTGAATAATAACAGAGTAAATACACTCACTGTGAATATAAACAGAGTAAATACACTCACTGTGCATATAAACACAGTAAATACACTCACTCTGAATGTAAACTGAGTAAATACACTCACTGTGAATATGAACTGAGTAAATACACTCACTGTGAATATAAACTGAGTAAATACACTCACTGTGAATATAAACAGAATAAATACACTCATTGTGAATATAAACAGAGTAAATACACTCACTGTGAATATAAACAGAGTAAATACACTCACTGTGAATAACTGAGCAAATACACTCACTGTGAATATAAACAGAGTAAATACACTCACTGTGAATATAAACAGAGTAAGTACACTCACTGTGAATATAAAGAGTAAATACACTCACTGTGAATATAAACAGAGTAAATACACTCACTGAAAATAAACAGAGTAAATACAGTCACCGAGAAACAGAGTAAATACACACACTGTGAATATAAACAGAGTAAGTACACTCACTGTGAATATAAACAGACAAAATACACTCACTGTGAATATAAGCAGAGTAAATACACTCACTGTGAATATAAACAGAGTAAATACACTCACTGTGAGAGAAACATACACTCACTGTGAATAGAAACAGAGTAACTACACTCACTGTGAATATAAACAGAGTAAATGCACTCACTCTGAATATAGACAGAGTAAATACACTCACTGTGAGAGAAACATACACTCACTGTGAATAGAAACAGAGTAACGACACTCACTGTGAATATAAACAGAGTA
Organism: Somniosus microcephalus; assembly: GCF_052327205.1. Taxonomy (NCBI): domain Eukaryota; kingdom Metazoa; phylum Chordata; class Chondrichthyes; order Squaliformes; family Somniosidae; genus Somniosus; species Somniosus microcephalus. Next base: position 18,401,373 of record NC_141015.1, on the reverse strand, counting down.
AATGCACTCACTGTGAATTTAAACAGAGTAAATACACTCACTGTGAATTTAAACAGTATAAATACACTCACTGTGAATATAAACAGAGTAAATACACTCACTGTGAATATAAACAGAATAAATACACTCACTGTGAATGTAATCAGTGTAAATACACTCACTGTGAATATAAACAGAGTAAATACACTCACTGTGAGAGAAACATACACTCACTGTGAATAGAAACAGAGTAACTACACTCACTGTGAATATAAACAGAGTAAATGCACTCACTGTGAATATAAACAGAGTAAATACACTCACTGTGAGAGAAACAGAGTAACGACACTCACTGTGAATATAAACAGAGTAAATGCACTCACTGTGAATTTAAACAGAGTAAATACACTCACTGTGAATTTAAACAGTATAAATACACTCACTGTGAATATAAACAGAGTAAATACACTCACTGTGAATATAAACAGAATAAATACACTCACTGTAAATATAAACAGCGTAAGTACACTTACTGTGAATAATAACAGAGTAAATACACTCACTGTGAATATAAACGGTGTAAACACACTCACTGTGAATAAAAACAGAGTAAATACACTCACTGTGAATATAAACAGAGTAAATACACTCACTGTGAATGTAAACAGAGTGAATACACTCACTGTGAATATAAACAGAGTAAATACGCTCATTGAATATAAACAGAGTAAATACACTCACTGAATATAAACAGAGTAAATACAGTCACTGAGAAACAGAGTAAATACACACACTGTGAATATAAACAGAGTAAATGCACTCACTGTGAATATAAACAGGGTAAATACACTGACTGTGAGAGAAACAGAGTAAAAACACTCACGGTGAATAAAAACAGAGTAAATACACTCACTGTGAATGTAAACAGAGTAAATACACTCACTGTGAATATAAACAGGGTAAATACACTCACTGAATACAAACAGAGTAAATACACTCACTGTGAATATCAACAGGGTAAATACACTCGCTGTAAGAGAAAGAGAGTAAATACACTCACTGTGAATATAAACAGAGTAAATACACTCACTGTGAGAGAAACAGATTAAATACACTCACTGTGAATATAAACAGAGGAAATACACTCACTGTGAATATAAACAGAATAAATATACTCACTGTGAATATAAACAGAGTAAATACACTCACTGTGAATATAAACAGAGTAAATACACTCACTGTGAATATAAACAGAGCAAATACACTCACTGTGAATATAAACAGAGCAAATACACTCACTGTGAATATAAACAGAGCAAATACACTCACTGTGAATATAAACAGAGTAAATACACTCACTGTGAATATAAACAGGTTAAATACACTCACTGTGAATATAAACCGTGTAAATACACTCACTGTGAATATAAACAGAGTAAATACACTCACTGTGAATATTAACAGAGTAAATACACTCACTGAATATAAACAGAGTAAATACACTCACTGAATATAAACAGAGTAAATACACACACTGTGAATATAAACAGAGTAAATACACTCACTGTGAATATAAACAGGGTAAATACACTCACTGTGAATATAAACAGAGTAAATGCTCTCACTGTGAATATAAACAGAGTAAATGCACTCACTGTGAATATAAACAGAGTAAATACACTCACTGTGAGTATAAACAGAGTAAATACACTCAGTGTGAATATAAACAGAGTAAATACACTCACTGAGAGAAACAGATTAAATACACTCACTGTGAATATAAACAGAGGAAATACACTCACTGAATATAAACAGAGTAACTACACTCACTGAATATAAACAGAGTAACTACACTCACTCTGAATATAAACAGAGTAAATACACTCATTGTGAATATAAACAGAGTAAATACACTCACTGTGAATATAAACAGAGTAAATACACTCACTGTGAATATAAACAGAGTAAATACACTCACTGTGAATATAAACAGCGTAATTACACTCACTGTGAAAATAAACAGATTAAATACACTCACTGTGAATATAAACAGAGTAAATACACTCACTGTGAATATAAACTGAGTAAATACACTCACTGTGAATATAAACAGAGCAAATACTCTCACTGTGAATATAAACATAAATACACTCACTGTGAATATAAACAGAGTAAATTCACTCACTGTGAATATAAACAGAGTAAATACACTCACTGTGCATATAAACACAGTAAATACACTCACTCTGAATGTAAACTGAGTAAATACACTCACTGTGAATATGAACTGAGTAAATACACTGACTGTGAATATAAACTGAGTAAATACACTCACTGTGAATATAAACAGAGTAAATACACTCACTGTGGATATAAACAGAGTAAATACACTCACTGTGGATATAAAGAGAGTACATACACTCACTGTGAATATAAACAGAGTAAATACACTCACTGTGAATATAAACAGAGTAAATACACTCACTGTGAATATAAACAGCGTAATTACACTCACTGTGAATATAAACAGATTAAATACACTCACTGTGAATATAAACAGAGTAAATACAGTCACTGTGAATATAAACTGAGTAAATACACTCACTGTGAATATAAACAGAGCAAATACTCTCACTGTGAATATAAACATAAATACACTCACTGTGAATATAAACAGAGTAAATTCACTCACTGTGAATATAAACAGAGTAAATACACTCACTGTGCATATAAACACAGTAAATACACTCACTCTGAATGTAAACTGAGTAAATACACTCACTGTGAATATGAACTGAGTAAATACACTCACTGTGAATATAAACTGAGTAAATACACTCACTGTGAATACAAACAGAATAAATACACTCATTGTGAATATAAACAGAGTAAATACACTCACTGTGAATATAAACAGAGTAAATACACTCACTGTGAATAACTGAGCAAATACACTCAGTGTGAATATAAACAGAGTAAATACACTCACTGTGAATATAAACAGAGTAAGTACACTCACTGTGAATATAAAGAGTAAATACACTCACTGTGAATATAAACAGAGTAAATACACTCACTGAAAATAAACAGAGTAAATACAGTCACCGAGAAACAGAGTAAATACACACACTGTGAATATAAACAGAGTAAGTACACTCACTGTGAATATAAACAGACTAAATACACTCACTGTGAATATAAACAGAGTAAATACACTCACTGTGAATATAAACAGAGTAAATACACTCACTGTGAGAGAAACATACACTCACTGTGAATAGAAACAGAGTAACTACACTCACTGTGAATATAAACAGAGTAAATGCACTCACTCTGAATATAAACAGAGTAAATACACTCACTGTGAGAGAAACATACACTCACTGTGAATAGAAACAGAGTAACGACACTCACTGTGAATATAAACAGAGTAAATGCACTCACTGTGAATTTAAACAGAGTAAATACACTCACTGTGAATTTAAACAGTATAAATACACTCACTGTGAATATAAACAGAGTAAATACACTCACTGTGAATATAAACAGAATAAATACACTCACTGTGAATGTAATCAGTGTAAATACACTCACTGTGAATATAAACAGAGTAAATACACTCACTGTGAGAGAAACATACACTCACTGTGAATAGAAACAGAGTAACTACACTCACTGTGAATATAAACAGAGTAAATGCACTCACTGTGAATATAAACAGAGTAAATACACTCACTGTGAGAGAAACAGAGTAACGACACTCACTGTGAATATAAACAGAGTAAATGCACTCACTGTGAATTTAAACAGAGTAAATACACTCACTGTGAATTTAAACAGTATAAATACACTCACTGTGAATATAAACAGAGTAAATACACTCACTGTGAATATAAACAGAATAAATACACTCACTGTAAATATAAACAGCGTAAATACACCCACTGAATATAAACAGAGTAAGTACACTTACTGTGAATAATAACAGAGTAAATACACTCACTGTGAATATAAACGGTGTAAACACACTCACTGTGAATAAAAACAGAGTAAATACACTCACTGTGAATATAAACAGAGTAAATACACTCACTGTGAATGTAAACAGAGTGAATACACTCACTGTGAATATAAACAGAGTAAATACGCTCATTGAATATAAACAGAGTAAATACACTCACTGAATATAAACAGAGTAAATACAGTCACTGAGAAACAGAGTAAATACACACACTGTGAATATAAACAGAGTAAATGCACTCACTGTGAATATAAACAGGGTAAATACACTGACTGCGAGAGAAACAGAGTAAAAACACTCACGGTGAATAAAAACAGAGTAAATACACTCACTGTGAATGTAAACAGAGTAAATACACTCACTGTGAATATAAACAGGGTAAATACACTCACTGAATACAAACAGAGTAAATACACTCACTGTGAATATCAACAGGGTAAATACACTCGCTGTAAGAGAAAGAGAGTAAATACACTCACTGTGAATATAAACAGAGTAAATACACTCACTGTGAGAGAAACAGATTAAATACACTCACTGTGAATATAAACAGAGGAAATACACTCACTGTGAATATAAACAGAATAAATATACTCACTGTGAATATAAACAGAGTAAATACACTCACTGTGAATATAAACAGAGTAAATACACTCACTGTGAATATAAACAGAGCAAATACACTCACTGTGAATATAAACAGAGCAAATACACTCACTGTGAATATAAACAGAGCAAATACACTCACTGTGAATATAAACAGAGTAAATACACTCACTGTGAATATAAACAGGTTAAATACACTCACTGTGAATATAAACCGTGTAAATACACTCACTGTGAATATAAACAGAGTAAATACACTCACTGTGAATATTAACAGAGTAAATACACTCACTGAATATAAACAGAGTAAATACACTCACTGAATATAAACAGAGTAAATACACACACTGTGAATATAAACAGAGTAAATACACTCACTGTGAATATAAACAGGGTAAATACACTCACTGTGAATATAAACAGAGTAAATGCTCTCACTGTGAATATAAACAGAGTAAATGCACTCACTGTGAATATAAACAGAGTAAATACACTCACTGTGAGTATAAACAGAGTAAATACACTCAGTGTGAATATAAACAGAGTAAATACACTCACTGAGAGAAACAGATTAAATACACTCACTGTGAATATAAACAGAGGAAATACACTCACTGAATATAAACAGAGTAACTACACTCACTGAATATAAACAGAGTAACTACACTCACTCTGAATATAAACAGAGTAAATACACTCATTGTGAATATAAACAGAGTAAATACACTCACTGTGAATATAAACAGAGTAAATACACTCACTGTGAATATAAACAGAGTAAATACACTCACTGTGAATATAAACAGCGTAATTACACTCACTGTGAAAATAAACAGATTAAATACACTCACTGTGAATATAAACAGAGTAAATACACTCACTGTGAATATAAACTGAGTAAATACACTCACTGTGAATATAAACAGAGCAAATACTCTCACTGTGAATATAAACATAAATACACTCACTGTGAATATAAACAGAGTAAATTCACTCACTGTGAATATAAACAGAGTAAATACACTCACTGTGCATATAAACACAGTAAATACACTCACTCTGAATGTAAACTGAGTAAATACACTCACTGTGAATATGAACTGAGTAAATACACTGACTGTGAATATAAACTGAGTAAATACACTCACTGTGAATATAAACAGAGTAAATACACTCACTGTGGATATAAACAGAGTAAATACACTCACTGTGGATATAAAGAGAGTACATACACTCACTGTGAATATAAACAGAGTAAATACACTCACTGTGAATATAAACAGAGTAAATACACTCACTGTGAATATAAACAGCGTAATTACACTCACTGTGAATATAAACAGATTAAATACACTCACTGTGAATATAAACAGAGTAAATACACTCACTGTGAATATAAACTGAGTAAATACACTCACTGTGAATATAAACAGAGCAAATACTCTCACTGTGAATATAAACATAAATACACTCACTGTGAATATAAACAGAGTAAATTCACTCACTGTGAATATAAACAGAGTAAATACACTCACTGTGCATATAAACACAGTAAATACACTCACTCTGAATGTAAACTGAGTAAATACACTCACTGTGAATATGAACTGAGTAAATACACTCACTGTGAATATAAACTGAGTAAATACACTCACTGTGAATACAAACAGAATAAATACACTCATTGTGAATATAAACAGAGTAAATACACTCACTGTGAATATAAACAGAGTAAATACACTCACTGTGAATAACTGAGCAAATACACTCAGTGTGAATATAAACAGAGTAAATACACTCACTGTGAATATAAACAGAGTAAGTACACTCACTGTGAATATAAAGAGTAAATACACTCACTGTGAATATAAACAGAGTAAATACACTCACTGAAAATAAACAGAGTAAATACAGTCACCGAGAAACAGAGTAAATACACACACTGTGAATATAAACAGAGTAAGTACACTCACTGTGAATATAAACAGACTAAATACACTCACTGTGAATATAAACAGAGTAAATACACTCACTGTGAATATAAACAGAGTAAATACACTCACTGTGAGAGAAACATACACTCACTGTGAATAGAAACAGAGTAACTACACTCACTGTGAATATAAACAGAGTAAATGCACTCACTCTGAATATAAACAGAGTAAATACACTCACTGTGAGAGAAACATACACTCACTGTGAATAGAAACAGAGTAACGACACTCACTGTGAATATAAACAGAGTAAATGCACTCACTGTGAATTTAAACAGAGTAAATACACTCACTGTGAATTTAAACAGTATAAATACACTCACTGTGAATATAAACAGAGTAAATACACTCACTGTGAATATAAACAGAATAAATACACTCACTGTGAATGTAATCAGTGTAAATACACTCACTGTGAATATAAACAGAGTAAATACACTCACTGTGAGAGAAACATACACTCACTGTGAATAGAAACAGAGTAACTACACTCACTGTGAATATAAACAGAGTAAATGCACTCACTGTGAATATAAACAGAGTAAATACACTCACTGTGAGAGAAACATACACTCACTGTGAATAGAAACAGAGTAACGACACTCACTGTGAATATAAACAGAGTAAATGCACTCACTGTGAATTTAAACAGAGTAAATACACTCACTGTGAATTTAAACAGTATAAATACACTCACTGTGAATATAAACAGAGTAAATACACTCACTGTGAATATAAACAGAATAAATACACTCACTGTGAATATAAACAGCGTAAATACACCCACTGAATATAAACAGAGTAAGTGCACTTACTGTGAATAATAACAGAGTAAATACACTCACTGTGAATATAAACAGAGTAAATACACTCACTGTGCATATAAACACAGTAAATACACTCACTCTGAATGTAAACTGAGTAAATACACTCACTGTGAATATGAACTGAGTAAATACGCTCACTGTGAATATAAACTGAGTAAATACACTCACTGTGAATACAAACAGAATAAATACACTCATTGTGAATATAAACAGAGTAAATACACTCACTGTGAATATAAACAGAGTAAATACACTCACTGTGAATAACTGAGCAAATACACTCACTGTGAATATAAACAGAGTAAATACACTCACTGTGAATATAAACAGAGTAAGTACACTCACTGTGAATATAAAGAGTAAATACACTCACTGTGAATATAAACAGAGTAAATACACTCACTGAAAATAAACAGAGTAAATACAGTCACCGAGAAACAGAGTAAATACACACACTGTGAATATAAACAGAGTAAGTACACTCACTGTGAATATAAACAGACAAAATACACTCACTGTGAATATAAGCAGAGTAAATACACTCACTGTGAATATAAACAGAGTAAATACACTCACTGTGAGAGAAACATACACTCACTGTGAATAGAAACAGAGTAACTACACTCACTGTGAATATAAACAGAGTAAATGCACTCACTCTGAATATAGACAGAGTAAATACACTCACTGTGAGAGAAACATACACTCACTGTGAATAGAAACAGAGTAACGACACTCACTGTGAATATAAACAGAGTAAATGCACTCACTGTGAATTTAAACAGAGTAAATACACTCACTGTGAATTTAAACAGTATAAATACACTCACTGTGAATATAAACAGAGTAAATACACTCACTGTGAATATAAACAGAATAAATACACTCACTGTGAATGTAATCAGTGTAAATACACTCACTGTGAATATAAACAGAGTAAATACACTCACTGTGAGAGAAACATACACTCACTGTGAATAGAAACAGAATAACTACACTCACTGTGAATATAAACAGAGTAAATGCACTCACTGTGAATATAAACAGAGTAAATACACTCACTGTGGGAGAAACATACACTCACTGTGAATAGAAACAGAGTAACGACACTCACTGTGAATATAAACAGAGTAAATGCACTCACTGTGAATATAAACAGAGTAAATACACTCACTGTGAGAGAAACATACACTCACTGTGAATAGAAACAGAGTAACGACACTCACTGTGAATATAAACAGAGTAAATGCACTCACTGTGAATTTAAACAGAGTAAATACACTCACTGTGAATTTAAACAGTATAAATACACTCACTGTGAATATAAACAGAGTAAATACACTCACTGTGAATATAAACAGAATAAATACACTCACTGTGAATCTAATCAGTGTAAATACACTCACTGTAAATATAAACAGCGTAAATACACCCACTGAATATAAACAGAGTAAGTACACTTACTGTGAATAATAACAGAGTAAATACACTCACTGTGAATATAAACGGTGTAAACACACTCACTGTGAATAAAAACAGAGTAAATACACTCACTGTGAATATAAACAGAGTAAATACACTCACTGTGAATGTAAACAGAGTGAATACACTCACTGTGAATATAAACAGGGTAAATACGCTCATTGAATATAAACAGAGTAAATACACTCACTGAATATAAACAGAGTAAATACAGTCACTGAGAAACAGAGTAAATACACACACTGTGAATATAAACAGAGTAAATGCACTCACTGTGAATATAAACAGGGTAAATACACTGACTGTGAGAGAAACAGAGTAAAAACACTCACGGTGAATAAAAACAGAGTAAATACACTCACTGTGAATGTAAACAGAGTAAATACACTCATTGTGAATATAAACAGGGTAAATACACTCACTGAATACAAACAGAGTAAATACACTCACTGTGAATATCAACAGGGTAAATACACTCGCTGTAAGAGAAAGAGAGTAAATACACTCACTGTGAATATAAACAGAGTAAATACACTCACTGTGAGAGAAACAGATTAAATACACTCACTGTGAATATAAACAGAGGAAATACACTCACTGTGAATATAAACAGAATAAATACACTCACTGTGAATATAAACAGAGTAAATACACTCACTGTGAATATAAACAGAGTAAATACACTCACTGTGAATATAAACAGAGCAAATACACTCACTGTGAATATAAACAGAGCAAATACACTCACTGTGAATATAAACAGAGCAAATACACTCACTGTGAATATAAACAGAGTAAATACACTCACTGTGAATATAAACAGGTTAAATACACTCACTGTGAATATAAACCGTGTAAATACACTCACTGTGAATATAAACAGAGTAAATACACTCACTGTGAATATTAACAGAGTAAATACACTCACTGAATATAAACAGAGTAAATACACTCACTGAATATAAACAGAGTAAACACACTCAATGTGAATATAAACAGGGTAAATACACTCACTGTGAATATAAACAGAGTAAATACACTCACTGTGAATATAAACAGAGTAAATACACTCACTGTGAATATAAACAGAAAAAATACACTCACTGAAAATAAACAGAGTAAATACAGTCACTGTGAATATAAACAGAGTAAATACACTCACTGTGAATATAAACAGAGTAAATACACTCAGTGTGAATATAAACAGAGTAAATACACTCACTGAGAGAAACAGATTAAATACACTCACTGTGAATATAAACAGAGGAAATACACTCACTGAATATAAACAGAGTAAATACACTCACTGTGAATATAAACAGAGTAAATGCTCTCACTGTGAATATAAACAGAGTAAATGCACTCACTGTGAATATAAACAGAGTAAATACACTCACTGTGAATATAAACAGAGTAAATACACTCAGTGTGAATATAAACAGAGTAAATACACTCACTGAGAGAAACAGATTAAATACACTCACTGTGAATATAAACAGAGGAAATACACTCACTGAATATAAACAGAGTAACTACACTCACTGAATATAAACAGAGTAACTACACTCACTCTGAATATAAACAGAGTAAATACACTCATTGTGAATATAAACAGAGTAAATACACTCACTGTGAATATAAACAGAGTAAATACACTCACTGTGAATATAAACAGAGTAAATACACTCACTGTGAATATAAACAGCGTAATTACACTCACTGTGAATATAAACAGATTAAATACACTCACTGTGAATATAAACAGAGTAAATACACTCACTGTGAATATAAACTGAGTAAATACACTCACTGTGAATATAAACAGAGCAAATACTCTCACTGTGAATATAAACATAAATACACTCACTGTGAATATAAACAGAGTAAATTCACTCACTGTGAATATAAACAGAGTAAATACACTCACTGTGCATATAAACACAGTAAATACACTCACTCTGAATGTAAACTGAGTAAATACATTCACTGTGAATATGAACTGAGTAAATACACTCACTGTGAATATAAACTGAGTAAATACACTCACTGTGAATATAAACAGAGTAAATACACTCACTGTGGATATAAACAGAGTAAATACACTCACTGTGGATATAAACAGAGTACATACACTCACTGTGAATATAAACAGAGTAAATACACTCACTGTGAATATAAACAGAGTAAATACACTCACTGTGAATATAAACAGCGTAATTACACTCACTGTGAATATAAACAGATTAAATACACTCACTGTGAATATAAACAGAGTAAATACACTCACTGTGAATATAAACTGAGTAAATACACTCACTGTGAATATAAACAGAGTAAATTCACTCACTGTGAATATAAACAGAGTAAATACACTCACTGTGCATATAAACACAGTAAATACACTCACTCTGAATGTAAACTGAGTAAATACACTCACTGTGAATATGAACTGAGTAAATACACTCACTGTGAATATAAACTGAGTAAATACACTCACTGTGAATACAAACAGAATAAATACACTCATTGTGAATATAAACAGAGTAAATACACTCACTGTGATTATAAACAGAGTAAATACACTCACTGTGAATAACTGAGCAAATACACTCACTGTGAATATAAACAGAGTAAATACACTCACTGTGAATATAAACAGAGTAAGTACACTCACTGTGAATATAAAGAGTAAATACACTCACTGTGAATATAAACAGAGTAAATACACTCACTGAAAATAAACAGAGTAAATACAGTCACCGAGAAACAGAGTAAATACACACACTGTGAATATAAACAGAGTAAGTACACTCACTGTGAATATAAACAGACTAAATACACTCACTGTGAATATAAACAGAGTAAATACACTCACTGTGAATATAAACAGAGTAAATACACTCACTGTGAGAGAAACATACACTCACTGTGAATAGAAACAGAGTAACTACACTCACTGTGAATATAAACAGAGTAAATGCACTCACTCTGAATATAAACAGAGTAAATACACTCACTGTGAGAGAAACATACACTCACTGTGAATAGAAACAGAGTAACGACACTCACTGTGAATATAAACAGAGTAAATGCACTCACTGTGAATTTAAACAGAGTAAATACACTCACTGTGAATTTAAACAGTATAAATACACTCACTGTGAATATAAACAGAGTAAATACACTCACTGTGAATATAAACAGAATAAATACACTCACTGTGAATGTAATCAGTGTAAATACACTCACTGTGAATATAAACAGAGTAAATACACTCACTGTGAGAGAAACATACACTCACTGTGAATAGAAACAGAGTAACTACACTCACTGTGAATATAAACAGAGTAAATGCACTCACTGTGAATATAAACAGAGTAAATACACTCACTGTGAGAGAAACATACACTCACTGTGAATAGAAACAGAGTAACGACACTCACTGTGAATATAAACAGAGTAAATGCACTCACTGTGAATTTAAACAGAGTAAATACACTCACTGTGAATTTAAACAGTATAAATACACTCACTGTGAATATAAACAGAGTAAATACACTCACTGTGAATATAAACAGAATAAATACACTCACTGTGAATTTAAACAGTATAAATACACTCACTGTGAATGTTATCAGTGTAAATACACTCACTGTGAATATAAACAGCGTAAATACACCCACTGAATATAAACAGAGTAAGTACACTTACTGTGAATAATAACAGAGTAAATACACTCACTGTGAATATAAACGGTGTAAACACACTCACTGTGAATAAAAACAGAGTAAATACACTCACTGTGAATATAAACAGAGTAAATACACTCACTGTGAATGTAAACAGAGTGAATACACTCACTGTGAATATAAACAGAGTAAATACGCTCATTGAATATAAACAGAGTAAATACACTCACTGAATATAAACAGAGTAAATACAGTCACTGAGAAACAGAGTAAATACACACACTGTGAATATAAACAGAGTAAATGCACTCACTGTGAATATAAACAGGGTAAATACACTGACTGTGAGAGAAACAGTGTAAAAACACTCACGGTGAATATAAACAGAGTAAATACACTCACTGTGAATGTAAACAGAGTAAATACACTCACTGTGAATATAAACAGGGTAAATACACTCACTGAATACAAACAGAGTAAATACACTCACTGTGAATATCAACAGGGTAAATACACTTGCTGTAAGAGAAAGAGAGTAAATACACTCACTGTGAATATAAACAGAGTAAATACACTCACTGTGAGAGAAACTGATTAAATACACTCACTGTGAATATAAACAGAGGAAATACACTCACTGTGAATATAAACAGAATAAATACACTCACTGTGAATATAAACAGAGTAAATACACTCACTGTGAATATAAACAGGGTAAATACACTCACTGAATATAAACAGCGTAAATACACTCACTGTGAATATAAACAGGGTAAATACACTCGCTGTAAGAGAAACAGAGTAAATACACTCACTGTGAATATAAAAAGGGTAAATACACTCACTGAATATAAACAGAATAAATACACTCACTGTGAATATAAACAGAGTAAATGCACTCACTGTGAATATAAACAGAGTAAATACACTCACTGTGAATGTAAAAAGTGTAAATACACTCACTGTGAATATAAACAGTGTAAACACACTCACTGTGAATATAAACAGAGTAAATACACTCACTGAATATAAACAGAGTAAATACACTCACTGTGAATATAAACAGAGTAAATACACTCACTGTGAATATAAACAGAGTAAATACACTCACTGAATATAAACAGAGTAAATACACTCACTGTGAATATAAACAGAGTAAATACACTCACTGTGAGAGAAACAGAGTAAATACACTCACTGTGAATATAAACAGAGTAAATACACTCACTGAATACAAACAGAGTAAATACACTCACTGAATATAAACAGAGTAAATACACTCACTGAATATAAACAGATTAATTACACTCACTGTGAATATAAACAGAGTAAATACACTCACTGTGAATATAAACAGAGTAAATACACGCACTGTGAATATTAACAGAGTAAATACACTCACTGAATATAAACAGAGTAAATACACTCACTGAGTATAAACAGAGTAAATACACTCAATGTGAATATAAACAGGGTAAATACACTCACTGAATATAAACAGAGTAAATACACTCACTGAATATAAACAGAGTAAATACACTCACTGTGAATATAAACAGGGTAAATACACTCACTGTGAATATAAACAGAGTAAATACACTCACTGTGAATATAAACAGAGTAAATACACTCACTGTGAATATAAACAGAGTAAATACACTCACTGTGAATATAAACAGAGTAAATACACTCACTGTGAATAGAAACAGAGTAAATACAATCACTGTGAATATAAACAGAGCAAATACAATCACTGTGAATATAAACAGAGCAAATACACTCACTGTGAATATAAACAGAGTAAATACACTCACTGTGAATATAAACAGAGTAAGTACACTCACTGTGAACATAAAGAGTAAATACACTCACTGTGAATATAAATAGAGTAAATACACTCACTGAAAATAAACAGAGTAAATACAGTCACTGAGAAACAGAGTAAATACACACACTGTGAATATAAACAGAGTAAATAAACTCACTGTGAATACAAACAGAGTAAATACACTCACTGTGAATATAAACAGAGTAAATACACTCACTGTGAATATCAACGGGGTAAATACACTCACTGAATATAATCAGTGTAAATACACTCACTGTGAATATAAACAGAGTAAATACACTCACTGTGAATATAAACAGGGTAAATACACTCGCTGTAAGAGAAACAGAGTAAATACACTCACTGTGAATATAAACAGAGTAAATACACTCACTGTGAATATAAACAGGTTAAATACACTCACTGTGAATATAAACCGTGTAAATACACTCACTGTGAATATAAACAGAGTAAATACACTCACTGTGAATATAAACAGAGTAAATACACTCACTGAATTTAAACAGAGTAAATACACTCACTGTGAATATAAACAGAGTAAATACACTCACTGTGAATATAAACAGGGTAAATACACTCACTGTGAATATAAACAGATTAAATACACTCACTGTGAATATAAACAGAGTAAATACACTCACTGTGAATATAAACAGAGTAAATACACTCACTGTGAATATAAACAGAGTAAATACACTCACTGAATATAAACAGAGTAAATACACTCACTGTGAATATAAACAGAGTAAATACACTCACTGTGAATATAAACAGAGTAAATACACTCACTGTGAATATAAAGAGAGTAAATACACTCACTGTGAATATAAACTGAGTAAATACACTCACTGTGAATATAAACAGAGCAAATACTCTCACTGTGAATATAAACAGAGTAAATACACTCACTGTGAATAACAGAGCAAATACACTCACTGTGAATATAAACAGAGTAAATTCACTCACTGTGAATATAAACAGAGCAAATACACGCACTGTGCATATAAACAGAGTAAATAGACTCACTCTGAATATAAACTGAGTAAATACACTCACTGTGAATATGAACTCAGTAAATACACTCACTGTGAATATAAACAGAGTAAGTACACTCACTGTGAATATAAAGAGTAAATACACTCACTGTGAATATAAACAGAGTAAATACACTCACTGAAAATAAACAGAGTAAATACAGTCACTGAGAAACAGAGTAAATACACACACTGTGAATATAAACAGAGTAAATGCACTCACTGTGAATATAAACAGAGTAAATGCACTCACTGTGAATATAAACAGAGTAAATACACTCACTGTGAATATAAACAGAGTAAATACACTCAGTGTGAATATAAACAGAGGAAATACACTCACTGTGAGAGAAACAGATTAAATACACTCACTGTGAATATAAACAGAGGAAATACACTCACTGAATATAAACAGAGTAACTACACTCACTGTGAATATAAACAGCGTAATTACACTCACTGTGAATATAAACAGATTAAATACACTCACTGTGAATATAAACAGAGTAAATACACTCACTGTGAATATAAACTGAGTAAATACACTCACTGTGAATATAAACAGAGCAAATACTCTCACTGTGAATATAAACATAAATACACTCACTGTGAATATAAACAGAGTAAATTCACTCACTGTGAATATAAACAGAGTAAATACACTCACTGTGCATATAAACACAGTAAATACACTCACTCTGAATGTAAACTGAGTAAATACACTCACTGTGAATATGAACTGAGTAAATACACTCACTGTGAATATAAACTGAGTAAATACACTCACTGTGAATATAAACAGAATAAATACACTCATTGTGAATATAAACAGAGTAAATACACTCACTGTGAATATAAACACAGTAAATACACTCACTGTGAATAACTGAGCAAATACACTCACTGTGAATATAAACAGAGTAAATACACTCACTGTGAATATAAACAGAGTAAATACACTCACTGTGAATATAAAGAGTAAATACACTCACTGTGAATATAAACAGAGTAAATACACTCACTGTGAATATAAACAGAATAAATACACTCACTGTGAATGTAATCAGTGTAAATACACTCACTGTGAATATAAACAGCGTAAATACACCCACTGAATATAAACAGAGTAAGTACACTTACTGTGAATATTAACAGAGTAAATACACTCACTGAATATAAACGGTGTAAATACACTCACTGTGAATAAAAACAGAGTAAATACACTCACTGACGGTGAATATAAACAGAGTAAATACACTCACTGTGAATATAAACAGAGTAAATACACTCACTGTGAATATAAACAGGGTAAATACACTCACTGAATACAAACAGAGTAAATACACTCACTGTGAATATCAACAGGGTAAATACACTCGCTGTAAGAGAAAGAGAATAAATACACTCACTGTGAATATAAACAGGGTAAATACACTCACTGTGAATATAAACAGAGTAAATACACTCACTGTGAATATAAACAGAGTAAATACACTCACTGTGAATATAAACTGAGTAAATACACTCACTGTGAATATAAACAGAGCAAATACACTCACTGTGAATATAAACAGAGTAAATACACTCACTGAATACAAACAGAGTAAATACACTCACTGTGAATATAAACAGAGTAAATACACTCACTGTGAATATAAACAGAGTAAATACACTCACTGTGAATATCAACAGGGTAAATACACTCGCTGAATATAAACAGCGTAAATACACTCGCTGTGAATATAAACAGAGTAAATACAATCACTGTGAATATAAACAGAGCAAATACACTCAGTGAATATAAACAGAGCAAATACACTCACTGTGAATATAAACAGAGTAAATACACTCACTGTGAATATAAACAGAGTAAGTACACTCACTGTGAATATAAAGAGTAAATACACTCACTGTGAATATAAATAGAGTAAATACACTCACTGAAAATAAACAGAGTAAATACAGTCACTGAGAAACAGAGTAAATACACACACTGTGAATATAAACAGGGTAAATACACTCACTGTGAATATAAACAGAGTAAATACACTCACTGTGAATATAAACAGGGTAAATACACTCACTGAATACAAACAGAGTAAATACACTCACTGTGAATATCAACAGGGTAAATACACTCGCTGTCAGAGAAAGAGAGTGAATACACTCACTGTGAATATAAACAGGGTAAATACACTCACTGTGAATATAAACAGAGTAAATACACTCACTGTGAATATAAACAGAGTAAATACACTCACTGTGAATATAAACAGAGTAAATACACTCACTGTGAATATAAACTGAGTAAATACACTCACTGTGAATATAAACAGAGCAAATACACTCACTGTGAATATAAACAGAGTAAATACACTCACTGAATACAAACAGAGTAAATACACTCACTGTGAATATAAACAGAGTAAATACACTCACTGTGAATATAAACAGAGTAAATACACTCACTGTGAATATCAACAGGGGAAATACACTCGCTGAATATAAACAGCGTAAATACACTCACTGTGAATATAAACAGAGTAAATACACTCACTGTGAATATAAACAGAGTAAGTACACTCACTGTGAATATAAAGAGTAAATACACTCACTGTGAATATAAACAGAGTAAATACACTCACTGAAAATAAACAGAGTAAATACAGTCACTGAGAAACAGAGTAAATACACACACTGTGAAAATAAACAGAGTAAATACACTCACTGTGAATATAAACAGGGTAAATACACTGACTATGAGAGAAACAGAGTAAATAGACTCATTGTGAATATAAACAGAGTAAATACACTCACTGTGAATATAAACAGAGTAAATACACTCACTGAATATAAACAGATTAATTACACTCACTGTGAATATAAACAGAGTAAATACACTCACTGTGAATATAAACAGAGTAAATACACTCACTGTGAATATTAACAGAGTAAATACACTCACTGAATATAAACAGAGTAAATACACTCACTGAGTATAAACAGAGTAAATACACTCAATGTGAATATAAACAGGGTAAATACACTCACTGAATATAAACAGAGTAAATACACTCACTGAATATAAACAGAGTAAATACACTCACTGTGAATATAAACAGGGTAAATACACTCACTGTGAATATAAACAGAGTAAATACACTCACTGTGAATATAAACAGAGTAAATACACTCACTGTGAATATAAACAGAGTAAATACACTCACTGTGAATATAAACAGAGTAAATACACTCACTGTGAATAGAAACAGAGTAAATACAATCACTGTGAATATAAACAGAGCAAATACAATCACTGTGAATATAAACAGAGCAAATACACTCACTGTGAATATAAACAGAGTAAATACACTCACTGTGAATATAAACAGAGTAAGTACACTCACTGTGAACATAAAGAGTAAATACACTCACTGTGAATATAAATAGAGTAAATACACTCACTGAAAATAAACAGAGTAAATACAGTCACTGAGAAACAGAGTAAATACACACACTGTGAATATAAACAGAGTAAATAAACTCACTGTGAATACAAACAGAGTAAATACACTCACTGTGAATATAAACAGAGTAAATACACTCACTGTGAATATCAACGGGGTAAATACACTCACTGAATATAATCAGTGTAAATACACTCACTGTGAATATAAACAGAGTAAATACACTCACTGTGAATATAAACAGGGTAAATACACTCGCTGTAAGAGAAACAGAGTAAATACACTCACTGTGAATATAAACAGAGTAAATACACTCACTGAATATAAACAGGTTAAATACACTCACTGTGAATATAAACCGTGTAAATACACTCACTGTGAATATAAACAGAGTAAATACACTCACTGTGAATATAAACAGAGTAAATACACTCACTGAATATAAACAGAGTAAATACACTCACTGTGAATATAAACAGAGTAAATACACTCACTGTGAATATAAACAGGGTAAATACACTCACTGTGAATATAAACAGATTAAATACACTCACTGTGAATATAAACAGAGTAAATACACTCACTGTGAATATAAACAGAGTAAATACACTCACTGTGAATATAAACAGAGTAAATACACTCACTGAATATAAACAGAGTAAATACACTCACTGTGAATATAAACAGAGTAAATACACTCACTGTGAATATAAACAGAGTAAATACACTCACTGTGAATATAAAGAGAGTAAATACACTCACTGTGAATATAAACTGAGTAAATACACTCACTGTGAATATAAACAGAGCAAATACTCTCACTGTGAATATAAACAGAGTAAATACACTCACTGTGAATAACAGAGCAAATACACTCACTGTGAATATAAACAGAGTAAATTCACTCACTGTGAATATAAACAGAGCAAATACACGCACTGTGCATATAAACAGAGTAAATAGACTCACTCTGAATATAAACTGAGTAAATACACTCACTGTGAATATGAACTCAGTAAATACACTCACTGTGAATATAAACAGAGTAAGTACACTCACTGTGAATATAAAGAGTAAATACACTCACTGTGAATATAAACAGAGTAAATACACTCACTGAAAATAAACAGAGTAAATACAGTCACTGAGAAACAGAGTAAATACACACACTGTGAATATAAACAGAGTAAATGCACTCACTGTGAATATAAACAGAGTAAATGCACTCACTGTGAATATAAACAGAGTAAATACACTCACTGTGAATATAAACAGAGTAAATACACTCAGTGTGAATATAAACAGAGGAAATACACTCACTGTGAGAGAAACAGATTAAATACACTCACTGTGAATATAAACAGAGGAAATACACTCACTGAATATAAACAGAGTAACTACACTCACTGTGAATATAAACAGCGTAATTACACTCACTGTGAATATAAACAGATTAAATACACTCACTGTGAATATAAACAGAGTAAATACACTCACTGTGAATATAAACTGAGTAAATACACTCACTGTGAATATAAACAGAGCAAATACTCTCACTGTGAATATAAACATAAATACACTCACTGTGAATATAAACAGAGTAAATTCACTCACTGTGAATATAAACAGAGTAAATACACTCACTGTGCATATAAACACAGTAAATACACTCACTCTGAATGTAAACTGAGTAAATACACTCACTGTGAATATGAACTGAGTAAATACACTCACTGTGAATATAAACTGAGTAAATACACTCACTGTGAATATAAACAGAATAAATACACTCATTGTGAATATAAACAGAGTAAATACACTCACTGTGAATATAAACACAGTAAATACACTCACTGTGAATAACTGAGCAAATACACTCACTGTGAATATAAACAGAGTAAATACACTCACTGTGAATATAAACAGAGTAAATACACTCACTGTGAATATAAAGAGTAAATACACTCACTGTGAATATAAACAGAGTAAATACACTCACTGTGAATATAAACAGAATAAATACACTCACTGTGAATGTAATCAGTGTAAATACACTCACTGTGAATATAAACAGCGTAAATACACCCACTGAATATAAACAGAGTAAGTACACTTACTGTGAATATTAACAGAGTAAATACACTCACTGAATATAAACGGTGTAAATACACTCACTGTGAATAAAAACAGAGTAAATACACTCACTGTGAATATAAACAGAGTAAATACACTCACTGTGAATTTAAACAGAGTGAATACACTCACTGTGAATAAAAACAGAGTAAATACACTCACTGTGAATATAAACAGAGTAAATACACACACTGTGAATATAAACAGAGTAAATGCACTCACTGTGAATATAAACAGGGTAAATGCACTGACTGTGAGAGAAACAGAGTAAAAACACTCACGGTGAATATAAACAGAGTAAATACACTCACTGTGAATATAAACAGAGTAAATACACTCACTGTGAATATAAACAGGGTAAATACACTCACTGAATACAAACAGAGTAAATACACTCACTGTGAATATCAACAGGGTAAATACACTCGCTGTAAGAGAAAGAGAATAAATACACTCACTGTGAATATAAACAGGGTAAATACACTCACTGTGAATATAAACAGAGTAAATACACTCACTGTGAATATAAACAGAGTAAATACACTCACTGTGAATATAAACTGAGTAAATACACTCACTGTGAATATAAACAGAGCAAATACACTCACTGTGAATATAAACAGAGTAAATACACTCACTGAATACAAACAGAGTAAATACACTCACTGTGAATATAAACAGAGTAAATACACTCACTGTGAATATAAACAGAGTAAATACACTCACTGTGAATATCAACAGGGTAAATACACTCGCTGAATATAAACAGCGTAAATACACTCGCTGTGAATATAAACAGAGTAAATACACTCACTGTGAATATAAACAGAGCAAATACACTCAGTGAATATAAACAGAGCAAATACACTCACTGTGAATATAAACAGAGTAAATACACTCACTGTGAATATAAACAGAGTAAGTACACTCACTGTGAATATAAAGAGTAAATACACTCACTGTGAATATAAATAGAGTAAATACACTCACTGAAAATAAACAGAGTAAATACAGTCACTGAGAAACAGAGTAAATACACACACTGTGAATATAAACAGGGTAAATACACTCACTGTGAATATAAACAGAGTAAATACACTCACTGTGAATATAAACAGGGTAAATACACTCACTGAATACAAACAGAGTAAATACACTCACTGTGAATATCAACAGGGTAAATACACTCGCTGTCAGAGAAAGAGAGTGAATACACTCACTGTGAATATAAACAGGGTAAATACACTCACTGTGAATATAAACAGAGTAAATACACTCACTGTGAATATAAACAGAGTAAATACACTCACTGTGAATATAAACAGAGTAAATACACTCACTGTGAATATAAACTGAGTAAATACACTCACTGTGAATATAAACAGAGCAAATACACTCACTGTGAATATAAACAGAGTAAATACACTCACTGAATACAAACAGAGTAAATACACTCACTGTGAATATAAACAGAGTAAATACACTCACTGTGAATATAAACAGAGTAAATACACTCACTGTGAATATCAACAGGGGAAATACACTCGCTGAATATAAACAGCGTAAATACACTCACTGTGAATATAAACAGAGTAAATACACTCACTGTGAATATAAACAGAGTAAGTACACTCACTGTGAATATAAAGAGTAAATACACTCACTGTGAATATAAACAGAGTAAATACACTCACTGAAAATAAACAGAGTAAATACAGTCACTGAGAAACAGAGTAAATACACACACTGTGAATATAAACAGAGTAAATACACTCACTGTGAATATAAACAGGGTAAATACACTGACTATGAGAGAAACAGAGTAAATAGACTCATTGTGAATATAAACAGAGTAAATACACTCACTGTGAATATAAACAGAGTAAATACACTCACTGTGAATATAAACAGGGTGAATACACTCACTGAATACAAACAGAGTAAATACACTCACTGTGAATATAAACAGAGTAAATACACTCACTGTGAATATGAACAGAGTAAATACACTCACTGTGAATATCAACAGGGTAAATACACTCACTGAATATAAACAGAGTAAGTACACTCACTGTGAATATAAAGAGTAAATACACTCACTGTGAATATAAACAGAGTAAATACACTCACTGAAAATAAACAGAGTAAATACAGTCACTGAGAAACAGAGTAAATACACACACTGTGAATATAAACAGAGTAAATGCACTCACTGTGAATATAAACAGAGTAAATGCACTCACTGTGAATATAAACAGAGTAAATACACTCACTGTGAATATAAACAGAGTAAATACACTCAGTGTGAATATAAACAGAGTAAATACACTCACTGTGAGAGAAACAGATTAAATACACTCACTGTGAATATAAACAGAGGAAATACACTCACTGAATATAAACAGAGTAACTACACTCACTGTGAATATAAACAGCGTAATTACACTCACTGTGAATATAAACAGATTAAATACACTCACTGTGAATATAAACAGAGTAAATACACTCACTGTGAATATAAACTGAGTAAATACACTCACTGTGAATATAAACAGAGCAAATACTCTCACTGTGAATATAAACATAAATACACTCACTGTGAATATAAACAGAGTAAATTCACTCACTGTGAATATAAACAGAGTAAATACTCTCACTGTGCATATAAACACAGTAAATACACTCACTCTGAATGTAAACTGAGTAAATACACTCACTGTGAATATGAACTGAGTAAATACACTCACTGTGAATATAAACTGAGTAAATACACTCACTGTGAATATAAACAGAATAAATACACTCATTGTGAATATAAACAGAGTAAATACACTCACTGTGAATATAAACAGAGTAAATACACTCACTGTGAATATAAACAGAGTAAATACACTCACTGTGAATATAAACACAGTAAATACACTCACTGTGAATAACTGAGCAAATACACTCACTGTGAATATAAACAGAGTAAATACACTCACTGTGAATATAAACAGAGTAAGTACACTCACTGTGAATATAAAGAGTAAATACACTCACTGTGAATATAAACAGAGTAAATACACTCACTGTGAATATAAACAGAATAAATACACTCACTGTGAATGTAATCAGTGTAAATACACTCACTGTGAATATAAACAGCGTAAATACACCCACTGAATATAAACAGAGTAAGTACACTTACTGTGAATATTAACAGAGTAAATACACTCACTGAATATAAACGGTGTAAATACACTCACTGTGAATAAAAACAGAGTAAATACACTCACTGTGAATATAAACAGAGTAAATACACTCACTGTGAATATAAACAGAGTAAATACGCTCATTGAATATAAACAGAGTAAATACACTCACTGAATATAAACAGAGTAAATACAGTCACTGAGAAACAGAGTAAATACACACACTGTGAATATAAACAGAGTAAATGCACTCACTGTGAATATAAACAGGGTAAATGCACTGACTGTGAGAGAAACAGAGTAAAAACACTCACGGTGAATATAAACAGAGTAAATACACTCACTGTGAATATAAACAGAGTAAATACACTCACTGTGAATATAAACAGGGTAAATACACTCACTGAATACAAACAGAGTAAATACACTCACTGTGAATATCAACAGGGTAAATACACTCGCTGTAAGAGAAAGAGAGTAAATACACTCACTGTGAATATAAACAGGGTAAATACACTCACTGTGAATATAAACAGAGTAAATACACTCACTGTGAATATAAACAGAGTAAATACACTCACTGTGAATATAAACAGAGTAAATACACTCACTGTGAATACAAACAGAGTAAATACACTCACTGTGAATATAAACAGAGTAAATACACTCACTGTGAATATAAACAGAGTAAATACACTCACTGTGAATATAAACAGAGCAAATACACTCAGTGAATATAAACAGAGCAAATACACTCACTGTGAATATAAACAGAGTAAATACACTCACTGTGAATATAAACAGAGTAAGTACACTCACTGTGAATATAAAGAGTAAATACACTCACTGTGAATATAAATAGAGTAAATACACTCATTGAAAATAAACAGAGTAAATACAGTCACTGAGAAACAGAGTAAATACACACACTGTGAATATAAACAGGGTAAATACACTCACTGTGAATATAAACAGAGTAAATACACTCACTGTGAATATAAACAGGGTAAATACACTCACTGAATACAAACAGAGTAAATACACTCACTGTGAATATCAACAGGGTAAATACACTCGCTGTCAGAGAAAGAGAGTGAATACACTCACTGTGAATATAAACAGGGTAAATACACTCACTGTGAATATAAACAGAGTAAATACACTCACTGTGAATATAAACAGAGTAAATACACTCACTGTGAATATAAACAGAGTAAATACACTCACTGTGAATATAAACTGAGTAAATACACTCACTGTGAATATAAACAGAGCAAATACACTCACTGTGAATATAAACAGAGTAAATACACTCACTGAATACAAACAGAGTAAATACACTCACTGTGAATATAAACAGAGTAAATACACTCACTGTGAATATAAACAGAGTAAATACACTCACTGTGAATATCAACAGGGTAAATACACTCGCTGAATATAAACAGCGTAAATACACTCACTGTGAATATCAACAGGGTAAATACACTCGCTGAATATAAACAGAGTAAATACACTCACTGTGAATATAAACAGAGCAAATACACTCAGTGAATATAAACAGAGCAAATACACTCACTGTGAATATAAACAGAGTAAATACACTCACTGTGAATATAAACAGAGTAAGTACACTCACTGTGAATATAAAGAGTAAATACACTCACTGTGAATATAAACAGAGTAAATACACTCACTGAAAATAAACAGAGTAAATACAGTCACTGAGAAACAGAGTAAATACACACACTGTGAATATAAACAGAGTAAATACACTCACTGTGAATATAAACAGAGTAAATACACTCACTGTGAATATAAACAGGGTGAATACACTCACTGAATACAAACAGAGTAAATACACTCACTGTGAATATAAACAGAGTAAATACACTCACTGTGAATATGAACAGAGTAAATACACTCACTGTGAATATAAACAGAGTAAATACACTCACTGTGAATATAAACAGAGTAAATACACTCACTGTGAATATAAACAGGGTGAATACACTCACTGAATACAAACAGAGTAAATACACTCACTGTGAATATAAACAGAGTAAATACACTCACTGTGAATATGAACAGAGTAAATACACTCACTGTGAATATAAACAGGGTGAATACACTCACTGAATACAAACAGAGTAAATACACTCACTGTGAATATAAACAGAGTAAATACACTCACTGTGAATATGAACAGAGTAAATACACTCACTGTGAATATCAACAGGGTAAATACACTCACTGAATATAATCAGTGTAAATACACTCACTGTGAATATAAACAGAGTAAATACACTCACTGTGAATATAAACAGGGTAAATACACTCACTGTGAATATAAACAGAGTAAATACACTCACTGTGAATATTAACAGAGTAAATACACTCACTGAATATAAACAGAGTAAGTACACTCACTGTGAATATAAACAGAGTAAATACACTCACTGTGAACATAAACAGGGTAAATACACTCACTGTGAATATAAACAGAGTAAATACACTCACTGTGAATAACAGAGCAAATACACTCACTGTGAATATAAACAGAGTAAATTCACTCACTGTGAATATAAACAGAGTAAATACACGCACTGTGCATATAAACAGAGTAAATAGACTCACTCTGAATATACACTGAGTAAATACACTCACTGTGAATATGAACTGAGTAAATACACTCACTGTGAATATAAACTGAGTAAATACACTCACTGTGAATATAAACAGAATAAATACACTCACTGTGAATATAAACAGAGTAAATACACTCACTGTGAATGTAAACAGAGTAAATACACTCACTGTCAATAACAGAGCAAATACACTCACTGTGAATATAAACAGAGTAAATACACTCACTGTGAATATAAACAGAGTAAGTACACTCACTGTGAATATAAAGAGTAAATACACTCACTGTGAATATAAACAGAGTAAATACACTCACTGTGCATATAAACAGAGTAAATGCACTCACTGTGAATATAATCAGAGTAAATACAGTCACAGAGAAACAGAGTAAATACGCACACTGTGAATATAAACAGAGTAAATACACTCACTGTGAATATAAACAGAGTAAATACACTCACTGTGACTATAAACAGAGTAAATGCACTCACTGTGAATATAAACAGAGTAAATGCACTCACTGTGAATATAAACAGAGTAAATACACTCACTGTGAATATAAACAGAGTAAATACACTCAGTGTGAATATAAACAGAGTAAATGCACTCACTGAGAGAAACAGATTAAATACACTCACTGTGAATATAAACAGAGGAAATACACTCACTGAATATAAACAGAGTAACTACACTCACTGTGAATATAAACAGAGTAAATACACTCACTGTGAATATAAACAGAGTAAATACACTCACTGAATATAAACAGAGTAAATACACTCACTGTGAATATAAACAGAGTAAATACAGTCACTGTGAATATAAACAGAGTAAATACACTCACTGTGCATATAAACACATTAAATACACTCACTCTGAATATAAACTGAGTAAATACACTCACTGTGAATATCAACTGAGTAAATACACTCACTGTGAATATAAATTGAGTAAATACACTCACTGTGAATATAAACAGAATAAGTACACTCACTGTGAATATAAACAGAGTAAATACACTCACTGTGAATAAAAACAGAGTAAATACACTCACTGTGAATAACAGAGCAAATACACTCACTGTGAATATAAACAGAGTAAATACACTCACTGTGCATATAAACTGAGTAAATGCACTCACTGTGAATATAAACAGAGTAAATACAGTCACTGAGAAACAGAGTAAATACACACACTGTGAATATAAACAGAGTAAATACACTCACTGTGAATATAAACAGAGTAAATACACTCACTGTGACTATAAACAGAGTAAATGCACTCACTGTGAATATAAACAGAGTAAATACACTCACTGTGAGAGAAACAGATTAAATACACTCACTGTGAATATAAACAGAGGAAATACACTCACTGAATATAAACAGAGTAACTACACTCACTGTGAATATAAACAGAGTAAATACACTCACTGAATATAAACAGAGTAAATACACTCACTGTGAATATAAACAGAGTAAATACACTCACTGAATATAAACAGAGTAAATACACTCACTGTGAATATAAACAGAGTAAATACAATCACTGTGAATATAAACAGATTAAATACACTCACTGTGAATATAAACAGAGTAAATACTCTCACTGTGAATATAAACATAAATACACTCACTGAATATAAACAGGGTAAATTCACTCACTGTGAATATAAACAGAGTAAATACACTCACTGTGCATATAAACACAGTAAATACACTCACTCTGAATATAAACTGAGTAAATACACTCACTGTGAATATCAACTGAGTAAACACACTCACTGTGAATATAAATTGAGTAAATACACTCACTGTGAATATAAACAGAATAAATACACTCACTGTGAATATAAACAGAGGAAATACACTCACTGTGAATATAAACAGAGTAAATACACTCACTGTGAATAACAGAGCAAATACACTCACTGTGAATATAAACAGAGTAAATACACTCACTGTCAATATAAACAGTGTAAATACACTCACGGAAAATAAACAGAGTAAATACAGTCACCGAGAAACAGAGTAAATACACACACTGTGAATAGAAACAGAGTAAATACACTCACTGTGAATATAAACAGAGTAAATGCATTCACTGTGAATATAAACAGAGTAAATACACGCACTGTGCATATAAACAGAGTAAATAGACTCACTCTGAATATACACTGAGTAAATACACTCACTGTGAATATGAACTGAGTAAATACACTCACTGTGAATATAAACTGAGTAAATACACTCACTGTGAATATAAACAGAATAAATACACTCACTGTGAATATAAACAGAGTAAATACACTCACTGTGAATGTAAACAGAGTAAATACACTCACTGTCAATAACAGAGCAAATACACTCACTGTGAATATAAACAGAGTAAATACACTCACTGTGAATATAAACAGAGTAAGTACACTCACTGTGAATATAAAGAGTAAATACACTCACTGTGAATATAAACAGAGTAAATACACTCACTGTGCATATAAACAGAGTAAATGCACTCACTGTGAATATAATCAGAGTAAATACAGTCACAGAGAAACAGAGTAAATACGCACACTGTGAATATAAACAGAGTAAATACACTCACTGTGAATATAAACAGAGTAAATACACTCACTGTGACTATAAACAGAGTAAATGCACTCACTGTGAATATAAACAGAGTAAATGCACTCACTGTGAATATAAACAGAGTAAATACACTCACTGTGAATATAAACAGAGTAAATACACTCAGTGTGAATATAAACAGAGTAAATGCACTCACTGAGAGAAACAGATTAAATACACTCACTGTGAATATAAACAGAGGAAATACACTCACTGAATATAAACAGAGTAACTACACTCACTGTGAATATAAACAGAGTAAATACACTCACTGTGAATATAAACAGAGTAAATACACTCACTGAATATAAACAGAGTAAATACACTCACTGTGAATATAAACAGAGTAAATACAGTCACTGTGAATATAAACAGAGTAAATACACTCACTGTGCATATAAACACATTAAATACACTCACTCTGAATATAAACTGAGTAAATACACTCACTGTGAATATCAACTGAGTAAATACACTCACTGTGAATATAAATTGAGTAAATACACTCACTGTGAATATAAACAGAATAAGTACACTCACTGTGAATATAAACAGAGTAAATACACTCACTGTGAATAAAAACAGAGTAAATACACTCACTGTGAATAACAGAGCAAATACACTCACTGTGAATATAAACAGAGTAAATACACTCACTGTGCATATAAACTGAGTAAATGCACTCACTGTGAATATAAACAGAGTAAATACAGTCACTGAGAAACAGAGTAAATACACACACTGTGAATATAAACAGAGTAAATACACTCACTGTGAATATAAACAGAGTAAATACACTCACTGTGACTATAAACAGAGTAAATGCACTCACTGTGAATATAAACAGAGTAAATACACTCACTGTGAGAGAAACAGATTAAATACACTCACTGTGAA
The DNA here is from genome assembly GCF_052327205.1 of Somniosus microcephalus. Taxonomy (NCBI): domain Eukaryota; kingdom Metazoa; phylum Chordata; class Chondrichthyes; order Squaliformes; family Somniosidae; genus Somniosus; species Somniosus microcephalus. Next base: position 18,370,928 of record NC_141015.1, on the reverse strand, counting down.
TATAAACAGAGGAAATACACTCACTGAATATAAACAGAGTAACTACACTCACTGTGAATATAAACAGAGTAAATACACTCACTGAATATAAACAGAGTAAATACACTCACTGTGAATATAAACAGAGTAAATACACTCACTGAATATAAACAGAGTAAATACACTCACTGTGAATATAAACAGAGTAAATACAATCACTGTGAATATAAACAGATTAAATACACTCACTGTGAATATAAACAGAGTAAATACTCTCACTGTGAATATAAACATAAATACACTCACTGAATATAAACAGGGTAAATTCACTCACTGTGAATATAAACAGAGTAAATACACTCACTGTGCATATAAACACAGTAAATACACTCACTCTGAATATAAACTGAGTAAATACACTCACTGTGAATATCAACTGAGTAAACACACTCACTGTGAATATAAATTGAGTAAATACACTCACTGTGAATATAAACAGAATAAATACACTCACTGTGAATATAAACAGAGGAAATACACTCACTGTGAATATAAACAGAGTAAATACACTCACTGTGAATAACAGAGCAAATACACTCACTGTGAATATAAACAGAGTAAATACACTCACTGTCAATATAAACAGTGTAAATACACTCACGGAAAATAAACAGAGTAAATACAGTCACCGAGAAACAGAGTAAATACACACACTGTGAATAGAAACAGAGTAAATACACTCACTGTGAATATAAACAGAGTAAATGCATTCACTGTGAATATAAACAGAGTAAATGCACTCACTGTGAATATAAACAGAGTAAATACACTCATTGTGAATATAAACAGAGTAACTACACACACTGTGAATATAAACAGAGTAAATACACTCACTGTGAATATAAACAGAGTAAATACACTCACTGTGAATATAAACAGAGTAAATACACTCACTGTGAATATAAACAGTGTAAATACATTCACTCTGAATATAAACAGAGTAAATACACTCACTGAATATAAACAGAGTAAATACACTCACTGTGAATATAAACAGAGTAAATACACTCACTGTGAGAGAAACAGATTAAATACACTCACTGTGAATATAAACAGAGGAAATACACTCACTGTGAATATAAACAGAGTAAATACACTCACTGTGAATATAAACAGAGTAAATACACTCACTGTGAATATAAACAGGGTAAATACACTCACTGAATATAAACAGCGTAAATACACTCACTGTGAATATAAACAGGTTAAATACACTCGCTGTAAGAGAAACAGAGTAAATACACTCACTGTGAATATAAACAGGGTAAATACACTCACTGAATATAAACAGCGTAAATACACTCTCTGTGAATATAAACAGAGTAAATGCACTCACTGTGAATATAAACAGAGTAAATACACTCACTGTGAATGTAAAAAGTGTAAATACACTCACTGTGAATATAAACAGAATAAATACACTCACTGTGAATATAAACAGAGTAAATACACTCACTGTGAATATAAACAGAGTAAGTACACTCACTGTGAATATAAAGAGTAAATACACTCACTGTGAATATAAACAGAGTAAATACACTCACTGTGCATATAAACAGAGTAAATGCACTCACTGTGAATATAATCAGAGTAAATACAGTCACAGAGAAACAGAGTAAATACGCACACTGTGAATATAAACAGAGTAAATACACTCACTGTGAATATAAACAGAGTTAATACACTCACCTTTAAGAGAAACAGAGTAAATACACTCACTGTGAATTGTGATCAACCTCCACCTAGACCGAACGGTGTGTTGATGCGAGCTGAGTGGGGGTGGAGGACACAAGCACAGTCACAAGATTGGTAAATGAAATACAGCAGTTAGCTGTGTTTTATTTTTAGAAACGGGGAAAAAGGTTCACGTCTGTCAAAATCCAAACACATACGACGTTCAAAAAAAGATGAAGAACAAAACCATCACCTGTCCCGGGTTGTTTGGAAGGCAGTCCTTAAATCAGTTTCCTCCAAAAAACAATAAGCCAGGGTTACTTTACCACTGGATCTTTCTCAGCCGGTCCAGGGATCACATCAGGCTCTCAGAACTAAACAATATACCACCCGGGTTCAAAAGCAGACCTCTCTGTGGCAGCTGCAAGCTGGGTCCCAACAGCAGCCTTGGCCTTGTCCTGGCTTTCACCTCAGGTAGTGGCCCGTCCCGTCCCGCCCCGTCCCGTCCTGTCCCTCTCCTCAGGCACTGGCCCTGAAGGAATGCACTAGTTTGCCTTTTGAACTCCTGAGCTAATGAGTAGATTTGCCCCACGTGTGTTGGAGGTGGGTGTGGCATTCACCTGAATTGCAGTGAGAGGGGGACTTTGTCTCCATTCGGTGGCCACATACCATCCATCCACCACAAACTGCCCCCATAGCTCACAGAATATAAACAGAGTAAATACAGTCACTGTGAATATAAACAAGGTAAATACGCTCACTGTGAATATAAACAAGGTAAATACACTCACTGTGAATATAAACAAGGTAAATACACTCACTGTGAATATAAACAAGGTAAATACGCTCACTGTGAATGTAAACAGATTAAATACACTGTGAGAGAAACAGAGTAAATACACTCACTGTGAATATAAACGGAGTAAATACACTCACTGTGAATATAAACAGAGTAAATACACTCACTGTGGATATAAACAGAGTAAATACACTCACTGTGAATATAAACAGAGTAAATACACTCACTGTGAATATAAACAGAGTAAATACAGTCACTGAGAAACAGAATAAATACACACTCTGTGAATATAAACAGAGGAAATACACTCACTGTGAATATAAACAGAGTAAATGCACTCACTGTGAATGTAAACAGAGTAAATGCACTCACTGTGAATAAAAACAGAGTAAATACACTCACTGTGAATATAAACAGAGTAAATGCACTCACTGTGAATATAAACAGGGTAAATACACTGACTGTGAGAGAAACAGAGTAAAAACACTCACGGTGAATATAAACAGAGTAAATACACTCACTGTGAATATAAACAGAGTAAATACACTCACTGTGAATATAAACAGGGTAAATACACTCACTGAATACAAACAGAGTAAATACACTCACTGTGAATATAAACAGGGTAAATACACTCACTGTGAATATAAACAGAGTAAATACACTCACTGTGAATATAAACAGAGTAAATACACTCACTGTGAATATGAACAGAGTAAATACACTCACTGTGAATATCAACAGGGTAAATACACTCGCTGTAAGAGAAACAGATTAAAAACACTCACTGAATATAAACAGAATAAATGCACTCACTGTGAATATAAACAGATTAAATACACTCACTGTGAATATAAACAGAGTAAATACACTCACTGTGAATATAAACAGAGCAAATACACTCACTGTGAATATAAACAGAGCAAATACACTCACTGTGAATATAAACAGAGCAAATACACTCACTGTGAATATAAACAGAGTAAATACACCCACTGTGAATATTAACAGAGTAAATACACTCACTGAATATAAACAGAGTAAATACACTCACTGAATATAAACAGAGTAAATACACTCAATGTGAATATAAACAGGGTAAATACACTCACTGTGAATATAAACAGAGTAAATACACTCATTGTGAATATAAACAGAGTAAATACACTCACTGTGAATATAAACAGAAAAAATACACTCACTGAAAATAAACAGAGTAAATACAGTCACTGAGAAACAGAGTAAATACACACACTGTGAATATAAACAGAGTAAATACACTCACTGTGAATATAAACAGAGTAAATACACTCACTGTGAATATAAACAGAGTAAATGCTCTCACTGTGAATATAAACAGAGTAAATGCACTCACTGTGAATATAAACAGAGTAAATACACTCACTGTGAATATAAACAGAGTAAATACACTCAGTGTGAATATAAACAGAGTAAATACACTCACTGTGAGAGAAACAGATTAAATACACTCACTGTGAATATAAACAGAGGAAATACACTCACTGAATATAAACAGAGTAACTACACTCACTGAATATAAACAGAGTAACTACACTCACTGTGAATATAAACAGTGTAAATACACTCACTCTGAATATAAACAGAGTAAATACACTCATTGTGAATATAAACAGAGTAAATACACTCACTGTGAATATAAACAGAGTAAATACACTCACTGTGAATATAAACAGAGTAAATACACTCACTGTGAATATAAACAGCGTAATTACACTCACTGTGAATATAAACAGATTAAATACACTCACTGTGAATATAAACAGAGTAAATACACTCACTGTGAATATAAACAGAGCAAATACTCTCACTGTGAATATAAACATAAATACACTCACTGTGAATATAAACAGAGTAAATTCACTCACTGTGAATATAAACAGAGTAAATACACTCACTGTGCATATAAACACAGTAAATACACTCACTCTGAATATAAACAGAGTAAATACACTCACTGTGAATATGAACTGAGTAAATACACTCACTGTGAATATAAACTGAGTAAATACACTCACTGTGAATATAAACAGAGTAAATACACTCACTGTGGATATAAACAGAGAAAATACACTCACTGTGGATATAAACAGAGTAAATACACTCACTGTGAATATAAACAGAGTAAATACACTCACTGTGAATATAAACAGAGTAAATACACTCACTGTGAATATAAACAGCGTAATTACACTCACTGTGAATATAAACAGATTAAATACACTCACTGTGAATATAAACAGAGTAAATACACTCACTGTGAATATAAACTGAGTAAATACACTCACTGTGAATATAAACAGAGCAAATACTCTCACTGTGAATATAAACATAAATACACTCACTGTGAATATAAACAGAGTAAATTCACTCACTGTGAATATAAACAGAGTAAATACACTCACTGTGCATATAAACACAGTAAATACACTCACTCTGAATGTAAGCTGAGTAAATACACTCACTGTGAATATGAACTGAGCAAATACACTCACTGTGAATATAAACAGAGTAAATACACTCACTGTGAATATAAACAGAGTAAGTACACTCACTGTGAATATAAAGAGTAAATACACTCACTGTGAATATAAACAGAGTAAATACACTCACTGAAAATAAACAGAGTAAATACAGTCACCGAGAAACAGAGTAAATACACACACTGTGAATATAAACAGAGTAAGTACACTCACTGTGAATATAAACAGACTAAATACACTCACTGTGAGAGAAACATACACTCACTGTGAATAGAAACAGAGTAACTACACTCACTGTGAATATAAACAGAGTAAATGCACTCACTCTGAATATAAACAGAGTAAATACACTCACTGTGAGAGAAACATACACTCATTGTGAATAGAAACAGAGTAACGACACTCACTGTGAATATAAACAGAGTAAATGCACTCACTGTGAATTTAAACAGAGTAAATACACTCACTGTGAATTTAAACAGTATAAATGCACTCACTGTGAATATAAACAGAGTAAATACACTCACTGTGAATATAAACAGAATAAATACACTCACTGTGAATGTAATCAGTGTAAATACACTCACTGTGAATATAAACAGAGTAAATACACTCACTGTGAGAGAAACATACACTCACTGTGAATAGAAACAGAGTAACTACACTCACTGTGAATATAAACAGAGTAAATGCACTCACTGTGAATATAAACAGAGTAAATACACTCACTGTGAGAGAAACATACACTCACTGTGAATAGAAACAGAGTAACGACACTCACTGTGAATATAAACAGAGTAAATGCACTCACTGTGAATTTAAACAGAGTAAATACACTCACTGTGAATTTAAACAGTATAAATACACTCACTGTGAATATAAACAGAGTAAATACACTCACTGTGAATATAAACAGAATAAATACACTCACTGTGAATCTAATCAGTGTAAATACACTCACTGTGAATATAAACAGCGTAAATACACCCACTGAATATAAACAGAGTAAGTACACTTACTGTGAATATAAACAGAGTAAATACACTCACTGTGAATGTCAACAGAGTGAATACACTCACTGTGAATATAAACAGAGTAAATACGCTCATTGAATATAAACAGAGTAAATACACTCACTGAATATAAACAGAGTAAATACAGTCACTGAGAAACAGAGTAAATACACACACTGTGAATATAAACAGAGTAAATGCACTCACTGTGAATATAAACAGGGTAAATACACTGACTGTGAGAGAAACAGAGTAAAAACACTCACGGTGAATAAAAACAGAGTAAATACACTCACTGTGAATGTAAACAGAGTAAATACACTCACTGTGAATATAAACAGGGTAAATACACTCACTGAATACAAACAGAGTAAATACACTCACTGTGAATATCAACAGGGGAAATAAACTCGCTGTAAGAGAAAGAGAGTAAATACACTCACTGTGAATATAAACAGAGTAAATACACTCACTGTGAGAGAAACAGATTAAATACACTCACTGTGAATATAAACAGAGGAAATACACTCACTGTGAATATAAACAGAATAAATACACTCACTGTGAATATAAACAGAGTAAATACACTCACTGTGAATATAAACAGAGTAAATACACTCAGTGTGAATATAAACAGAGCAAATACACTCACTGTGAATATAAACAGAGCAAATACACTCACTGTGAATATAAACAGAGCAAATACACTCACTGTGAATATAAACAGAGTAAATACACTCACTGTGAATATAAACAGGTTAAATACACTCACTGTGAATATAAACCGTGTAAATACACTCACTGTGAATATAAACAGAGTAAATACACTCACTGTGAATATTAACAGAGTAAATACACTCACTGAATATAAACAGAGTAAATACACTCACTGAATATAAACAGAGTAAATACACTCAATGTGAATATAAACAGGGTAAATACACTCACTGTGAATATAAACAGAAAAAATACACTCACTGAAAATAAACAGAGTAAATACAGTCACTGAGAAACAGAGTAAATACACACACTGTGAATATAAACAGAGTAAATACACTCACTGTGAATATAAACAGAGTAAATACACTCACTGTGAATATAAACAGAGTAAATGCTCTCACTGTGAATATAAACAGAGTAAATGCACTCACTGTGAATATAAACAGAGTAAATACACTCACTGTGAATATAAACAGAGTAAATACACTCAGTGTGAATATAAACAGAGTAAATACACTCACTGTGAGAGAAACAGATTAAATACACTCACTGTGAATATAAACAGAGGAAATACACTCACTGAATATAAACAGAGTAACTACACTCACTGAATATAAACAGAGTAACTACACTCACTCTGAATATAAACAGAGTAAATACACTCATTGTGAATATAAACAGAGTAAATACACTCACTGTGAATATAAACAGAGTAAATACACTCACTGTGAATATAAAGAGAGTAAATACACTCACTGTGAATATAAACAGCGTAATTACACTCACTGTGAATATAAACAGATTAAATACACTCAATTTGAATATAAACAGAGTAAATACACTCACTGTGAATATAAACTGAGTAAATACACTCACTGTGAATATAAACAGAGCAAATACTCTCACTGTGAATATAAACATAAATACACTCACTGTGAATATAAACAGAGTAAATTCACTCACTGTGAATATAAACAGAGTAAATACACTCACTGTGCATATAAACACAGTAAATACACTCACTCTGAATGTAAACTGAGTAAATACACTCACTGTGAATATGAACTGAGTAAATACACTCACTGTGAATATAAACTGAGTAAATACACTCACTGTGAATATAAACAGAGTAAATACACTCACTGTGGATATAAACAGAGTAAATACACTCACTGTGGATATAAACAGAGTAAATACACTCACTGTGAATATAAACAGAGTAAATACACTCACTGTGAATATAAACAGAGTAAATACACTCACTGTGAATATAAACAGCGTAATTACACTTACTGTGAATATAAACAGATTAAATACACTCACTGTGAATATAAACAGAGTAAATACACTCACTGTGAATATAAACAGAGTAAATTCACTCACTGTGAATATAAACAGTGTAAATACACTCACTGTGCATATAAACACAGTAAATACACTCACTCTGAATGTAAACTGAGTAAATACACTCACTGTGAATATGAACTGAGTAAATACACTCACTGTGAATATAAACTGAGTAAATACACTCACTGTGAATACAAACAGAATAAATACACTCATTGTGAATATAAACAGAGTAAATACACTCACTGTGAATATAAACAGAGTAAATACACTCACTGTGAATAACTGAGCAAATACACTCACTGTGAATATAAACAGAGTAAATACACTCACTGTGAATATAAACAGAGTAAGTACACTCACTGTGAATATAAAGAGTAAATACACTCACTGTGAATATAAACAGAGTAAATAATCTCACTGAAAATAAACAGAGTAAATACAGTCACCGAGAAACAGAGTAAATACACACACTGTGAATATAAACAGAGTAAGTACACTCACTGTGAATATAAACAGACTAAATACACTCACTGTGAATATAAACAGAGTAAATACACTCACTGTGAATATAAACAGAGTAAATACACTCACTGTGAGAGAAACATACACTCACTGTGAATAGAAACAGAGTAACTACACTCACTGTGAATATAAACAGTGTAAATGCACTCACTCTGAATATAAACAGAGTAAATACACTCACTGTGAGAGAAACATACACTCACTGTGAATAGAAACAGAGTAACGACACTCACTGTGGATATAAACAGAGAAAATACACTCACTGTGGATATAAACTGAGTAAATACACTCACTGTGAATATAAACAGAGTAAATACACTCACTGTGGATATAAACAGAGAAAATACACTCACTGTGGATATAAACAGAGTAAATACACTCACTGTGAATATAAACAGAGTAAATACACTCACTGTGAATATAAACAGAGTAAATACACTCACTGTGAATATAAACAGCGTAATTACACTCACTGTGAATATAAACAGATTAAATACACTCACTGTGAATATAAACAGAGTAAATACACTCACTGTGAATATAAACTGAGTAAATACACTCACTGTGAATATAAACAGAGCAAATACTCTCACTGTGAATATAAACATAAATACACTCACTGTGAATATAAACAGAGTAAATTCACTCACTGTGAATATAAACAGAGTAAATACACTCACTGTGCATATAAACACAGTAAATACACTCACTCTGAATGTAAACTGAGTAAATACACTCACTGTGAATATGAACTGAGCAAATACACTCACTGTGAATATAAACAGAGTAAATACACTCACTGTGAATATAAACAGAGTAAGTACACTCACTGTGAATATAAAGAGTAAATACACTCACTGTGAATATAAACAGAGTAAATACACTCACTGAAAATAAACAGAGTAAATACAGTCACCGAGAAACAGAGTAAATACACACACTGTGAATATAAACAGAGTAAGTACACTCACTGTGAATATAAACAGACTAAATACACTCACTGTGAGAGAAACATACACTCACTGTGAATAGAAACAGAGTAACTACACTCACTGTGAATATAAACAGAGTAAATGCACTCACTCTGAATATAAACAGAGTAAATACACTCACTGTGAGAGAAACATACACTCATTGTGAATAGAAACAGAGTAACGACACTCACTGTGAATATAAACAGAGTAAATGCACTCACTGTGAATTTAAACAGAGTAAATACACTCACTGTGAATTTAAACAGTATAAATGCACTCACTGTGAATATAAACAGAGTAAATACACTCACTGTGAATATAAACAGAATAAATACACTCACTGTGAATGTAATCAGTGTAAATACACTCACTGTGAATATAAACAGAGTAAATACACTCACTGTGAGAGAAACATACACTCACTGTGAATAGAAACAGAGTAACTACACTCACTGTGAATATAAACAGAGTAAATGCACTCACTGTGAATATAAACAGAGTAAATACACTCACTGTGAGAGAAACATACACTCACTGTGAATAGAAACAGAGTAACGACACTCACTGTGAATATAAACAGAGTAAATGCACTCACTGTGAATTTAAACAGAGTAAATACACTCACTGTGAATTTAAACAGTATAAATACACTCACTGTGAATATAAACAGAGTAAATACACTCACTGTGAATATAAACAGAATAAATACACTCACTGTGAATCTAATCAGTGTAAATACACTCACTGTGAATATAAACAGCGTAAATACACCCACTGAATATAAACAGAGTAAGTACACTTACTGTGAATATAAACAGAGTAAATACACTCACTGTGAATGTCAACAGAGTGAATACACTCACTGTGAATATAAACAGAGTAAATACGCTCATTGAATATAAACAGAGTAAATACACTCACTGAATATAAACAGAGTAAATACAGTCACTGAGAAACAGAGTAAATACACACACTGTGAATATAAACAGAGTAAATGCACTCACTGTGAATATAAACAGGGTAAATACACTGACTGTGAGAGAAACAGAGTAAAAACACTCACGGTGAATAAAAACAGAGTAAATACACTCACTGTGAATGTAAACAGAGTAAATACACTCACTGTGAATATAAACAGGGTAAATACACTCACTGAATACAAACAGAGTAAATACACTCACTGTGAATATCAACAGGGGAAATAAACTCGCTGTAAGAGAAAGAGAGTAAATACACTCACTGTGAATATAAACAGAGTAAATACACTCACTGTGAGAGAAACAGATTAAATACACTCACTGTGAATATAAACAGAGGAAATACACTCACTGTGAATATAAACAGAATAAATACACTCACTGTGAATATAAACAGAGTAAATACACTCACTGTGAATATAAACAGAGTAAATACACTCAGTGTGAATATAAACAGAGCAAATACACTCACTGTGAATATAAACAGAGCAAATACACTCACTGTGAATATAAACAGAGCAAATACACTCACTGTGAATATAAACAGAGTAAATACACTCACTGTGAATATAAACAGGTTAAATACACTCACTGTGAATATAAACCGTGTAAATACACTCACTGTGAATATAAACAGAGTAAATACACTCACTGTGAATATTAACAGAGTAAATACACTCACTGAATATAAACAGAGTAAATACACTCACTGAATATAAACAGAGTAAATACACTCAATGTGAATATAAACAGGGTAAATACACTCACTGTGAATATAAACAGAAAAAATACACTCACTGAAAATAAACAGAGTAAATACAGTCACTGAGAAACAGAGTAAATACACACACTGTGAATATAAACAGAGTAAATACACTCACTGTGAATATAAACAGAGTAAATACACTCACTGTGAATATAAACAGAGTAAATGCTCTCACTGTGAATATAAACAGAGTAAATGCACTCACTGTGAATATAAACAGAGTAAATACACTCACTGTGAATATAAACAGAGTAAATACACTCAGTGTGAATATAAACAGAGTAAATACACTCACTGTGAGAGAAACAGATTAAATACACTCACTGTGAATATAAACAGAGGAAATACACTCACTGAATATAAACAGAGTAACTACACTCACTGAATATAAACAGAGTAACTACACTCACTCTGAATATAAACAGAGTAAATACACTCATTGTGAATATAAACAGAGTAAATACACTCACTGTGAATATAAACAGAGTAAATACACTCACTGTGAATATAAACAGAGTAAATACACTCACTGTGAATATAAACAGCGTAATTACACTCACTGTGAATATAAACAGATTAAATACACTCAATTTGAATATAAACAGAGTAAATACACTCACTGTGAATATAAACTGAGTAAATACACTCACTGTGAATATAAACAGAGCAAATACTCTCACTGTGAATATAAACATAAATACACTCACTGTGAATATAAACAGAGTAAATTCACTCACTGTGAATATAAACAGAGTAAATACACTCACTGTGCATATAAACACAGTAAATACACTCACTCTGAATGTAAACTGAGTAAATACACTCACTGTGAATATGAACTGAGTAAATACACTCACTGTGAATATAAACTGAGTAAATACACTCACTGTGAATATAAACAGAGTAAATACACTCACTGTGGATATAAACAGAGTAAATACACTCACTGTGGATATAAACAGAGTAAATACACTCACTGTGAATATAAACAGAGTAAATACACTCACTGTGAATATAAACAGAGTAAATACACTCACTGTGAATATAAACAGCGTAATTACACTTACTGTGAATATAAACAGATTAAATACACTCACTGTGAATATAAACAGAGTAAATACACTCACTGTGAATATAAACAGAGTAAATTCACTCACTGTGAATATAAACAGTGTAAATACACTCACTGTGCATATAAACACAGTAAATACACTCACTCTGAATGTAAACTGAGTAAATACACTCACTGTGAATATGAACTGAGTAAATACACTCACTGTGAATATAAACTGAGTAAATACACTCACTGTGAATACAAACAGAATAAATACACTCATTGTGAATATAAACAGAGTAAATACACTCACTGTGAATATAAACAGAGTAAATACACTCACTGTGAATAACTGAGCAAATACACTCACTGTGAATATAAACAGAGTAAATACACTCACTGTGAATATAAACAGAGTAAGTACACTCACTGTGAATATAAAGAGTAAATACACTCACTGTGAATATAAACAGAGTAAATAATCTCACTGAAAATAAACAGAGTAAATACAGTCACCGAGAAACAGAGTAAATACACACACTGTGAATATAAACAGAGTAAGTACACTCACTGTGAATATAAACAGACTAAATACACTCACTGTGAATATAAACAGAGTAAATACACTCACTGTGAATATAAACAGAGTAAATACACTCACTGTGAGAGAAACATACACTCACTGTGAATAGAAACAGAGTAACTACACTCACTGTGAATATAAACAGAGTAAATGCACTCACTCTGAATATAAACAGAGTAAATACACTCACTGTGAGAGAAACATACACTCACTGTGAATAGAAACAGAGTAACGACACTCACTGTGAATATAAACAGAGTAAATGCACTCACTGTGAATTTAAACAGAGTAAATACACTCACTGTGAATTTAAACAGTATAAATACACTCACTGTGAATATAAACAGAGTAAATACACTCACTGTGAATATAAACAGAATAAATACACTCACTGTGAATGTAATCAGTGTAAATACACTCACTGTGAATATAAACAGAGTAAATACACTCACTGTGAGAGAAACATACACTCACTGTGAATAGAAACAGAGTAACTACACTCACTGTGAATATAAACAGAGTAAATACACTCACTGTGAATATAAACAGAGTAAATACACTCACTGTGGGAGAAACATACACTCACTGTGAACAGAAACAGAGTAACGACGCTCACTGTGAATATAAACAGAGTAAATGCACTCACTGTGAATATAAACAGAGTAAATACACTCACTGTGAATATAAACAGAGTAAATACACTCAGTGTGAATATAAACTGAGTAAATACACTCACTGTGAGAGAAGCAGATTAAATACACTCACTGTGAATATAAACAGAGGAAATACACTCACTGAATATAAACAGAGTAACTACACTCACTGAATATAAACAGAGTAACTACACTCACTCTGAATATAAACAGTGTAAATACACTCATTGTGAATATAAACAGAGTAAATACACTCACTGTGAATATAAACAGAGTAAATACACTCACTGTGAATATAAACAGAGTAAATACACTCACTGTGAATATAAACAGCGTAATTACACTCACTGTGAATATAAACAGATTAAATACACTCAATTTGAATATAAACAGAGTAAATACACTCACTGTGAATATAAACTGAGTAAATACACTCACTGTGAATATAAACAGAGCAAATACTCTCACTGTGAATATAAACATAAATACACTCACTGTGAATATAAACAGAGTAAATTCACTCACTGTGAATATAAACAGAGTAAATACACTCACTGTGCATATAAACACAGTAAATACACTCACTCTGAATGTAAACTGAGTAAATACACTCACTGTGAATATGAACTGAGTAAATACACTCACTGTGAATATAAACTGAGTAAATACACTCACTGTGAATATAAACAGAGTAAATACACTCACTGTGGATATAAACAGAGTAAATACACTCTCTGTGGATATAAACAGAGTAAATACACTCACTGTGAATATAAACAGAGTAAATACACTCACTGTGAATATAAACAGAGTAAATACACTCACTGTGAATATAAACAGCGTAATTACACTTACTGTGAATATAAACAGATTAAATACACTCACTGTGAATATAAACAGAGTAAATACACTCACTGTGAATATAAACTGAGTAAATACACTCACTGTGAATATAAACAGAGCAAATACTCTCACTGTGAATATAAACATAAATACACTCACTGTGAATATAAACAGAGTAAATTCACTCACTGTGAATATAAACAGTGTAAATACACTCACTGTGCATATAAACACAGTAAATACACTCACTCTGAATGTAAACTGAGTAAATACACTCACTGTGAATATGAACTGAGTAAATACACTCACTGTGAATATAAACTGAGTAAATACACTCACTGTGAATACAAACAGAATAAATACACTCATTGTGAATATAAACAGAGTAAATACACTCACTGTGAATATAAACAGAGTAAATACACTCACTGTGAATAACTGAGCAAATACACTCACTGTGAATATAAACAGAGTAAATACACTCACTGTGAATATAAACAGAGTAAGTACACTCACTGTGAATATAAAGAGTAAATACACTCACTGTGAATATAAACAGAGTAAATACACTCACTGAAAATAAACAGAGTAAATACAGTCACCGAGAAACAGAGTAAATACACACACTGTGAATATAAACAGAGTAAGTACACTCACTGTGAATATAAACAGACTAAATACACTCACTGTGAATATAAACAGAGTAAATACACTCACTGTGAATATAAACAGAGTAAATACACTCACTGTGAGAGAAACATACACTCACTGTGAATAGAAACAGAGTAACTACACTCACTGTGAATATAAACAGAGTAAATGCACTCACTCTGAATATAAACAGAGTAAATACACTCACTGTGAGAGAAACATACACTCACTGTGAATAGAAACAGAGTAACGACACTCACTGTGAATATAAACAGAGTAAATGCACTCACTGTGAATTTAAACAGAGTAAATACACTCACTGTGAATTTAAACAGTATAAATACACTCACTGTGAATATAAACAGAGTAAATACACTCACTGTGAATATAAACAGAATAAATACACGCACTGTGAATGTAATCAGTGTAAATACACTCACTGTGAATATAAACAGAGTAAATACACTCACTGTGAGAGAAACATACACTCACTGTGAATAGAAACAGAGTAACTACACTCACTGTGAATATAAACAGAGTAAATGCACTCACTGTGAATATAAACAGAGCAAATACACTCACTGTGGGAGAAACATACACTCACTGTGAACAGAAACAGAGTAATGACACTCACTGTGAATATAAACAGAGTAAATGCACTCACTGTGAATTTAAACAGAGTAAATACACTCACTGTGAATTTAAACAGTATAAATACACTCACTGTGAATATAAACAGAGTAAATACACTCACTGTGAATATAAACAGAATAAATACACTCACTGTGAATGTAATCAGTGTAAATACACTCACTGCGAATATAAACAGCGTAAATACACCCACTGAATATAAACAGAGTAAGTACATTTACTGTGAATAATAACAGAGTAAATACACTCACTGTGAATATAAACGGTGTAAACACACTCACTGTGAATAAAAACAGAGTAAATACACTCACTGTGAATATAAACAGAGTAAATACACTCACTGTGAATGTAAACAGAGTGAATACACTCGATGTGAATATAAACAGAGTAAATACGCTCATTGAATATAAACAGAGTAAATACACTCACTGAATATAAACAGAGTAAATACAGTCACTGAGAAACAGAGTAAATACACACACTGTGAATATAAACAGAGTAAATGCACTCACTGTGAATATAAACAGGGTAAATACACTGACTGTGAGAGAAACAGAGTAAAAACACTCACGGTGAATATAAACAGAGTAAATACACTCACTGTGAATGTAAACAGAGTAAATACACTCACTGTGAATATAAACAGGGTAAATACACTCACTGAATACAAACAGAGTAAATACACTCACTGTGAATATCAACAGGGTAAATACACTCGCTGTAAGAGAAAGAGAGTAAATACACTCACTGTGAATATAAACAGAGTAAATACACTCACTGTGAGAGAAACTGATTAAATACACTCACTGTGAATATAAACAGAGGAAATACACTCACTGTGAATATAAACAGAATAAATACACTCACTGTGAATATAAACAGAGTAAATACACTCACTGTGAATATAAACAGGGTAAATACACTCACTGAATATAAACAGCATAAATACACTCACTGTGAATATAAACAGGGTAAATACACTCGCTGTAAGAGAAACAGAGTAAATACACTCACTGTGAATATAAAAAGGGTAAATACACTCACTGAATATAAACAGCGTAAATACACTCACTGTGAATATAAACAGAGTAAATGCACTCACTGTGAATATAAACAGAGTAAATACACTCACTGTGAATGTAAAAAGTGTAAATACACTCACTGTGAATATAAACAGTGTAAACACACTCACTGTGAATATAAACAGAGTAAATACACTCACTGAATATAAACAGAGTAAATACACTCACTGTGAATATAAACAGAGTAAATACACTCACTGTGAATATAAACAGAGTAAATACACTCACTGAATATAAACAGAGTAAATACACTCACTGTGAATATAAACAGAGTAAATACACTTACTGTGAGAGAAACAGAGTAAATACACTCACTGTGAATATAAACAGAGTAAATACACTCACTGAATACAAACAGAGTAAATACACTCACTGAATATAAACAGAGTAAATACACTCACTGAATATAAACAGATTAATTACACTCACTGTGAATATAAACAGAGTAAATACACTCACTGTGAATATAAACAGAGTAATTACACTCACTGTGAATATTAACAGAGTAAATACACTCACTGAATATAAACAGAGTAAATACACTCAATGAGTATAAACAGAGTAAATACACTCAATGTGAATATAAACAGGGTAAATACACTCACTGTGAATATAAACAGAGTAAATACACTCACTGTGAATATAAACAGAGTAAATACACTCACTGTGAATATAAACAGAGTAAATACACTCACTGAATATAAACAGAGTAAATACACTCACTGAATATAAACAGAGTAAATACACTCACTGTGAATATAAACAGGGTAAATACACTCACTGTGAATATAAACAGAGTAAATACACTCACTGTGAATATAAACAGAGTAAATACACTCACTGTGAATATAAACAGAGTAAATACACTCACTGTGAATATAAACAGAGTAAATACACTCATTGTGAATAGAAACAGAGTAAATACAATCACTGTGAATATAAACAGAGCAAATACACTCACTGTGAATATAAACAGAGCAAATACACTCACTGTGAATATAAACAGAGTAAATACACTCACTGTGAATATAAACAGAGTAAGTACACTCACTGTGAACATAAAGAGTAAATACACTCACTGTGAATATAAATAGAGTAAATACACTCACTGAAAATAAACAGAGTAAATACAGTCACTGAGAAACAGAGTAAATACACACACTGTGAATATAAACAGAGTAAATACACTCACTGTGAATACAAACAGAGTAAATACACTCACTGTGAATATAAACAGAGTAAATACACTCACTGTGAATATCAACGGGGTAAATACACTCACTGAATATAATCAGTGTAAATACACTCACTGTGAATATAAACAGAGTAAATACACTCACTGTGAATATAAACAGGGTAAATACACTCGCTGTAAGAGAAACAGAGTAAATACACTCACTGTGAATATAAACAGAGTAAATACACTCACTGTGAATATAAACAGGTTAAATACACTCACTGTGAATATAAACCGTGTAAATACACTCACTGTGAATATAAACAGAGTAAATACACTCACTGTGAATATAAACAGAGTAAATACACTCACTGTGAATATAAACAGGTTAAATACACTCACTGTGAATATAAACCGTGTAAATACACTCACTGTGAATATAAACAGAGTAAATACACTCACTGTGAATATAAACAGAGTAAATACACTCACTGAATATAAACAGAGTAAATACACTCACTGTGAATATAAACAGAGTAAATACACACACTGTGAATATAAACAGAGTAAATACACTCACTGTGAATATAAAGAGTAAATACACTCACTGTGAATATAAACAGAGTAAATACACTCACTGAAAATAAACAGAGTAAATACAGTCACCGAGAAACAGAGTAAATACACACACTGTGAATATAAACAGAGTAAGTACACTCACTGTGAATATAAACAGACTAAATACACTCACTGTGAATATAAACAGAGTAAATACACTCACTGTGAATATAAACAGAGTAAATACACTCACTGTGAGAGAAACATACACTCACTGTGAATAGAAACAGAGTAACTACACTCACTGTGAATATAAACAGAGTAAATGCACTCACTCTGAATATAAACAGAGTAAATACACTCACTGTGAGAGAAACATACACTCACTGTGAATAGAAACAGAGTAACGACACTCACTGTGAATATAAACAGAGTAAATGCACTCACTGTGAATTTAAACAGAGTAAATACACTCACTGTGAATTTAAACAGTATAAATACACTCACTGTGAATATAAACAGAGTAAATACACTCACTGTGAATATAAACAGAATAAATACACGCACTGTGAATGTAATCAGTGTAAATACACTCACTGTGAATATAAACAGAGTAAATACACTCACTGTGAGAGAAACATACACTCACTGTGAATAGAAACAGAGTAACTACACTCACTGTGAATATAAACAGAGTAAATGCACTCACTGTGAATATAAACAGAGCAAATACACTCACTGTGGGAGAAACATACACTCACTGTGAACAGAAACAGAGTAATGACACTCACTGTGAATATAAACAGAGTAAATGCACTCACTGTGAATTTAAACAGAGT
Organism: Somniosus microcephalus; assembly: GCF_052327205.1. Lineage (NCBI taxonomy): Eukaryota > Metazoa > Chordata > Chondrichthyes > Squaliformes > Somniosidae > Somniosus > Somniosus microcephalus. Next base: position 18,351,481 of record NC_141015.1, on the reverse strand, counting down.
AAATACACTCACTGTGAATATAAACAGAATAAATACACTCACTGTGAATGTAATCAGTGTAAATACACTCACTGCGAATATAAACAGCGTAAATACACCCACTGAATATAAACAGAGTAAGTACATTTACTGTGAATAATAACAGAGTAAATACACTCACTGTGAATATAAACGGTGTAAACACACTCACTGTGAATAAAAACAGAGTAAATACACTCACTGTGAATATAAACAGAGTAAATACACTCACTGTGAATGTAAACAGAGTGAATACACTCGATGTGAATATAAACAGAGTAAATACGCTCATTGAATATAAACAGAGTAAATACACTCACTGAATATAAACAGAGTAAATACAGTCACTGAGAAACAGAGTAAATACACACACTGTGAATATAAACAGAGTAAATGCACTCACTGTGAATATAAACAGGGTAAATACACTGACTGTGAGAGAAACAGAGTAAAAACACTCACGGTGAATATAAACAGAGTAAATACACTCACTGTGAATGTAAACAGAGTAAATACACTCACTGTGAATATAAACAGGGTAAATACACTCACTGAATACAAACAGAGTAAATACACTCACTGTGAATATCAACAGGGTAAATACACTCGCTGTAAGAGAAAGAGAGTAAATACACTCACTGTGAATATAAACAGAGTAAATACACTCACTGTGAGAGAAACTGATTAAATACACTCACTGTGAATATAAACAGAGGAAATACACTCACTGTGAATATAAACAGAATAAATACACTCACTGTGAATATAAACAGAGTAAATACACTCACTGTGAATATAAACAGGGTAAATACACTCACTGAATATAAACAGCATAAATACACTCACTGTGAATATAAACAGGGTAAATACACTCGCTGTAAGAGAAACAGAGTAAATACACTCACTGTGAATATAAAAAGGGTAAATACACTCACTGAATATAAACAGCGTAAATACACTCACTGTGAATATAAACAGAGTAAATGCACTCACTGTGAATATAAACAGAGTAAATACACTCACTGTGAATGTAAAAAGTGTAAATACACTCACTGTGAATATAAACAGTGTAAACACACTCACTGTGAATATAAACAGAGTAAATACACTCACTGAATATAAACAGAGTAAATACACTCACTGTGAATATAAACAGAGTAAATACACTCACTGTGAATATAAACAGAGTAAATACACTCACTGAATATAAACAGAGTAAATACACTCACTGTGAATATAAACAGAGTAAATACACTTACTGTGAGAGAAACAGAGTAAATACACTCACTGTGAATATAAACAGAGTAAATACACTCACTGAATACAAACAGAGTAAATACACTCACTGAATATAAACAGAGTAAATACACTCACTGAATATAAACAGATTAATTACACTCACTGTGAATATAAACAGAGTAAATACACTCACTGTGAATATAAACAGAGTAATTACACTCACTGTGAATATTAACAGAGTAAATACACTCACTGAATATAAACAGAGTAAATACACTCAATGAGTATAAACAGAGTAAATACACTCAATGTGAATATAAACAGGGTAAATACACTCACTGTGAATATAAACAGAGTAAATACACTCACTGTGAATATAAACAGAGTAAATACACTCACTGTGAATATAAACAGAGTAAATACACTCACTGAATATAAACAGAGTAAATACACTCACTGAATATAAACAGAGTAAATACACTCACTGTGAATATAAACAGGGTAAATACACTCACTGTGAATATAAACAGAGTAAATACACTCACTGTGAATATAAACAGAGTAAATACACTCACTGTGAATATAAACAGAGTAAATACACTCACTGTGAATATAAACAGAGTAAATACACTCATTGTGAATAGAAACAGAGTAAATACAATCACTGTGAATATAAACAGAGCAAATACACTCACTGTGAATATAAACAGAGCAAATACACTCACTGTGAATATAAACAGAGTAAATACACTCACTGTGAATATAAACAGAGTAAGTACACTCACTGTGAACATAAAGAGTAAATACACTCACTGTGAATATAAATAGAGTAAATACACTCACTGAAAATAAACAGAGTAAATACAGTCACTGAGAAACAGAGTAAATACACACACTGTGAATATAAACAGAGTAAATACACTCACTGTGAATACAAACAGAGTAAATACACTCACTGTGAATATAAACAGAGTAAATACACTCACTGTGAATATCAACGGGGTAAATACACTCACTGAATATAATCAGTGTAAATACACTCACTGTGAATATAAACAGAGTAAATACACTCACTGTGAATATAAACAGGGTAAATACACTCGCTGTAAGAGAAACAGAGTAAATACACTCACTGTGAATATAAACAGAGTAAATACACTCACTGTGAATATAAACAGGTTAAATACACTCACTGTGAATATAAACCGTGTAAATACACTCACTGTGAATATAAACAGAGTAAATACACTCACTGTGAATATAAACAGAGTAAATACACTCACTGTGAATATAAACAGGTTAAATACACTCACTGTGAATATAAACCGTGTAAATACACTCACTGTGAATATAAACAGAGTAAATACACTCACTGTGAATATAAACAGAGTAAATACACTCACTGAATATAAACAGAGTAAATACACTCACTGTGAATATAAACAGAGTAAATACACACACTGTGAATATAAACAGAGTAAATACACTCACTGTGAATATAAAGAGTAAATACACTCACTGTGAATATAAACAGAGTAAATACACTCACTGAAAATAAACAGAGTAAATACAGTCACCGAGAAACAGAGTAAATACACACACTGTGAATATAAACAGAGTAAGTACACTCACTGTGAATATAAACAGACTAAATACACTCACTGTGAATATAAACAGAGTAAATACACTCACTGTGAATATAAACAGAGTAAATACACTCACTGTGAGAGAAACATACACTCACTGTGAATAGAAACAGAGTAACTACACTCACTGTGAATATAAACAGAGTAAATGCACTCACTCTGAATATAAACAGAGTAAATACACTCACTGTGAGAGAAACATACACTCACTGTGAATAGAAACAGAGTAACGACACTCACTGTGAATATAAACAGAGTAAATGCACTCACTGTGAATTTAAACAGAGTAAATACACTCACTGTGAATTTAAACAGTATAAATACACTCACTGTGAATATAAACAGAGTAAATACACTCACTGTGAATATAAACAGAATAAATACACGCACTGTGAATGTAATCAGTGTAAATACACTCACTGTGAATATAAACAGAGTAAATACACTCACTGTGAGAGAAACATACACTCACTGTGAATAGAAACAGAGTAACTACACTCACTGTGAATATAAACAGAGTAAATGCACTCACTGTGAATATAAACAGAGCAAATACACTCACTGTGGGAGAAACATACACTCACTGTGAACAGAAACAGAGTAATGACACTCACTGTGAATATAAACAGAGTAAATGCACTCACTGTGAATTTAAACAGAGTAAATACACTCACTGTGAATATAAACAGAATAAATACACTCACTGTGAATGTAATCAGTGTAAATACACTCACTGCGAATATAAACAGCGTAAATACACCCACTGAATATAAACAGAGTAAGTACATTTACTGTGAATAATAACAGAGTAAATACACTCACTGTGAATATAAACGGTGTAAACACACTCACTGTGAATAAAAACAGAGTAAATACACTCACTGTGAATATAAACAGAGTAAATACACTCACTGTGAATGTAAACAGAGTGAATACACTCGATGTGAATATAAACAGAGTAAATACGCTCATTGAATATAAACAGAGTAAATACACTCACTGAATATAAACAGAGTAAATACAGTCACTGAGAAACAGAGTAAATACACACACTGTGAATATAAACAGAGTAAATGCACTCACTGTGAATATAAACAGGGTAAATACACTGACTGTGAGAGAAACAGAGTAAAAACACTCACGGTGAATATAAACAGAGTAAATACACTCACTGTGAATGTAAACAGAGTAAATACACTCACTGTGAATATAAACAGGGTAAATACACTCACTGAATACAAACAGAGTAAATACACTCACTGTGAATATCAACAGGGTAAATACACTCGCTGTAAGAGAAAGAGAGTAAATACACTCACTGTGAATATAAACAGAGTAAATACACTCACTGTGAGAGAAACTGATTAAATACACTCACTGTGAATATAAACAGAGGAAATACACTCACTGTGAATATAAACAGAATAAATACACTCACTGTGAATATAAACAGAGTAAATACACTCACTGTGAATATAAACAGGGTAAATACACTCACTGAATATAAACAGCATAAATACACTCACTGTGAATATAAACAGGGTAAATACACTCGCTGTAAGAGAAACAGAGTAAATACACTCACTGTGAATATAAAAAGGGTAAATACACTCACTGAATATAAACAGCGTAAATACACTCACTGTGAATATAAACAGAGTAAATGCACTCACTGTGAATATAAACAGAGTAAATACACTCACTGTGAATGTAAAAAGTGTAAATACACTCACTGTGAATATAAACAGTGTAAACACACTCACTGTGAATATAAACAGAGTAAATACACTCACTGAATATAAACAGAGTAAATACACTCACTGTGAATATAAACAGAGTAAATACACTCACTGTGAATATAAACAGAGTAAATACACTCACTGAATATAAACAGAGTAAATACACTCACTGTGAATATAAACAGAGTAAATACACTTACTGTGAGAGAAACAGAGTAAATACACTCACTGTGAATATAAACAGAGTAAATACACTCACTGAATACAAACAGAGTAAATACACTCACTGAATATAAACAGAGTAAATACACTCACTGAATATAAACAGATTAATTACACTCACTGTGAATATAAACAGAGTAAATACACTCACTGTGAATATAAACAGAGTAATTACACTCACTGTGAATATTAACAGAGTAAATACACTCACTGAATATAAACAGAGTAAATACACTCAATGAGTATAAACAGAGTAAATACACTCAATGTGAATATAAACAGGGTAAATACACTCACTGTGAATATAAACAGAGTAAATACACTCACTGTGAATATAAACAGAGTAAATACACTCACTGTGAATATAAACAGAGTAAATACACTCACTGAATATAAACAGAGTAAATACACTCACTGAATATAAACAGAGTAAATACACTCACTGTGAATATAAACAGGGTAAATACACTCACTGTGAATATAAACAGAGTAAATACACTCACTGTGAATATAAACAGAGTAAATACACTCACTGTGAATATAAACAGAGTAAATACACTCACTGTGAATATAAACAGAGTAAATACACTCATTGTGAATAGAAACAGAGTAAATACAATCACTGTGAATATAAACAGAGCAAATACACTCACTGTGAATATAAACAGAGCAAATACACTCACTGTGAATATAAACAGAGTAAATACACTCACTGTGAATATAAACAGAGTAAGTACACTCACTGTGAACATAAAGAGTAAATACACTCACTGTGAATATAAATAGAGTAAATACACTCACTGAAAATAAACAGAGTAAATACAGTCACTGAGAAACAGAGTAAATACACACACTGTGAATATAAACAGAGTAAATACACTCACTGTGAATACAAACAGAGTAAATACACTCACTGTGAATATAAACAGAGTAAATACACTCACTGTGAATATCAACGGGGTAAATACACTCACTGAATATAATCAGTGTAAATACACTCACTGTGAATATAAACAGAGTAAATACACTCACTGTGAATATAAACAGGGTAAATACACTCGCTGTAAGAGAAACAGAGTAAATACACTCACTGTGAATATAAACAGAGTAAATACACTCACTGTGAATATAAACAGGTTAAATACACTCACTGTGAATATAAACCGTGTAAATACACTCACTGTGAATATAAACAGAGTAAATACACTCACTGTGAATATAAACAGAGTAAATACACTCACTGTGAATATAAACAGGTTAAATACACTCACTGTGAATATAAACCGTGTAAATACACTCACTGTGAATATAAACAGAGTAAATACACTCACTGTGAATATAAACAGAGTAAATACACTCACTGAATATAAACAGAGTAAATACACTCACTGTGAATATAAACAGAGTAAATACACACACTGTGAATATAAACAGAGTAAATACACTCACTGTGAATATAAACAAAGTAAATACACTCACTGTGAATATAAACAGAGTAAATACACTCACTGAATATAAACAGAGTAAATACACTCACTGTGAATATAAACAGAGTAAATACACTCACTGTGAATATAAACAGAGTAAATACACTCACTGTGAATATAAAGAGAGTAAATACACTCACTGTGAATATAAACTGAGTAAATACACTCACTGTGAATATAAACAGAGCAAATACTCTCACTGTGAATATAAACAGAGTAAATACACTCACTGTGAATAACAGAGCAAATACACTCACTGTGAATATAAACAGAGTAAATTCACTCACTGTGAATATAAACAGAGCAAATACACGCACTGTGCATATAAACAGAGTAAATAGACTCACTCAGAATATAAACTGACTAAATACACTCACTGTGAATATGAACTCAGTAAATACACTCACTGTGAATATAAACTGAGTAAATACACTCAGTGAATATAAACAGAATAAATACACTCACTGTGAATATAAACAGAGTAAATACTCTCACTGTGAATATAAACAGAGTAAATACACTCACTGTGAATAACAGAGCAAATACACTCACTGTGAATATAAACTGAGTAAATACACTCACTGTGAATATAAACAGAGTAAGTACACTCACTGTGAATATAAAGAGTAAATACACTCACTGTGAATATAAACAGAGTAAATACACTCACTGAAAATAAACAGAGTAAATACAGTCACTGAGAAACAGAGTAAATACACACACTGTGAATATAAACAGAGTAAATGCACTCACTGTGAATATAAACAGAGTAAATGCACTCACTGTGAATATAAACAGAGTAAATACACTCACTGTGAATATAAACAGAGTAAATACACTCAGTGTGAATATAAACAGAGTAAATACACTCACTGTGAATATAAACAGAGTAAATACACTCATTGTGAATAGAAACAGAGTAAATACAATCACTGTGAATATAAACAGAGCAAATACACTCACTGTGAATATAAACAGAGCAAATACACTCACTGTGAATATAAACAGAGTAAATACACTCACTGTGAATATAAACAGAGTAAGTACACTCACTGTGAACATAAAGAGTAAATACACTCACTGTGAATATAAATAGAGTAAATACACTCACTGAAAATAAACAGAGTAAATACAGTCACTGAGAAACAGAGTAAATACACACACTGTGAATATAAACAGAGTAAATACACTCACTGTGAATACAAACAGAGTAAATACACTCACTGTGAATATAAACAGAGTAAATACACTCACTGTGAATATCAACGGGGTAAATACACTCACTGAATATAATCAGTGTAAATACACTCACTGTGAATATAAACAGAGTAAATACACTCACTGTGAATATAAACAGGGTAAATACACTCGCTGTAAGAGAAACAGAGTAAATACACTCACTGTGAATATAAACAGAGTAAATACACTCACTGTGAATATAAACAGGTTAAATACACTCACTGTGAATATAAACCGTGTAAATACACTCACTGTGAATATAAACAGAGTAAATACACTCACTGTGAATATAAACAGAGTAAATACACTCACTGTGAATATAAACAGGTTAAATACACTCACTGTGAATATAAACCGTGTAAATACACTCACTGTGAATATAAACAGAGTAAATACACTCACTGTGAATATAAACAGAGTAAATACACTCACTGAATATAAACAGAGTAAATACACTCACTGTGAATATAAACAGAGTAAATACACACACTGTGAATATAAACAGAGTAAATACACTCACTGTGAATATAAACAAAGTAAATACACTCACTGTGAATATAAACAGAGTAAATACACTCACTGAATATAAACAGAGTAAATACACTCACTGTGAATATAAACAGAGTAAATACACTCACTGTGAATATAAACAGAGTAAATACACTCACTGTGAATATAAAGAGAGTAAATACACTCACTGTGAATATAAACTGAGTAAATACACTCACTGTGAATATAAACAGAGCAAATACTCTCACTGTGAATATAAACAGAGTAAATACACTCACTGTGAATAACAGAGCAAATACACTCACTGTGAATATAAACAGAGTAAATTCACTCACTGTGAATATAAACAGAGCAAATACACGCACTGTGCATATAAACAGAGTAAATAGACTCACTCAGAATATAAACTGACTAAATACACTCACTGTGAATATGAACTCAGTAAATACACTCACTGTGAATATAAACTGAGTAAATACACTCAGTGAATATAAACAGAATAAATACACTCACTGTGAATATAAACAGAGTAAATACTCTCACTGTGAATATAAACAGAGTAAATACACTCACTGTGAATAACAGAGCAAATACACTCACTGTGAATATAAACTGAGTAAATACACTCACTGTGAATATAAACAGAGTAAGTACACTCACTGTGAATATAAAGAGTAAATACACTCACTGTGAATATAAACAGAGTAAATACACTCACTGAAAATAAACAGAGTAAATACAGTCACTGAGAAACAGAGTAAATACACACACTGTGAATATAAACAGAGTAAATGCACTCACTGTGAATATAAACAGAGTAAATGCACTCACTGTGAATATAAACAGAGTAAATACACTCACTGTGAATATAAACAGAGTAAATACACTCAGTGTGAATATAAACAGAGTAAATACACTCACTGTGAGAGAAACAGATTAAATACACTCACTGTGAATATAAACAGAGGAAATACACTCACTGAATATAAACAGAGTAACTACACTCACTGTGAATATAAACAGAGTAAATACACTCACTGTGAATATAAACAGAGTAAATACACTCACTGTGAATATAAACAGAGGAAATACACTCACTGTGAATATAAACAGAATAAATACACTCACTGTGAATATAAACAGAGTAAATACACTCACTGTGAATATAAACAGGGTAAATACACTCACTGAATATAAACAGCATAAATACACTCACTGTGAATATAAACAGGGTAAATACACTCGCTGTAAGAGAAACAGAGTAAATACACTCACTGTGAATATAAACAGGGTAAATACACTCACTGAATATAAACAGCGTAAATACACTCACTGTGAATATAAACAGCGTAAATACACTCACTGTGAATATAAACAGAGTAAATGCACTCACTGTGAATGTAAAAAGTGTAAATACACTCACTGTGAATATAAACAGTGTAAACACACTCACTGTGAATATAAACAGAGTAAATACACTCACTGAATATAAACAGAGTAAATATACTCACTGTGAATATAAACAGAGTAAATACACTTACTGTGAGAGAAACAGAGTAAATACACTCACTGTGAATATAAACAGAGTAAATACACTCACTGAATACAAACAGAGTAAATACACTCACTGAATATAAACAGAGTAAATACACTCACTGAATATAAACAGATTAATTACACTCACTGTGAATATAAACAGAGTAAATACACTCACTGTGAATATAAACAGAGTAATTACACTCACTGTGAATATTAACAGAGTAAATACACTCACTGAATATAAACAGAGTAAATACACTCAATGAGTATAAACAGAGTAAATACACTCAATGTGAATATAAACAGGGTAAATACACTCACTGTGAATATAAACAGAGTAAATACACTCACTGTGAATATAAACAGAGTAAATACACTCACTGTGAATATAAACAGAGTAAATACACTCACTGAATATAAACAGAGTAAATACACTCACTGAATATAAACAGAGTAAATACACTCACTGTGAATATAAACAGAGTAAATACACTCACTGTGAATAGAAACAGAGTAAATACAATCACTGTGAATATAAACAGAGCAAATACACTCACTGTGAATATAAACAGAGCAAATACACTCACTGTGATTATAAACAGAGTAAATACACTCACTGTGAATATAAACAGAGTAAGTACACTCACTGTGAACATAAAGAGTAAATACACTCACTGTGAATATAAATAGAGTAAATACACTCACTGAAAATAAACAGAGTAAATACAGTCACTGAGAAACAGAGTAAATACACACACTGTGAATATAAACAGAGTAAATACACTCACTGTGAATACAAACAGAGTAAATACACTCACTGTGAATATAAACAGAGTAAATACACTCACTGTGAATATCAACGGGGTAAATACACTCACTGAATATAATCAGTGTAAATACACTCACTGTGAATATAAACAGAGTAAATACACTCACTGTGAATATAAACAGGGTAAATACACTCGCTGTAAGAGAAACAGAGTAAATACACTCACTGTGAATATAAACAGAGTAAATACACTCACTGTGAATATAAACAGGTTAAATACACTCACTGTGAATATAAACCGTGTAAATACACTCACTGTGAATATAAACAGAGTAAATACACTCACTGTGAATATAAACAGAGTAAATACACTCACTGTGAATATAAACAGGTTAAATACACTCACTGTGAATATCAACCGTGTAAATACACTCACTGTGAATATAAACAGAGTAAATACACTCACTGTGAATATAAACAGAGTAAATACACTCACTGAATATAAACAGAGTAAATACACTCACTGTGAATATAAACAGAGTAAATACACACACTGTGAATATAAACAGAGTAAATACACTCACTGTGAATATAAACAGAGTAAATACACTCACTGTGAATATAAACAGAGTAAATACACTCACTGAATATAAACAGAGTAAATACACTCACTGTGAATATAAACAGAGTAAATACACTCACTGTGAATATAAACAGAGTAAATACACTCACTGTGAATATAAAGAGAGTAAATACACTCACTGTGAATATAAACTGAGTAAATACACTCACTGTGAATATAAACAGAGCAAATACTCTCACTGTGAATATAAACAGAGTAAATACACTCACTGTGAATAACAGAGCAAATACACTCACTGTGAATATAAACAGAGTAAATTCACTCACTGTGAATATAAACAGAGCAAATACACGCACTGTGCATATAAACAGAGTAAATAGACTCACTCTGAATATAAACTGAGTAAATACACTCACTGTGAATATGAACTCAGTAAATACACTCACTGTGAATATAAACTGAGTAAATACACTCAGTGAATATAAACAGAATAAATACACTCACTGTGAATATAAACAGAGTAAATACACTCACTGTGAATATAAACAGAGTAAATACACTCACTGTGAATAACAGAGCAAATACACTCACTGTGAATATAAACTGAGTAAATACACTCACTGTGAATATAAACAGAGTAAGTACACTCACTGTGAATATAAAGAGTAAATACACTCACTGTGAATATAAACAGAGTAAATACACTCACTGAAAATAAACAGAGTAAATACAGTCACTGAGAAACAGAGTAAATACACACACTGTGAATATAAACAGAGTAAATGCACTCACTGTGAATATAAACAGAGTAAATGCACTCACTGTGAATATAAACAGAGTAAATACACTCACTGTGAATATAAACAGAGTAAATACACTCAGTGTGAATATAAACAGAGTAAATACACTCACTGTGAGAGAAACAGATTAAATACACTCACTGTGAATATAAACAGAGGAAATACACTCACTGAATATAAACAGAGTAACTACACTCACTGTGAATATAAACAGCGTAATTACACTCACTGTGAATATAAACAGATTAAATACACTCACTGTGAATATAAACAGAGTAAATACACTCACTGTGAATATAAACTGAGTAAATACACTCACTGTGAATATAAACAGAGCAAATACTCTCACTGTGAATATAAACATAAATACACTCACTGTGAATATAAACAGAGTAAATTCACTCACTGTGAATATAAACAGAGTAAATACACTCACTGTGCGTATAAACACAGTAAATACACTCACTCTGAATGTAAACTGAGTAAATACACTCACTGTGAATATGAACTGAGTAAATACACTCATTGTGAATATAAACTGAGTCAATACACTCACTGTGAATATAAACAGAATAAATACACTCATTGTGAATATAAACAGAGTAAATACACTCACTGTGAATATAAACACAGTAAATACACTCACTGTGAATAACTGCGCAAATACACTCCCTGTGAATATAAGCAGAGTAAATACACTCACTGTGAATATAAACAGAGTAAGTACACTCACTGTGAATATAAAGAGTAAATACACTCACTGTGAATATAAACAGAGTAAATACACTCACTGTGAATATAAACAGAATAAATACACTCACTGTGAATGTAATCAGTGTAAATACACTCACTGTGAATATAAACAGCGTAAATACACCCACTGAATATAAACAGAGTAAGTACACTTACTGTGAATATTAACAGAGTAAATACACTCACTGAATATAAACGGTGTAAATACACTCACTGTGAATAAAAACAGAGTAAATACACTCACTGTGAATATAAACAGAGTAAATACACTCACTGTGAATGTAAACACAGTGAATACACTCACTGTGAATATAAACAGAGTAAATACGCTCATTGAATATAAACAGAGTAAATACACTCACTGAATATAAATAGAGTAAATACAGTCACTGAGAAACAGAGTAAATACACACACTGTGAATATAAACAGAGTAAATGCACTCACTGTGAATATAAACAGGGTAAATGCACTGACTGTGAGAGAAACAGAGTAAAAACACTCACGGTGAATATAAACAGAGTAAATACACTCACTGTGAATATAAACAGAGTAAATACACTCACTGTGAATATAAACAGAGTAAATACACTCACTGAATACAAACAGAGTAAATACACTCACTGTGAATATAAACAGAGTAAATACACTCACTGTGAATATAAACAGAGTAAATACACTCACTGTGAATATCAACAGGGTAAATACACTCGCTGAATATAAACAGCGTAAATACACTCACTGTGAATATAAACAGAGTAAATACACTCACTGTGAATATAAACAGAGCAAATACACTCAGTGAATATAAACAGAGCAAATACACTCACTGTGAATATAAACAGAGTAAATACACTCACTGTGAATATAAACAGAGTAAGTACACTCACTGTGAATATAAAGAGTAAATACACTCACTGTGAATATAAATAGAGTAAATACACTCACTGAAAATAAACAGAGTAAATACAGTCACTGAGAAACAGAGTAAATACACACACTGTGAATATAAACAGGGTAAATACACTCACTGTGAATATAAACAGAGTAAATACACTCACTGTGAATATAAACAGGGTAAATACACTCACTGAATACAAACAGAGTAAATACACTCACTGTGAATATAAACTGAGTAAATACACTCACTGTGAATATAAACAGAGCAAATACACTCACTGTGAATATAAACAGAGTAAATACACTCACTGAATACAAACAGAGTAAATACACTCACTGTGAATATAAACAGAGTAAATACACTCACTGTGAATATAAACAGAGTAAATACACTCACTGTGAATATCAACAGGGTAAATACACTCGCTGAATGTAAACAGCGTAAATACACTCACTGTGAATATAAACAGAGTAAATACACTCACTGTGAATATAAACAGAGCAAATACACTCAGTGAATATAAACAGAGCAAATACACTCACTGTGAATATAAACAGAGTAAATACACTCACTGTGAATATAAACAGAGTAAGTACACTCACTGTGAATATAAAGAGTAAATACACTCACTGTGAATATAAACAGAGTAAATACACTCACTGAAAATAAACAGAGTAAATACAGTCACTGAGAAACAGAGTAAATACACACACTGTGAATATAAACAGAGTAAATACACTCACTGTGAATATAAACAGGGGAAATACACTGACTATGAGAGAAACAGAGTAAATAGACTCATTGTGAATATAAACAGAGTAAATACACTCACTGTGAATATAAACAGAGTAAATACACTCACTGTGAATATAAACAGGGTGAATACACTCACTGAATACAAACAGAGTAAATACACTCACTGTGAATATAAACAGAGTAAATACACTCACTGTGAATATGAACAGAGTAAATACACTCACTGTGAATATCAACAGGGTAAATACACTCACTGAATATAATCAGTGTAAATACACTCACTGTGAATATAAACAGAGTAAATACACTCACTGTGAATATAAACAGGGTAAAGACACTCGCTGTAAGAGAAACAGAATAAATACACTCACTGTGAATATAAACAGGTTAAATACACTCACTGTGAATATAAACAGAGTAAATACACTCACTGTGAATATTAACAGAGTAAATACACTCACTGAATATAAACAGAGTAAGTACACTCACTGTGAATATAAACAGAGTAAATACACTCACTGTGAACATAAACAGGGTAAATACACTCACTGTGAATATAAACAGAGTAAATACACTCACTGTGAATAACAGAGCAAATACACTCACTGTGAATATAAACAGAGTAAATTCACTCACTGTGAATATAAACAGAGTAAATACACGCACTGTGCATATAAACAGAGTAAATAGACTCACTCTGAATATACACTGAGTAAATACACTCACTGTGAATATGAACTGAGTAAATACACTCACTGTGAATATAAACTGAGTAAATACACTCACTGAATATAAACAGAATAAATACACTCACTGTGAATATAAACAGAGTAAATACACTCACTGTGAATGTAAACAGAGTAAATACACTCACTGTGAATAACAGAGCAAATACACTCACTGTGAATATAAACAGAGTAAATACACTCACTGTGAATATAAACAGAGTAAGTACACTCACTGTGAATATAAAGAGTAAATACACTCACTGTGAATATAAACAGAGTAAATACGCACACTGTGAATATAAACAGAGTAAATACACTCACTGTGAATATAAACAGAGTAAATAGACTCACTGTGACTATAAACAGAGTAAATGCACTCACTGTGAATATAAACAGAGTAAATGCACTCACTGTGAATATAAACAGAGTAAATACACTCACTGTGAATATAAACAGAGTAAATACACTCAGTATGAATATAAACAGAGTAAATACACTCACTGTGAGAGAAACAGATTAAATACACTCACTGTGAATATAAACAGAGGAAATACACTCACTGAATATAAACAGAGTAACTACACTCCCTGTGAATATAAACAGAGTAAATACACTCACTGTGAATATAAACAGAGTAAATACACTCACTGAATATAAACAGAGTAAATACACTCACTGTGAATATAAACAGAGTAAATACAGTCACTGTGAATATAAACAGAGTAAATACACTCACTGTGCATATAAACACAGTAAATACACTCACTCTGAATATAAACTGAGTAAATACACTCACTGTGAATATCAACTGAGTAAATACACTCACTGTGAATATAAATTGAGTAAATACACTCACTGTGAATATAAACAGAATAAGTACACTCACTGTGAATATAAACAGAGTAAATACACTCACTGTGAATATAAACAGAGTAAATACACTCACTGTGAATAACAGAGCAAATACACTCACTGTGAATATAAACAGAGTAAATACACTGACTGTGCATATAAACTGAGTAAATGCACTCACTGTGAATATAAACAGAGTAAATACAGTCACTGAGAAACAGAGTAAATACACACACTGTGAATATAAACAGAGTAAATACACTCACTGTGAATATAAACAGAGTAAATACACTCACTGTGACTATAAACAGAGTAAATGCACTCACTGTGAATATAAACAGAGTAAATACACTCACTGTGAATATAAACAGAGTAAATACACTCAGTGTGAATATAAACAGAGTAAATACACTCACTGTGAGAGAAACAGATTAAATACACTCACTGTGAATATAAACAGAGGAAATACACGCACTGAATATAAACAGAGTAACTACACTCACTGTGAATATAAACAGAGTAAATACACTCACTGTGAATATAAACAGAGTAAATACACTCACTGTGAATATAAACAGAGTAAATACACTCACTGAATATAAACAGAGTAAATACACTCACTGTGAAAATAAACAGGCTAAATTCACTCACTGTGAATATAAACAGAGTAAATACACTCACTGTGCATATAAACACAGTAAATACACTCACTCTGAATATAAACTGAGTAAATACACTCACTGTGAATATCAACTGAGTAAACACACTCACTGTGAATATAAATTGAGTAAATACACTCACTGTGAATATAAACAGAATAAATACACTCACTGTGAATATAAACAGAGGAAATACACTCACTGTGAATATAAACAGAGTAAATACACTCACTGTGAATAACAGAGCAAATACACTCACTGTGAATATAAACAGAGTAAATACACTCACTGTGAATATAAACAGTGTAAATACACTCACTGAAAATAAACAGAGTAAATACAGTCACCGAGAAACAGAGTAAATACACACACTGTGAATATAAACAGAGTAAATACACTCACTGTGAATAGAAACAGAGTAAATACACTCACTGTCAATATAAACAGAGTAAATGCATTCACTGTGAATATAAACAGAGTAAATGCACTCACTGTGAATATAAACAGGGTAAATACACTCACTGTGAATATAAACAGAGTAACTACACACACTGTGAATATAAACAGAGTAAATACACTCACTGTGAATATAAACAGAGTAAATACACTCACTGAATATAAACAGAGTAAATACACTCACTGTGAATATAAACAGTGTAAATACATTCACTCTGAATATAAACAGAGTAAATACACTCACTGAATATAAACAGAGTAAATACACTCACTGTGAATATCAACAGAGTAAATACACTCACTGTGAATATAAACAGAGTAAATACACTCACTGAATATAAACAGAGTAAATACACTCACTGTGAATATAAACAGTGTAAATACATTCACTCTGAATATAAACAGAGTAAATACACTCACTGAATATAAACAGAGTAAATACACTCACTGTGAATATCAACAGAGTAAATACACTCACTGTGAGAGAAACAGATTAAATACACTCACTGTGAATATAAACAGAGGAAATACACTCACTGTGAATATAAACAGAGTAAATACACTCACTGTGAATATAAACAGAGTAAATACACTCACTGTGAATATAAACAGGGTAAATACACTCACTGAATATAAACAGCGTAAATACACTCACTGTGAATATAAACAGGTTAAATACACTCGCTGTAAGAGAAACAGAGTAAATACACTCACTGTGAATATAAACAGAGTAAATGCACTCACTGTGAATATAAACAGAGTAAATACACTCACTGTGAATGTAAAAAGTGTAAATACACTCACTGTGAATATAAACAGAATAAATACACTCACTGTGAATATAAACAGAGTAAATACACTCACTGTGAATGTAAACAGAGTAAATACACTCACTGTGAATAACAGAGCAAATACACTCACTGTGAATATAAACAGAGTAAATACACTCACTGTGAATATAAACAGAGTAAGTACACTCACTGTGAATATAAAGAGTAAATACACTCACTGTGAATATAAACAGAGTAAATACACTCACTGTGCATATAAACAGAGTAAATGCACTCACTGTGAATATAATCAGAGTAAATACAGTCACAGAGAAACAGAGTAAATACGCACACTGTGAATATAAACAGAGTAAATACACTCACTGTGAATATAAACAGAGTAAATGCACTCACTGTGAATATAAACAGAGTAAATGCACTCACTGTGAATATAAACAGAGTAAATACACTCACTGTGAATATAAACAGAGTAAATACACTCAGTGTGAATATAAACAGAGTAAATACACTCACTGTGAGAGAAACAGATTAAATACACTCACTGTGAATATAAACAGAGGAAATACACTCACTGAATATAAACAGAGTAACTACACTCACTGTGAATATAAACAGAGTAAATACACTCACTGTGAATATAAACAGAGTAAATACACTCACTGAATATAAACAGAGTAAATACACTCACTGTGAATATAAACAGAGTAAATACAGTCACTGTGAATATAAACAGAGTAAATACACTCACTGTGCATATAAACACAGTAAATACACTCACTCTGAATATAAACTGAGTAAATACACTCACTGTGAATATCAACTGAGTAAATACACTCACTGTGAATATAAATTGAGTAAATACACTCACTGTGAATATAAACAGAATAAGTACACTCACTGTGAATATAAACAGAGTAAATACACTCACTGTGAATATAAACAGAGTAAATACACTCACTGTGAATAACAGAGCAAATACACTCACTGTGAATATAAACAGAGTAAATACACTCACTGTGCATATAAACTGAGTAAATGCACTCACTGTGAATATAAACAGAGTAAATACAGTCACTGAGAAACAGAGTAAATACACACACTGTGAATATAAACAGAGTAAATACACTCACTGTGAATATAAACAGAGTAAATACACTCACTGTGACTATAAACAGAGTAAATGCACTCACTGTGAATATAAACAGAGTAAATACACTCACTGTGAATATAAACAGAGTAAATACACTCAGTGTGAATATAAACAGAGTAAATACACTCACTGTGAGAGAAACAGATTAAATACACTCACTGTGAATATAAACAGAGGAAATACACTCACTGAATATAAACAGAGTAACTACACTCACTGTGAATATAAACAGAGTAAATACACTCACTGAATATAAACAGAGTAAATACACTCACTGTGAATATAAACAGAGTAAATACACTCACTGAATATAAACAGAGTAAATACACTCACTGTGAATATAAACAGAGTAAATACAGTCACTGTGAATATAAACAGATTAAATACACTCACTGTGAATATAAACAGAGCAAATACTCTCACTGTGAATATAAACATAAATACACTCACTGTGAATATAAACAGGGTAAATTCACTCACTGTGAATATAAACAGAGTAAATACACTCACTGTGCATATAAACACAGTAAATACACTCACTCTGAATATAAACTGAGTAAATACACTCACTGTGAATATCAACTGAGTAAACACACTCACTGTGAATATAAATTGATTAAATACACTCACTGTGAATATAAACAGAATAAATACACTCACTGTGAATATAAACAGAGGAAATACACTCACTGTGAATATAAACAGAGTAAATACACTCACTGTGAATAACAGAGCAAATACACTCACTGTGAATATAAACAGAGTAAATACACTCACTGTGAATATAAACAGTGTAAATACACTCACTGAAAATAAACAGAGTAAATACAGTCACCGAGAAACAGAGTAAATACACACACTGTGAATATAAACAGAGTAAATACACTCACTGTGAATAGAAACAGAGTAAATACACTCACTGTGAATATAAACAGAGTAAATGCATTCACTGTGAATATAAACAGAGTAAATGCACTCACTGTGAATATAAACAGAGTAAATACACTCACTGTGAATATAAACAGAGTAACTACACACACTGTGAATATAAACAGAGTAAATACACTCACTGTGAATATAAACAGAGTAAATACACTCACTGAATATAAACAGAGTAAATACACTCACTGTGAATATAAACAGTGTAAATACATTCACTCTGAATATAAACAGAGTAAATACACTCACTGAATATAAACAGAGTAAATACACTCACTGTGAATATAAACAGAGTAAATACACTCACTGTGAGAGAAACAGATTAAATACACTCACTGTGAATATAAACAGAGGAAATACACTCACTGTGAATATAAACAGTGTAAATACACTCACTGTGAATATAAACAGAGTAAATACACTCACTGTGAATATAAACAGGGTAAATACACTCACTGAATATAAACAGCGTAAATACACTCACTGTGAATATAAACAGGGTAAATACACTCGCTGTAAGAGAAACAGAGTAAATACACTCACTGTGAATATAAACAGGGTAAATACACTCACTGAATATAAACAGCGTAAATACACTCACTGTGAATATAAACAGAGTAAATGCACTCACTGTGAATATAAACAGAGTAAATACACTCACTGTGAATGTAAAAAGTGTAAATACACTCACTGTGAATATAAACAGTGCAAACACACTCACTGTGAATATAAACAGAGTAAATACACTCACTGAATATAAACAGAGTAAATACACTCACTGTGAATATAAACAGAGTAAATACACTCACTGTGAATATAAACAGAGTAAATACACTCACTGAATATAAACAGAGTAAATACACTCACTGTGAATATAAACAGAGTAAATACACTCACTGTGAGAGAAACGGAGTAAATACACTCACTGTGAATATAAACAGAGTAAATACACTCTCTGAATACAAACAGAGTAAATACACTCACTGAATATAAACAGAGTAAATACACTCACTGAATATAAACAGAGTAAATACACTCACTGAATACAAACAGAGTAAATACACTCACTGAATATAAACAGTGTAAATACACTCACTGTGAATATAAACAGAGTTAATACACTCACCTTTAAGAGAAACAGAGTAAATACACTCACTGTGAATTGTGATCAACCTCCACCTAGACCGAACGGTGTGTTGATGCGAGCTGAGTGGGGGTGGAGGACACAAGCACAGTCACAAGATTGGTAAATGAAATACAGCAGTTAGCTGTGTTTTATTTTTAGAAACGGGGAAAAAGGTTCACGTCTGTCAAAATCCAAACACATACGACGTTCAAAAAAAGATGAAGAACAAAACCATCACCTGTCCCGGGTTGTTTGGAAGGCAGTCCTTAAATCAGTTTCCTCCAAAAAACAATAAGCCAGGGTTACTTTACCACTGGATCTTTCTCAGCCGGTCCAGGGATCACATCAGGCTCTCAGAACTAAACAATATACCACCCGGGTTCAAAAGCAGACCTCTCTGTGGCAGCTGCAAGCTGGGTCCCAACAGCAGCCTTGGCCTTGTCCTGGCTTTCACCTCAGGTAGTGGCCCGCCCCGTCCCGTCCTGTCCCTCTCCTCAGGCACTGGCCCTGAAGGAATGCACTAGTTTGCCTTTTGAACTCCTGAGCTAATGAGTAGATTTGCCCCACGTGTGTTGGAGGTGGGTGTGGCATTCACCTGAATTGCAGTGAGAGGGGGACTTTGTCTCCATTCGGTGGCCACATACCATCCATCCACCACAAACTGCCCCCATAGCTCACAGAATATAAACAGAGTAAATACAGTCACTGTGAATAGAAACAGAGTAAATACACTCACTGTCAATATAAACAGAGTAAATGCATTCACTGTGAATATAAACAGAGTAAATGCACTCACTGTGAATATAAACAGGGTAAATACACTCACTGTGAATATAAACAGAGTAACTACACACACTGTGAATATAAACAGAGTAAATACACTCACTGTGAATATAAACAGAGTAAATACACTCACTGAATATAAACAGAGTAAATACACTCACTGTGAATATAAACAGTGTAAATACATTCACTCTGAATATAAACAGAGTAAATACACTCACTGAATATAAACAGAGTAAATACACTCACTGTGAATATCAACAGAGTAAATACACTCACTGTGAATATAAACAGAGTAAATACACTCACTGAATATAAACAGAGTAAATACACTCACTGTGAATATAAACAGTGTAAATACATTCACTCTGAATATAAACAGAGTAAATACACTCACTGAATATAAACAGAGTAAATACACTCACTGTGAATATCAACAGAGTAAATACACTCACTGTGAGAGAAACAGATTAAATACACTCACTGTGAATATAAACAGAGGAAATACACTCACTGTGAATATAAACAGAGTAAATACACTCACTGTGAATATAAACAGAGTAAATACACTCACTGTGAATATAAACAGGGTAAATACACTCACTGAATATAAACAGCGTAAATACACTCACTGTGAATATAAACAGGTTAAATACACTCGCTGTAAGAGAAACAGAGTAAATACACTCACTGTGAATATAAACAGAGTAAATGCACTCACTGTGAATATAAACAGAGTAAATACACTCACTGTGAATGTAAAAAGTGTAAATACACTCACTGTGAATATAAACAGAATAAATACACTCACTGTGAATATAAACAGAGTAAATACACTCACTGTGAATGTAAACAGAGTAAATACACTCACTGTGAATAACAGAGCAAATACACTCACTGTGAATATAAACAGAGTAAATACACTCACTGTGAATATAAACAGAGTAAGTACACTCACTGTGAATATAAAGAGTAAATACACTCACTGTGAATATAAACAGAGTAAATACACTCACTGTGCATATAAACAGAGTAAATGCACTCACTGTGAATATAATCAGAGTAAATACAGTCACAGAGAAACAGAGTAAATACGCACACTGTGAATATAAACAGAGTAAATACACTCACTGTGAATATAAACAGAGTAAATGCACTCACTGTGAATATAAACAGAGTAAATGCACTCACTGTGAATATAAACAGAGTAAATACACTCACTGTGAATATAAACAGAGTAAATACACTCAGTGTGAATATAAACAGAGTAAATACACTCACTGTGAGAGAAACAGATTAAATACACTCACTGTGAATATAAACAGAGGAAATACACTCACTGAATATAAACAGAGTAACTACACTCACTGTGAATATAAACAGAGTAAATACACTCACTGTGAATATAAACAGAGTAAATACACTCACTGAATATAAACAGAGTAAATACACTCACTGTGAATATAAACAGAGTAAATACAGTCACTGTGAATATAAACAGAGTAAATACACTCACTGTGCATATAAACACAGTAAATACACTCACTCTGAATATAAACTGAGTAAATACACTCACTGTGAATATCAACTGAGTAAATACACTCACTGTGAATATAAATTGAGTAAATACACTCACTGTGAATATAAACAGAATAAGTACACTCACTGTGAATATAAACAGAGTAAATACACTCACTGTGAATATAAACAGAGTAAATACACTCACTGTGAATAACAGAGCAAATACACTCACTGTGAATATAAACAGAGTAAATACACTCACTGTGCATATAAACTGAGTAAATGCACTCACTGTGAATATAAACAGAGTAAATACAGTCACTGAGAAACAGAGTAAATACACACACTGTGAATATAAACAGAGTAAATACACTCACTGTGAATATAAACAGAGTAAATACACTCACTGTGACTATAAACAGAGTAAATGCACTCACTGTGAATATAAACAGAGTAAATACACTCACTGTGAATATAAACAGAGTAAATACACTCAGTGTGAATATAAACAGAGTAAATACACTCACTGTGAGAGAAACAGATTAAATACACTCACTGTGAATATAAACAGAGGAAATACACTCACTGAATATAAACAGAGTAACTACACTCACTGTGAATATAAACAGAGTAAATACACTCACTGAATATAAACAGAGTAAATACACTCACTGTGAATATAAACAGAGTAAATACACTCACTGAATATAAACAGAGTAAATACACTCACTGTGAATATAAACAGAGTAAATACAGTCACTGTGAATATAAACAGATTAAATACACTCACTGTGAATATAAACAGAGCAAATACTCTCACTGTGAATATAAACATAAATACACTCACTGTGAATATAAACAGGGTAAATTCACTCACTGTGAATATAAACAGAGTAAATACACTCACTGTGCATATAAACACAGTAAATACACTCACTCTGAATATAAACTGAGTAAATACACTCACTGTGAATATCAACTGAGTAAACACACTCACTGTGAATATAAATTGATTAAATACACTCACTGTGAATATAAACAGAATAAATACACTCACTGTGAATATAAACAGAGGAAATACACTCACTGTGAATATAAACAGAGTAAATACACTCACTGTGAATAACAGAGCAAATACACTCACTGTGAATATAAACAGAGTAAATACACTCACTGTGAATATAAACAGTGTAAATACACTCACTGAAAATAAACAGAGTAAATACAGTCACCGAGAAACAGAGTAAATACACACACTGTGAATATAAACAGAGTAAATACACTCACTGTGAATAGAAACAGAGTAAATACACTCACTGTGAATATAAACAGAGTAAATGCATTCACTGTGAATATAAACAGAGTAAATGCACTCACTGTGAATATAAACAGAGTAAATACACTCACTGTGAATATAAACAGAGTAACTACACACACTGTGAATATAAACAGAGTAAATACACTCACTGTGAATATAAACAGAGTAAATACACTCACTGAATATAAACAGAGTAAATACACTCACTGTGAATATAAACAGTGTAAATACATTCACTCTGAATATAAACAGAGTAAATACACTCACTGAATATAAACAGAGTAAATACACTCACTGTGAATATAAACAGAGTAAATACACTCACTGTGAGAGAAACAGATTAAATACACTCACTGTGAATATAAACAGAGGAAATACACTCACTGTGAATATAAACAGTGTAAATACACTCACTGTGAATATAAACAGAGTAAATACACTCACTGTGAATATAAACAGGGTAAATACACTCACTGAATATAAACAGCGTAAATACACTCACTGTGAATATAAACAGGGTAAATACACTCGCTGTAAGAGAAACAGAGTAAATACACTCACTGTGAATATAAACAGGGTAAATACACTCACTGAATATAAACAGCGTAAATACACTCACTGTGAATATAAACAGAGTAAATGCACTCACTGTGAATATAAACAGAGTAAATACACTCACTGTGAATGTAAAAAGTGTAAATACACTCACTGTGAATATAAACAGTGCAAACAC
The DNA here is from genome assembly GCF_052327205.1 of Somniosus microcephalus. NCBI lineage: Eukaryota > Metazoa > Chordata > Chondrichthyes > Squaliformes > Somniosidae > Somniosus > Somniosus microcephalus. The sequence goes on along the minus strand of NC_141015.1, from coordinate 18,326,226 downwards.
ACTCACTGTGAATATAAACAGAGTAAATACACTCACTGAATATAAACAGAGTAAATACACTCACTGTGAATATAAACAGAGTAAATACACTCACTGTGAATATAAACAGAGTAAATACACTCACTGAATATAAACAGAGTAAATACACTCACTGTGAATATAAACAGAGTAAATACACTCACTGTGAGAGAAACGGAGTAAATACACTCACTGTGAATATAAACAGAGTAAATACACTCTCTGAATACAAACAGAGTAAATACACTCACTGAATATAAACAGAGTAAATACACTCACTGAATATAAACAGAGTAAATACACTCACTGAATACAAACAGAGTAAATACACTCACTGAATATAAACAGTGTAAATACACTCACTGTGAATATAAACAGAGTTAATACACTCACCTTTAAGAGAAACAGAGTAAATACACTCACTGTGAATTGTGATCAACCTCCACCTAGACCGAACGGTGTGTTGATGCGAGCTGAGTGGGGGTGGAGGACACAAGCACAGTCACAAGATTGGTAAATGAAATACAGCAGTTAGCTGTGTTTTATTTTTAGAAACGGGGAAAAAGGTTCACGTCTGTCAAAATCCAAACACATACGACGTTCAAAAAAAGATGAAGAACAAAACCATCACCTGTCCCGGGTTGTTTGGAAGGCAGTCCTTAAATCAGTTTCCTCCAAAAAACAATAAGCCAGGGTTACTTTACCACTGGATCTTTCTCAGCCGGTCCAGGGATCACATCAGGCTCTCAGAACTAAACAATATACCACCCGGGTTCAAAAGCAGACCTCTCTGTGGCAGCTGCAAGCTGGGTCCCAACAGCAGCCTTGGCCTTGTCCTGGCTTTCACCTCAGGTAGTGGCCCGCCCCGTCCCGTCCTGTCCCTCTCCTCAGGCACTGGCCCTGAAGGAATGCACTAGTTTGCCTTTTGAACTCCTGAGCTAATGAGTAGATTTGCCCCACGTGTGTTGGAGGTGGGTGTGGCATTCACCTGAATTGCAGTGAGAGGGGGACTTTGTCTCCATTCGGTGGCCACATACCATCCATCCACCACAAACTGCCCCCATAGCTCACAGAATATAAACAGAGTAAATACAGTCACTGTGAATATAAACAAGGTAAATACGCTCACTGTGAATATAAACAAGGTAAATACACTCACTGTGAATATAAACAAGGTAAATACACTCACTGTGAATATAAACAAGGTAAATACGCTCACTGTGAATGTAAACAGATTAAATACACTGTGAGAGAAACAGAGTAAATACACTCACTGTGAATATAAACGGAGTAAATACACTCACTGTGAATATAAACAGAGTAAATACACTCACTGTGGATATAAACAGAGTAAATACACTCACTGTGAATATAAACAGAGTAAATACACTCACTGTGAATATAAACAGAGTAAATACACCCACTGTGAATATAAACAGAGTAAATACACTCACTGTGGATATAAACAGAGTAAACACACTCACTGAGAATATAAACAGAGTAAATACACTCACTGAATATAAACAGAGTAAATACACTCACTGTGAATATAAACAAGGTAAACACACTCACTGTGAATATAAACAGAGTAAATACACTCACTGTGAATATAAACAGAGTAAATACACTCACTGTGAATATAAACAGAGTAAATACACTCACTGTGAATATAAACAGAGTAAATACTCTCACTGTGAATATAAACAGAGTAAATACAGTCACTGTGAATATAAACAGAGTAAATACTCTCACTGTGAATATAAATAGAGTAAATACACTCACTGTGTATATAAACAGAGTAAATACACTCACTGTGGATATAAACAGTGTAAATACACTCACTGTGAATATAAACAGAATAAATACACTCACTGCGAGAGAAACAGAGTAAATACACTCACTGTGAATTTAAACAGTGTAAATATACTCTGTGAATATAAGCAGAGTAAATACACTCACTGTGAATATAAACAGAGTACGTACACTCACTGTGAATCTAAACAGTTGTAAAAAGTCACACAACACCAGGTTATAGTCCAACAGCTTTATTTGAAATCACAAGCTTTCGGAGCGCTGCTCCTTCTTCAGGTGAAGTGGAGAAATGCATAAAGACACAGCTTATATAGTCAGAGAATCATGTCAGATGTTTACAGGTAACCTTTCCAACTGCCATTTATCACACCTCGGCAGAGAGATAATCACAGCAGTCAAAGGTGTGAATGGTGTCGAAACAGGTCAGTCAGGGAAGCATTACATCAAAGAACAATGAGGTGGGGTCACAAGGCCTCAAATATTGCAGTGTAAGTATACGCTGTGAATATAAACAGTGTAATTACACACACTGTGAATATAAACAGAGTAAATATGCTCACTGTGAATATAAACAGAGTAAGTACGCTCACTGTGAATATAAACAAGGTAAATACACTCACTGTGAATATAAACAAGGTAAATACACTCACTGTGAATATAAACAAGGTAAATACACTCACTGTGAATATAAACAGAGTAAATACACTCACTGTGAACAAAAACAGAGTAATTATGCTCACTGTGAATATAAACAGAGTAAATACACTCACTGTGAATATAAACAGAGTAAATACACTCACTGTGGATATAAACAGAGTAAATACACTCACTGTGGATATAAACAGAGTAAATACACTCACTGTGAATATAAATAGAGTAAATACACTCACTGTGAATATAAACAAGGTAAATACACTCACTGTGAATATAAACAGAGTAAATACACTCACTGTGAATATAAACAGAGTAAATACACTCACTGTGAATATAAACAGAGTAAATACACTCACTGTGGATATAAACAGAGTAAATACACTCACTGTGAATATAAACAGAGTAAATACTCTCACTGTGAACATAAACAGAGTAAATACACTCACTGTGAATATAAACAGAGTAAATACTCTAGCTGTGAATATAAACAGAGTAAATACACTCACTGTGAATATAAATAGAGTAAATACACTCACTGTGAATATAAACAGAGTAAATACACTCACTGTAGATATAAACAGAGTAAATACACTCACTGTGAATATAAACAGAATAAATACACTCACTGCGAGAGAAACAGAGTAAATACACTCACTGTGAATTTAAAGAGTGTAAATATACTCTGAATATAAACAGAGTAAGTACACTCGCTGTGAATATAAACAGAATAAATACACTCACTGCGAGAGAAACAGAGTAAATACACTCACTGTGAATTTAAAGAGTGTAAATATACTCTGAATATAAACTGAGTAAATATGCTCACTGTGAATATAAACAGATTTAATACACTCACTGTGAATATAAACAGAGTAAATACACTCACTGTGAATATAAACAGAGTAAGTACACTCACTGTGAATATAAACAGTGTAAGTATACTCTGTGAATATAAACTGTGTAATTACACACACTGTGAATATCAACAGATTAAATACACACACTGTGAATATAAACAGAGTAAATATGCTCACTGTGAATATAAACAGTTTAAGTATACTCTGTGAATATAAACTGTGTAATTACACACACTGTGAATATAAACAGATTAAATACACACACTGTGAATATAAACAGAGTAAATACGCTCACTGTGAATATAAACAGTGTAAGTATACTCTGTGAATATAAACTGTGTAATTACACACACTGTGAATATAAACAGATCAAATACACACACTGTGAATATAAACAGAGTAAATACGCTCACTGTGAATATAAACAGATTAAATACACTCACTGTGAATATAAACAGTGTAAGTATACTCTGTGAATATAAACTGTGTAATTACACACACTGTGAATATAAACAGATTAAATACACACACTGTGAATATAAACAGAATAAATACGCTCACTGTGAATATGAACAGATTAAATACACTCACTGTGAATATAAACTGTGTAATTACACTCACTGTGAATATAAACAGAGTAAATACACTCACTGTGAATATAAACAGAGTAAGTACACTCAGTGTGAATATAAACAGTGTAAGCATACTCTGTGAATATAAACTGTGTAATTACACACACTGTGAATATAAACAGATTAAATACACACACTGTGAATATAAACAGAGTAAACACGCTCACTGTGAATATAAACAGATTAAATACACTCACTGTGAATATAAACTGTGTAATTACACTCACTGAATATAAACAGAGTAAATACACACACTGAATATAAACAGAGTAAGTACACTCACTGTGAATATAAACAGTGTAAGTATACTCTGTGAATATAAACTGTGTAATTACACACACTGTGAATATAAACAGATTTAATACACTCACTGTGAGTATGAACAGAGTAAATACACTCACTGTGAATATAAACAGAGTAAGTACACTCACTGTGAATATAAACAGTGTAAGCATACTCTGTGAATATAAACTGTGTAATTACACACACTGTGAATATAAACAGATTAAATACACACACTGTGAATATAAACAGAGTAAATACGCTCACTGTGAATATAAACAGATTAAATACACTCACTGTGAATATAAACTGTGTAATTACACTCTGTGAATATAAACAGAGTAAATACACACACTGAATATAAACAGAGTAAGTACACTCACTGTGAATATAAACAGTGTAAGTATACTCTGTGAATATAAACTGCGTAATTACACACACTGTGAATATAAACAGATTAAATACACACACTGTGAATATAAACAGAGTAAATACGCTCACTGTGAATATAAACAGATTTAATACACTCACTGTGAATATAAACAGAGTAAATACACGCACTGTGAATATAAACAGAGTAGGTACACTCACTGTGAATATAAACAGTGTAAGTATACTCTGTGAATATAAACGGTGTAATTACACACACTGTGAATATAAACAGATTAAATACACACACTGTGAATATAAACAGAGTAAATACGCTCACTGTGAATATAAACAGTGTAAGTATACTCTGTGAATATAAACTGTTTAATTACACACACTGAATATAAACAGATTAAATACACACACTGTGAATATAAACAGAGTAAATACGCTCACTGTGAATATAAACAGATTAAAAACACTCACTGTGAATATAAACTGTGTAATTACACTCACTGTGAATATAAACAGAGTAAATACACACACTGTGAATATAAACAGAGTAAGTACACTCACTGTGAATATAAACTGTGTAATTACACACACTGTGAATATAAACAGATTAAATACACTCACTGTGATTACATATAAAATAAATAAGACCAAGTTCATAGACAGTCAATGGAAACACGGCGTAAATATCGGCGCAATAAGTACTTCACGGAGTGACTATATAGACAATATATGTACATGGTCTCTACATATGCATACAGTAAATACAAGGTACGCATAGAGCAAGTATACATTAAACACATATACCCAATCATTATGTGCACAGATTAAATATATACACAGTAAATGTACATACGAATGCATACATAGATTAAATTTGCACACAATTAATGCATATAAAATAAAATCAATACATGGTAATTTCATCAAAACACACGCAACCAAATTAATAATGTACAGTGAATACCACAGACCAAATTTGCACAATAAATAATGAACAGAGTAAATACTGCTCAGCAAATATATACACACACAAGGAATATGTGTACAGTAAATACCACACGGGAAATGCACACTTCCGATAAATACATAGCAATAGAATAGACATCACACAGTAACTCCATATACGTACACAATAAATACACGTACAGCAGAGTATATGCCACATAGTAAATAAACACACACACATTGCGCGCACCTTTTATTTCTTTCAATTGTTCAGACACCGGAATATTTTCTTTGGTTGGTTAATGATAGTCTGAGTGAATGTAAATTGGAGTCCCACTTTATACTCTTGATGACTTCTCGTTATCTCTGGCCAGTGGGGGGATTTCCCACAATTTCTTCTGATATCGAACAAATCGAACCGACAGCACCTTTTACCTTCGATGACTTTACCCTTAGACCATCTGCTGACATTTACACATTTAACCGCATCCTCCAGCTACATCCGAAAAGCTTAATTTCCTCTTGTATGCCCTTTTGTCCTCAGTGACTTTAATTCGGTATTAAGCCCGAATCATCCCGAGACTTCGAGACTGTTCTTGTATCTGGGCAGACTCTTTGCCGTCTGTGTGCCCTCCTGTGCCAGTCTGATAAGGTCTCTCTCTATATATATATATAAAATAATAATAATCGGCATTGTCTTCCAGCCTTTCGCCAGTCCTCACAGTTCTTGCCTTTCTATTTTGTCAATAATTGTGGGCAACGTTCCTCTAAGCTTTCTTGTTCCTTGTAAGCTCCAAACCTACCATCCTCCTCCCTATTTGGCCACTGCCTTGAAGTCAAGGCTCGTTGCCCGGTCCCCCGCTCCTCCTCATTCTTTCCCAGGAAATCCTTACCTCCCTCAATCCTTCCTTCCTTTGGAAACTTCGGGCTTTTAAACCCCCATTCCTGACACCACCTGATCTCTCTTCATACTCTCTTCACCCTTGGTGATGTCATGTGTCGTGGGCCTTGGACCTCTGAATAAAGAGACGTAAATACATATCTACAGACAATAAGTACACGCAGAGGGCAATATAGGCCACTGCCAGGTGGCTGTACACGCCAGTAAATACACAAGCAGGGTACACACACAATACCAACTTCCATCGCTGTGCAGAAAGAATGCATTAAAGTATTTGACCATAAATGAGTTTCTTTCATAAAACACGATAGGAAACGTCACCGAACAAGCTATCATCAGGAAATATAAACAAAATGTGTTGCTCCCTTCAATGTAATGGTTTCACCCAACAATTCCCGTGTACCTGTTAGGGGATTTGGGTAAATTTCCTGCTTCTGAGCGCTGTGGTTTTTACAGATGTGAAAATTCTGGCACCGACCTGTGTGTAGCGGCACTCGTCTCACTGACTGGGGAACTGACCCTGCTCTGTGTGTGCGAGGCACCGATAGGTTTATTTACAGGGAATTGCTTCCTGTAAGTTATAAATGATCATTTCTCCGAAGCCATTGAGCGGAGTGTCCTGGCTCGGGTCTGACTGGTCCAAGAGATCGAGCAACATTCCCTGGACACCCTGTTTGGAACCGATTACCCGACTTATAAAAATTCACATAAACATCACAACTGTTTTACATTCCTAGTTATTTAAAAAAAAACCTTCGCTTTAATTTGCCGCCAACTTGTTCTTGTTTTTATTGCATTTCATACACGCGAACTGAATCCAGACCATAATCAAACAAACTGTTAATGTCGCTGGCCTGATGTTAAACTGAGCTGCAATCGGATTCAAAGTCCCGTTAGCCCAGGTGTACCCGGGTTAGCAGGAACTGCCCTGATTCCCGCAGGATAGATCGGTCCTTTAGCCCTCATCCAAAGGCATCCCGATTATATCTACCCCCCTCCCTCCACACCTCATCCTCGTCCAGAGATGGCCTTCCTGCTTTTACACAAACCCCACCCACCGTCCCATAGACTCTCTCACTCTCTAAGCCTCTGAGGATATGTTCACACTTCAGGTTTCCCCTTGGCAACTATGCAAAAGTTGTCTTGTAAATGTAGAGTCAGGCGCCGACTTTATTTAAGGTTATAACACTTTACAGGGAATGTTGTACGGTTATGAGAGGGTTGAATCTCCACCAATCGCTCTCCTAACTTTAAGATTAGGGCCCAGGAGCCCTCCAACTCTACATTGGAACAGGAGGAGGCCATTCAACCCCTCGAACCTGTTCCACTATTCAATCAGATCATGGCTGATCTGCACCTCAACTCCGTCTACCCTCTTTTGCTCCATGTGCCTTGATGCCCTTACCCAACAAGAATCTATGATCTCAGTTTTAAAAGCTCCAATTGGCCTAACCTTTTGGGGGAGCGAGTTCCAGATTTCCACTACCCTTTGGGTGAGAAGTGCTTCCTGGTTTGATTCCCCCCACTAGAGGAGATCGTTTCTCAATATCTACCCTATCCAATTATGTTATCATTTTCAACACAAAACTCTGCTCCTACAACCAAGCTCCATACACGGAGTTCCTTTGTGGCTAACCTTACTGTCAATCACAGAAATCACAGAAGCCCCACAGTGCAGATAGAGGCCATTTCGGCCCATCGAGCCTGCACCGACACATATCCCACCCGATTCCCGTAACCCCTACACCAACACATATCCCACCCTATCCCCGTAACCCCACGTATTTAATCCCCCTAACACTAAGGGTCAATTTTATCATAGCCAATCAACCTAACCCGCACATCTTTGGACTCCAGTATAACTCCAATCTGAGGACTGCACATCCAACTTCACAGATACAGGTTCTGAGGTGGTAGCTACAGAATCGTTGCACCTGTTGTCCCTGTGTTTATCTTTTCAGCTGTCTATTTCTCTTCTTTCTCCATGCCTTTATGTCTTCTCTCTCGCCCTTACCATCTTTCCATCTATCTCGGTCTAATTCTCTCTTCTTGTTTACGTCTGTCTATCACTTTCTGTCTGTAATTCTCTCTCTCGCTCTCTGTCTCTATCTCTCTGTGTTCCCTTTCTCTAACTCAGACTCTCTGCTCTTTGTAGTGTCTCTTTATCTCTCTCTCTCTCACACACTCTCTCTGTGTTCCCCTCTTTCTCTAACTCTCAGGCTCTGCTCTGTTTGCAGTTTATCTATCTCTCTGTTTCTCTCTCTCTCTCTGCTCCCTTCTTTCTGTGTCTGTGTCTCTATCCCTCTTTCTCTCTCTCTGCTCCCCTTTCTCTCACTCTCAGTCTCTCTGCACAGTCTCTCTGCACTATTTGCAGCCTCTCTCTCTCTGATCCTTTCTCTCTCCCCCAGGCTTTCTGTTCTGTCTGTAGTTAAGAGCCTGTAGTTTGTGTTTGATCAATTGAAAACCCCCTTCCCACTTGAGTTCTGATTGGCTGAGTCGGAGAGAGAAGGAAAATCCGTAATTAAGTAGCGAATCTGATCCTGGGATGAGAGGAGCTCCATTTCACATCAGTCCTTCACACATGGTAACTTTACACAACAGAACCTGTCTTCAGACCGCCCCGGCCTTCTGAGGAATGCGCCATCGCTTTCTCCCTCCTTTCTTGGGATTCACCTCTGATTATTGTGATTACTATTCCCTAGAACGATGGTTCCCCAAGGCACGCTCCATTCACTGTTATTCTTAACCATCTACCTAAAGCTGTGCCAAGCCTGGTAAGTGAAGCCTTTGGGGACAGGGAGACTCTCGCTGTGTTTCTTCCGTCTATATTCCGCACACTCGGTCTCTCCCCGCTCCGCGTTGCTGCGACTTACTAATCAGTTATTCTTCAAGTAGAGATTCTGAGATTTTAGTGCCTTTTTTCTCAATTCTTACTCTCCGTCACATGATGGGCCAATCTCAAAGGTTGTCAGCTTAAGTTTTCAGACAAACTCTAATGAGTGGGGAGGGGAGGGAGGAATCGCATCAGAGGCCGTTTGAAGGATTTAAGACAAGAACCCCCCCCCCTCCCAAAAAAAATCCCAAATATTTTCGGAGGGCAAAGTTGGAAGCTTTCTACAAGTTAATCGTTTGGCTCTTGTTTTTCCAGGTCAGTGAATAATTTTCTTATGACTGGTCCTAAGGTAAGAGAGATTCTTATTAATCTTCTTCAAATTAATAAATTATAATAACACTGAAAAATGTTTTTTTTTAAATAGTAAAAGATAAATGATAAAGATTCAGACGCCATTTGAAGAGAGGGAGACTCCCCGGGCCGCTTTTTGCGGGTCTAAGGCTATCATAATGTGGAGATGTTATAAAAGTCTCGCTTCCCACATTCTGGGCACTGTCCCACTGATCGAAATCCGGGCCCCCTCCCCTGCAAACTGGTCTTAATTCCATTTGAGGAAATGCAACGGAGGGAAAGGCGGATTATTGTGCATATTTTTTGCGAATTACTTTGTTTAATCAATCTGAGTGGGGCGAAACTGCTGGGAGTCTGAGAGTGTCGGGTGTAACAAACATTGAAATAAACAGTTAGCAACCATCCTGGACACTTCACCGGGTAAAACTGACCAGATACCATCCCCCACCCCCCCCCCCCGCCACGCCTCCTTCCAGATCACTGGGTGCTGGTTGTGAATATTGGAGACACCTTTCCCACATATTCTGCTCTCTCCAATTTCATTCCATTGGGTCCGGAGATGATTAAAGAACTCCGCTCAATCTCACAGGGCCCGCGACTCTGAATTTCTATAACCGGAGGGTTTTATCGAATTAATAATCGTCCGTGTCTCCACTAGCGAGATTTATACACAGATATCGGTACTGTTTTTTATGGGACTCGATATTTGCTATACACGATTAATGCAGATCGAAGCTAAACTTTGGATTGCTACATTTAAAGTGTAAAGATACCAGCTCCCCTTTCTCAGCCCCCGAATATAAAGTAAATTCCTGTTAGGTGTATATTGTTGTGGGATGTATGAAGTGACGATTGCCTTTCCCCACTTACTGTATGTGGCCCTTTGCTCATCAGTTTCCTTATGAAACCGACCGCCCCGACCTTCTAATGTGGGGTTTCCAACTGCCCCGATTTAGGAGAGTGGAGATGAGCTGCTGGAAGTCTGGCAGCTGTAAAGAATCCGTTCCTTTCCCCTACAGGGAATGTTGAGAGTTTCCCCTGTGACGGAGCGGGTACCAATTATTGCTTCGATGGGAGGAAGCGATCAATCGAACGTTTAACCTCGGTTTGAAGTAATCGCCAAAAGGCCCGGGGTTCTGGAGACTGACTGGGAATGATCTTATCCCTAACTCCCAGTAAATGAGGGTTAGGAGAGTCATAGAGGCACAGAAGGAGGCCATTCGGCCCATCGAGTCCGCGCCGGCTCTCTGCAAAGCATTCCAGTCACTCCCATTCCCCCGCTCTATCCCAGTAGTCCTGCAGGTTTACTTCCCTCAAGTTCCCATCCAGTCTCCCCCGAGTGTCTCCGCTTCCACCACGTCTGTCGGCAGCGAGTTCCAGGTCCTCACCATTCGCTGCGTAAAAACGTTTTCCCTCACATTCCCCCCTGTATCTCTTGCCCAAAACCTTAAATCTGTGTCCCCTAGTCCTTGTACCATCAACTAGTGGGAACAGCCTTTCCCCGTCTAGCCTTTCCAAACCCGTCATAATCTTGTACACCTCTATCAAATCACCCCTCAACCTCCTTTGCACTAATGAAAACAAATCCAGCTTCTCCAACCTGTCCTTGTAGCTAAGATCCCCCATCCCCGGAACCATTCTGGTAAATCTCCTCTGCACCCTCTCAAGGGCCTTCACATCCTTCCTAAAGTGTGGTGACCAGAACTGGACGCAATACTCCAGTTGTGGCCTAACCAGCGCTTTATAAAGGAGAGGGGGCTGGTTGTGGTGGTCTCCTTTACTAAGTCAATGGGCTGGGGAGAGATTTGGTCCTGGGTTCTGATCTGCTGGGTCTCCTGTTCTAGGTGGATGGGGTGGGTCTGGGGTCTGGGCCCTGGTTCTGATCTGCTGGGTCTCCTGTTCTAGGTGGATGGGGTGGGTCTGGGGTCCGGGCCTTGGTTCTGATCTGCTGGGTCTCCTGTTCTAGGTGGATGGGGTGGGTCTGGGGTCTGGGCCCTGGTTCTGATCTGCTGGGTCTCCTGTTCTAGGTGGATGGGGTGGGTCTGGGGTCTGGGCCCTGGTTCTGATGCGCTGGGTTTCCTGTTCCAGGTGGATGGGGTGGGTCTGGGGTCCGGGCCCTGGTTCTGATCTGCTGGGTCTCCTGTTCTAGGTGGATGGGTGGGTCTGGGGTCCGGGCCTTGGTTCTGACGTGCTGTGCTTGGCTGTGCTTGCTTGCAGGCCTATCTGATTTACTCCAGCAGTGTCGCAGCAGGTGCCCAGAGTGGCATTGAGGAATGCAAACACCAATTCGCCTGGGACCGCTGGAACTGCCCGGAGAGAGCGCTGCAACTGTCCACACACAGCGGCCTGAGGAGCGGTAAGGCGTGTGCGGTTTAAATCCAGGACAGGAATGTATTCCGGGAATCCATTTATCATTACCTCTGTATCTCCAGCCAGGGGCAGTGACCTTCTCCATCCCCGCACTGTCAGCGGAACCAGCCTCTCCAAACAATGCGCACGGATTCCCACCGACCCGCATCCACTGCCTGCAACCCCTGACACCAGTCACACTCCAAATCGGCGCATTTTCTAATTACACAACCGTATTAATGTGCAAGTCTCAGACACACTCCCACAGACAGCTGTGCGCACATAACCTGGGTTCAGGTCCCTACTCACCTACACGTAACTACCTCCCGACTTTTCCCTCAAAATACTGCAGATGCTGGAAATCTGAAATAACAACAGAAAATGCTGGAAACACTCAGCCAGTGAGGCAGCCTCTGTGGAGAGAGAAACAGAGTTAAAGTTTCAGGTCGATGACCCTTCGTCAGAATACTGGAAGTGCTGGAGACTAGCCGAGTGTTTCCAGCATCTTCAGTTTTTATTTCCGACTTTTTCTCTCTCCTTTTCCCCTCTCCCTTCTTTACATACTTCTCCCTCTGCCCGTGTCTCTTTCTCCCTCTCCGTTGTATATTACTGTGGGGGCTGTCTATTGCTCCGCTCTCACTTTATGCCAATCTCTGGCTAGACATCTGCCTGGATCTGTATTTCCTGCTTATATCTATCGCTTTCTCTGCATGTATACTTCTGTCAGTATTTTTGTGCTTGTTGTGTATCTCTGTCCTTGTATGCCTGCCTTGTAGGAACAGGAGGAAGCCATTCAGCCCCTCGAGCCTGTGTCTTAACCCCATCCACCCTCCTTTGCTCCCTGTCCCTGGATATTCGTGTATATCTTTCTGTCGCTGCTTCTTTCAGGACTTGGCTGTTGGCAAGTCTCTCTGTACCGTCCCAATAGCCCCACGAAGACTCCCTCCACCCAGACCCGCAGGTCGCCGCCCCCTCTTTCTATCCTCTGCTCTTCCTCCTTCTGTTGGCCGTTCCGTTACCTTGTTTTTCTTCATCTTCGCCTCCCCGTTCTCTCCCAATGTTCAGCTGCCCATTCTCACTCCGAGGCCCCCTTCCCTCAACTTCCATTTCCTTCTCGCTTTCATCTCTTGATGTCCTACCTGGTAGATCCCGCGTCCCCTGTCACACCTTAACCCGACTGGCTACAACGCGACACACAGGGACAGCGCTTCAGACATTACTGAAATGGAACAAGGGAGGTAACAGTAACTCATTTGTGTCGACAGCAAACCGAGAGGCTGCCTTTGTCCACGCCATTAGCTCGGCGGGAGTGATGTACACATTAACCAGAAACTGCAGCCTGGGAGATTTTGATAATTGCGGCTGCGACGATTCGCGGGATGGACAACTGGGTAAGTGTTGGCCATTCAGATCTGCCGGGTGTTGGATGAGAGCTGTTAGTGCGGCGGCGATTGCCGGCAATAACCGTGTGGCTGGTGCTTGCTTGGTGCAGGAGGACAGGGCTGGCTGTGGGGCGGATGCAGCGACAACGTTGGCTTTGGAGAGACCATCTCCACGCAGTTTGTTGACGCGCTGGAGACGGGACAGGATGCGAGAGCGGCCATGAACCTGCACAACAACGAAGCCGGCAGGAAGGTAAAGTTCTCACATCTTCGCCACTGTCTGGCCATGTCACCCACACCCACACACACGTAGACAACATTAAAATCAGAGCCAGCAGCGAAATCAGGAAGGAGTTCTTCCACACAGAGGGCAGTGGAAATCTGGAACTCTCTCCCCCAAAAGACTGGGGGTCAGTTGGAGCCTTCAAGACTGAGGTGGATAGAGTTGTGTTAGGTAAGGGTATCAAGGGATATGCAGCAGAGGTGGGTAAATGGATCAGCCTTACATAGTGTTACATACAGCACAGGAACAGGCCATTCGACCCGACAGGTTCATGCCGGTGTTTATGCTCCACACGAGCCTCCTCCCACCCCTCTTCAATTGCGAGTGGGACCAGGGCTGAATGGCCTACTCCTGCAATTCAAAAGTATTTAATTAGCACTTTGGGGCTTCCTAGTTGGTAGGTTGGGCCGCTACTCATATAAGATTGTGAGGGGGCTTGATCGGGTGGATGCGGTGAGGATGTTTCCACTGATGGGTGAGACTAGAACTAGGGGGCATAATCTTAGAATAAGGGGCTGCCTTTTCAAAACTGAGATGAGGAGAAACTTCTTCACTCAGAGGGTAGTGAATCTATGGAATTTGCTACCTCAGAGAGTTGTGGAAGCTGCGACATTAAATAAATTTAAAACGGAGATAGAGTTTCCTAGCTGATAAGGGAATTAGGGGTTACGGCAGGGAAGTGGACGTGAGTCTAGGTTCGGATCAGCCATGATCCTATTGAATGGTGGAGCAGGCCGAGGGACCGTATGGCCTACTCCTGCTCCTACTTCTTATGTTCTTATGGCCGTGAAAGGCGCTATAGAAATGCAAGTTCTTTCTTTCTAAATGAACCTGTCCTGAGCAGCCTATATATCTACCAATTCATCCGTGCACGATAGAGTCACATACTGTACATGCATTTCTCTCTCTGAACATTTCTCATGCAGAGCAGTTTAGGTTGCTGCCCAGTCTTTGAAACGATCGTGTCTTGTGTCAATGACATGTCTGCGATGAACACCAGATTGATTGCTGGGCTGTGATACAGAATATAGCCTGGATCCTGCCTCAGCTAAACGAAAATATTTGCACCGTGCATTCTCTGGCTGTCTGATCCGTCTAGCTTTATGTAACATTAGAACTGCACTTACCCAATTTGACTGGTTAACTAAGATTGGACATTCCAACAATTATCCGAATTTACTGGTTAACCAAAGTGTGTAATTACTTCATCCTTATCAGTTTACATGCAGCACAAGGTTGGAATTAATAGATCAGTAATCCAAATTATTCACTATATTGAAGAGGGATGTTTTCCAAACTGTTTACATAAACAAGGCTCTCTTCCCACCCCGCCCTCACATATATGCTCGCTAAGGCGCGAATCTCCCATTCTCATAATGAGTTTTCCGTAATATTACAGCGAGGAAACGATATTCTGCTGAAAGAGCTTGGAAAGAAGTTTGAGAGAGATGTGCCCAGGGACAGTGAAGTAACATTTGTTTTTTAAGAAGTAGTTTCCCCGAAAAATTGTAGCCAATCATTAATAAGTTGTGCAATGGATAACGTTGGGAAAAAGGGTGCTCGGGATATGAAAATGTGCACACCCCAATTCCTGGTTTGCTGATTACAATTTACTTGCTGTGCCTGCCTATACCTGAAATTTCTGTGTCACAATTGATGATAAATTACAAATCAAAAATAGGAACTCAGCAACCGCTACTAATACAAAAGGTGAACCAATCAAAGCACTCCACATATTTTTGAATATCATTTGAACCCCTATTTTAAACTCTGCACTAATCTGAGGACTTATTAGTAATAATCAAGTTTGTAATATAATAGACATAAATGTTGATATGAACAATATTTATTTCTCACTTCTGTTCCAAACAGTAATAACTTCCGGAGGAACTGTACCATTAACATAGTTTGGAGGGAAATTCTGGATTAAAAATGCTGCATTTAAAATATTTTACTAAAATGTTTTGCTTAAATGCACTAAGCACTAAGTACTGTTCAACTGGGGAGCGGGCAGGGAAGTGGCGTCGAGGGCGATCAACCATGATCTTATTGAATGGCGGAGCAGGCTCGAGGGGCCGAATGGCCGACTCCTGCCAGTAATCCTTGTGCTCTTACATTTGGTAAAGAAGGAAAGATGAACATACGAAAAAAGTTAAGTTAATGTTTTATACATTTCTTTGCCTTCACTATAAAAAAAACCCTCAGTGGACAGAGACTAAAGTTAAAAATCTACTTCCCCCATGGCATGAAGAGATTGATTGATCTCGCTGTGGTGCGTAAGGGAATAAATGTATTTCTCTACCTGCGGCGAGTAAGGAAAATATTACTTATTTGTTTAGTTGTTAACCAGGAACTAATCAAAAACACTAACTTCACTGTCTCTGGGAAGAACTCATAAACGTCTTTCTAAATTCACAAAATGTGCTCTCCTCCCGGATCCCACACCTCATATATGAGAGAGAGGGAGAGAAAGGTAGCTCAACTAATACTAGGAGATCACATGCTACCCAAAGTTCAAATTTAGGATTGCAGTATTCTAAATTATTGCATCATATGAAAAAGTGAAACCATAATTAAATTACTAATGGTTTGTTCCAATCTGCCTTCCTTTCACTTTAAGGGGTATATATTCCACCTTTTAAACACAACTTAAAATAAGCATCAAGTCATCTCTTGGCCTCTTTCTGCTGATAAACAGAGCTGCTGGCTGTGAAACCCCCCTCCCCAAGATGTGCGACAGTTTCCTTTCTTGTTACAAATCCACCTCACATTGTGATCCTGGATTTCACACATCGCTGAAGGAAATCTTTCCCTTGTATGCCTAGAATTTTTAAGCCATAAAACCGAACTGATTGGACATTGTAGATGTCACAAGAATAATTTACATGGGGACTTTTCTGTTATGGAAGAAAGATGAGAAATGTCTAAATGCTCTTGCCACATTCTTGCTGCAGTCCCAAGAACTGTGTCCAAACGAATACAAAAGCAAAATACTGCAGATGCTGGAAATCTGAAATAAAAACAGAAAATGCTGGAAATACTCAGCAGGTCAGGCAGCATCTGTGGAGAGAGAGAAACCGAGTTAACGTTTCAGGTCGATGACCTTCGTCAAGAGACAAGAGTGCAACCAACTGAGCCACGGCTAACATTGCTATCACGGGGTGGATCTTGTCATTGAAGAGTTGGGATTTTTCACAGTTGGCCTCAGATAACCCTGCAAGCCACCACTTTCTTTGTTAAGGGGTTCCGAGCTGCACAAGCAATGGAAAGCTTACCAGTTCTTAGCAAACAGTGCCGTTTTAGCGATTTAAGTTCCAGTGGTGAGTCATGTACAATTGGGCTCCCACAGCCTTGGCTTTTGCGAACCTTTACCTAAGATCTCTGGACTTGGATAACTGGAATGTGTCCCTAGAGAGAGAGCGTGTGCACTTCATGTAGGACAGAGAGAAACTCTACCTGTGTGGATTTCTCAGCAGTTTGCTTTGGAAACTGAGCATGGCGATGGGATTCTATGCATTTCAGATACTCCGCAGGCCAAAATAAAACCTTTGTTTTGGCCAGTCCTTGAATTAGGACACTCATCATCTTTCCACTTTAGATGAAAGTCTTTATCTGAAATGCTAAACTATTCTTTCTCTTTTCAGGTGTTCACAGACCTGATGTGCATTTCAGTTTTTAATTCAGATTTCCAACATTGAGAGTTCCTTTCCTTTTTTATCTCCGCTCTTGATTTTTGCCACGAGGGGCACCTCATCCCTTGTACCCACAAAGGGCAGGCCTTGGTGGTCAGAACAATGAACAGGAGCTGATTTGAAAATAGTTCTGTTTATAAAAGGTGGACTGTTTAAAAATAATAATTTCTCTCGCAGTGAATTTAAAATGAAATGAAAATCTCATGTCAGATGGATTAGCTTCCACTGAAACCCCTCCATGTAAATGAGAATATTGGAACAGTATGTACTCTGCTTTTCCCAAAACGTAGACATCTTGTGAGGGTCTTTCATCATGGAGTCTGTGTGACAGAATCATACAGCACAGATGGAGGCCATTCAGCCCATTGTGCCTGTGCCAGCTCTATCCAATTAGTCCCACTCCCCTGAACTTGCCCCACAGCTTTGCAAAGTTTTCCTTTTCAAATATATATCCAATTCCCTTTTAGAAGTTACTATTGAATCTGCTTCCACCACCTTTTTAGGCAGTGCATTTCAGATTATAACAACTCACTGCATAAAAAACATTCTCCTCATCGCCCCTCCTGTTCTTTTGCCAATTACCTTAAATCTGTGTCCTCTGGTTACTGGCTATCCTCCCAGTGGAAACAGTTTCTCCTTATTTACTCTATTAAAATCCATCATAATTTTGAACAACTCAATTAAATCTCCTCTTAACCTTCTCTGCTCTGAGAACAACCCCAGCTTCTCTAATCTCTCCACATAACTGAAGTCCCTCATCCTCGGTAGCATTCTAGTAAATGTCCTCTGCACCCTCTCCAAGGCTTTGACGTCTGTCCTAAAGTGTGGTGCCCAGAATTGAACACAATATTCCAGTTGAGTCCTATCCAGTGTTTTATAATGCAGATTCTGTTTCTTGCATTGTCCTTTTAATATCATACAATGCCCACATGCCCACAGTAGAGTCCCACGACAGATCAAGTGCCAGTGTGTAGTGCCAGGGACTGGTAGAATGTTGAATCTCACACATTTCCTCACAACAACCTCAACTGTGCAGTTTTAGTGAGGTGCAAGCAAATACCAGATATATAGGGAGGGAAGGAGCGAGAAATCGGAGAGAAAGATTAACCTCAAGCTGCGTTTGGCCATCTCCTGAAAGATAGGTATATTGCAATGAGGTGCTGGCTAGTCTTTTGCTTATCCTCGTGGTTACTAAAGCCATGCAGTGAGAATAAGACCAAGAGGCTCATTTGAGATCAGCAGACTGGATATTTTGCAACAATATCATTCCATTTCAACTATGCTCTGTGATCACTGAGCAAGAAAGTTGCTTGGTGTGGTCATGCAGACAGTGTTAAAGGCTAGACAACAGCATGGTTATTGAACATTACACTGTTTGTCTCTGCCTCAGTCACTTGGTCCCAGTCCCTCAAACATTGGCGGCTTTGAGAAAACTTTGTTTTCTTAAATGGCAGATATATATATTACCTTATACATTACTATCTTCCATGGCTGTTGGTAGCACTCTTGCATCTGAGTCAGAAGGTTGTGGGTTCAAGTCCCACCCCAGAGACTTGAGCACAAAAATCTAAGCTCCCAGTGCAGTGATGAGGGAATGCTGCACTGTTGGAGGTGTCATCTTTCGGATGAGATGTTAAACCACCTGCTCTCTCAGGTGGATGCAAAAGATCCCATGGCACTCTTTAGAAGAGCAGGTGAGTTCTCCCAGGTGTCCTGGCCAATATTTATCCCTCACTCAACATCACTAAAACATCATCTCATTGCTGTTTGTGGAAGCTTGCTGTGCGCAAATTGGCTGTCGCATTTCCTACATTACAGCAGTGACTACACTTCAAAAAGTACTTCATTGGCTGTAAAGCACTTTGGGATGTGCTGAGGTTGTGAAATGCACCATAGAAATGCAAGTTCTTTCTTTTCTTTCTGTGATCCACAAAACAGTGTGTATTTATACCAGCACTGTGTTTGTATTTATTGAATAATGGTAAACTTTAAAATCTTTATTCTTCAGGCAGTTAAAGGCACAATGAAGCGAACCTGTAAGTGCCATGGTGTGTCTGGGAGCTGCACGACACAGACCTGCTGGCTGCAACTGCCTGAATTCCGCGAGGTGGGAAATTACCTGAAGGAAAAGTATCACAAAGCCCTGAAAGTTGACCTCCTTAAAGGGGCAGGCAACAGCGCTGCCAGCAAGGGAGCCATTGCCGAAACCTTCAGCACCATTTCCAAGAAAGAGCTGGTTCACCTGGAGGATTCCCCGGATTACTGCCTGGAAAACAAGACCCTGGGTCTACAGGGGACGGAAGGGAGGGAGTGCGTCAAAAAGGGTAAACACCTGAGCAAGTGGGAGAAGCGGAGCTGCAAGAGGCTGTGTGGGGATTGCGGGCTGGCAGTGGGGGAGAGGCGAGCACAGATGATGAGCAGCTGCAACTGCAAGTTCCACTGGTGCTGCGCGGTGAAGTGTGAACAGTGCCGGAAAACCATCACCAAATATTTCTGCGTGAAGAAGGACAAGAAATCCAGGAATGAGAGTTCCTCAAAGAGGAAGGAAGCACGGCTTGGCAGGAGGCACTAAGGCCGTCCCTTGAACTGATGTGCCCTTTGAGTGACAATAAAATAGACTATTAAAAAAATGGCAACCCTTCTTGGTCTCAAATTGGCCAGCGTTAGCAAAGCGATAAGTAGATGTAAAAAGAAGCATTGTGCTCTCTAAGAAGATGGACAGATTTCTTTCAGTCATATAGCATTGTTCCATTTTTTTGAAGTGTTGCAAAATATAACGCAGCTAAGAGAACAACAAACTGTAAGTACGACAGTGCAGTTACTGCTGATGTAGTGGGTTATTGGGTTGCATTCCAAGTTATAGTAAAACATACACCAACGATGTCTTTAAGACCAATTATCTCGTGTTGGTTTTCCAAGGCTGCCACCCTCATTTTTTGACTTTTTTTCTCTTTCTATTTTCCACAGTGTTGCCCACCACTTTAGCTTATTTCTCTAAAAAAAAGACTTGCATTTATATAGCGCCTTTCATGACCTTAGGATGTCCCAAAGTGCTTTACAGCCAATGAAGTACTTTTGAAGTGTAGTCACTGTCGTAATGTAACACCACAATGCAGTCAAGACAGTGGGCAGTTGGTTTTTGCCCAGATCCTCTGCTAGCTCCACTCTGTGACCATCTTCTGGGGGACAGGGGTAGTGACTCAGGCCAGTCAAAGCCAATATGCCTGTTGAATCGCTCTCCCTCTGCTGGTTTCCATCTGGCACCTATGAAAGCTCAGGGTGGAAGCAGAGGGACGTGTATCCAACCATTGGGTAGCACAAGACATCAGTAGAGGGAACGATAGCATGTTGTTATGTTACTGGACTAGTAATCCAGAGTATATGAGTTCAGAATCCCACCATGGCAGCTGGGGAATTTAAGTTCAATTAATTTAAAAAAACAGCTAGTATCAGTAATGACCATAAAACTAAGATTTTTGTAAAAACCCATCTGGTTCACTAATCCCCTTTAGAGGAAGGAAATCTGCCTCCTCTAGACCCAAAGCAATGACTCTTAACTACCCTCTGAAATGGCCTTGCAAGCCACTCGGTTGTATCAAACCACTAGGAATTGCATCCGTTCAAGAAGGCGGCTCACCACCACCATCAAGGGCAAGTAGGGATGGGCAATAAATGCTGGTCTTGCCAGCGACGCCCACATTCTACGAATTTAAAAAAAAATCTAGTGCAATTGTGTCATCCTCATTGTAAGGCTCATTAAGATATATTAATAAAATACATTAATTTGAAAGTGAGTTCTACTGAATTGGCCCACAATCCTGAATGTTATAATGGAACATTTCTGGTGTCTCTTGGTTGCCCCCGTTCCATATTATAGACCTGCTAGCTTGAAGCAAATATTTTGGGGGTTGCTTTCTGAGGTCACGCCCACAACAAGTACGGATCAGGGATTCTCCGTCCATTGAAACGATGGGCAATGTGCCCGCAATTTTCTGAGACATGCTGTCAGCGGGTGATGCTCCCCACCACCAGGTCACACCCAGAACATTACCCTTACTGTGTGGCAATCCTCCCCTCCCTTAGGTGATATGAGGAGATTCCACTCCAGTGAGGGCCCCAATTCAGGACGACACTTGCAAAGAATCGTGAATGCCACCCTAAAGGGTTTTATTCTCTGTAAACCATTCTATTTATAGCAAAGAGGACTAGTAAAAATAAATAGTTGGAAGTATTTTTTATTTAGTTTTTCATTGACTGAAACTAGACTAGCAGTACAGAATTGGGGAGAGGCTGCAGACATGTGATAGCACATGAAGTGAAAAACTGGCGATAAAAATAGTAAAAAAAGGAATTTAATTGTGTTCTGTTAAAAAGACTCAACAGGGAACATAGAAACAGGAGGAGGCCATTCAGCCCCTCGAGCCTGTTCCGCCATTCAATGAGATCATGGCTGATCTGTATCCGAACTCAATTTACCCACCTTGGTTCCATGCCTAATAAATATCTATCTATCTCAGTTTTGAAGTTTTCAATAGATCCCCAGCCTTAACAGCTTTTGAAGAGAGACTAATCTGATTGAAATGAATCATAGAAATTTATGGCACAGAAGGAGACCACTCTGCCTATGCCGGCCAAAAAAAAAAGCTAACCAGCCTAATTCCACTTTCCAGCTCTTGGTCCGTAGCCTTGTTGGTTACGGCACTTCAAGTGCATATCCAAGTACTTTTTAAATGCGATGAGGGTTTCCGTCTCTACCACTCCTTTCAGGCAGTGAGTTCCAGACCCCCACCACCCTCTGGGTGAAACATTTCTCCTCAACTCCCCTCCAATCCTTCTACCAGTTACTTTAAATCTATGCCCCCTGGTTATTGACCTCTCTGTTGGGGAAATGAGTCCTTCCTATCCACGCTATATAGGCCCCTCATAATATTATGCGCCTCAGTTAAATCTCCCCTCAGCCTCCTCCGCTTTCTGTTTCTGTCCCGAGAAGCCTTTTTGGGTAGGGTTGGGTAGTTGAGTAGCAAGAGAGCGTTACTGAGCGAAGATCCCCTCTCACCAAACTCCAGTAAAACAGGATGCGTCCTCCCGAGGTTATTAACAGAAGCTCAGCTCAGCTCTGATTTGAACTAGCGCCAGGTGTGTGCAATCCAGCTATCGGATTGACTCTCCACGTGTGCATTATCCAGTCAAATAGTCGAAGGCAAAGTCTCGATCTTAAATCCTGAACATTTAATTTGACATTCGAGTCTTAACGACTTAAACCTGAGGTCTCCCGGTTCATATAACGTGTAATTATACATAAAACTGGGCTCAATACTCAAATCTGTCTGCTCCAAAGGGACAGGAACACAATTTTTAAAAAACTCTTATTGATCCGTCGATTATGTTAAAATGGTATAAGGAATACAATGTTAGTTAAAAGTGTTGAATTCTGTAGAAGTTAACCTGCGTTGACAAGATTAATAAGCGGAGGCTCCTCCAACTCGACGGGAAAGGACTATTTACTTGTATTATACATAGGAACATTAAGCACTTTGTACATGGTTAATTTATTGTACCGTTATTTCCAGACGTTTTGTTGGTCTCAGATCTAGTTGATTCTCAATGTTAGTTTATTTAGACGTTGTGCAGTTTGTAATTAAAGAGAATTTAGACCGTGTTCCCTTTTTGACATGGGACTCTCTGGGTATTTGTAGATGTGAGCTGTGTTGTGATGCGGGGATGGTGGGCTGGGGGTGAGTGCCTGAGATAAGGCGGGCTGATGTACCTGGGGTGTCCAGCGGCTCTCGTTATACCAGCAAATCAATCTTATTCAATCACCACACTCTTTCTTTGCTTGTGTCTGTGTGCATTTTCCTCCCAAACCATACTGATGGAATTCAGTAACATACAGAAACTCCAAACCATTAACGCTAACCCCCCTACCTTCTGTTAAGTTATCCCGTGAACGCTTAATACAATCGGTATTAAAAACCGTATTTTAAAAATTGATAAAATAATGTTGTAGTCCTGGTTTATGGCGCTAACATAGTGGAAAATGTTCTCACACTCGCTTTCTTTGGGGTCTGCCAAGGATTGTCGGTATCTTTCCACATTTTATAGATAAACACATAACATATATATACACACATTTACACACATTTATAATATATATACGCACATATATATAAACACACAAACACATATATATAAACACACACATTATATATATATAAACACACAAACACATTATATATATAAACACACAAACACAGTATATATATAAACACACAAATACATTATATATATATAAACACACAAACACATATATATATAAACACACATTATATATATATAAACACACAAACACATTATATATATATAAACACAAACACAGTATATATACAAACACATTATATATATATATATAAACACACAAACACATATATATAAACACACACATTATATATATATAAACACACAAACACATTATATATATAAACACACAAACACATATATATATAAACACACACACATTATATATATATAAACATACAAACACATTATATATATAAACACACAAACACATATATATATAAACACACAAACACATATATATAAACACACAAACACATTATATATATAAACACACAAACACATATATATATAAACACACATTATATATATAAACACAAACATATATATATAAACACACATTATATATATATAAACACACAAACACATATATATATAAACACACAAACACATATATAAACACACAAACACATTATATATATAAACACACAGACACAGTATATATAAACATTATATATACACAATTTATATATATACAAAGACATTAAATATTTACACACATTATACCATTTATATATACGTTTTATATATATATATATATTAGATATATAATTATATATGCAAACACAATTCATATATTCACATTTTATACACAATTGATATATACACACATTTTATATATACACTTCACTTCGGATACAGGCGCATGTTTAACAAAGAGTGAAATGTAATATTAAAAATACTTTAAATCCCAACCCGTATAATTGAGAACCTTACTGTCGACCCATTTCTAATACATTATAGCTTTCACATAATAGTGAGACTTGATATGAAATTATTTTCTGCGAGTTTAATATCATTGGATTAAAATATCTGTTTGAGATCTCTTAGCTTTATAATAAAATTAAGGCTTTAGATAACTGCAATGGAATATTTGAATGGGATTTAAAATCGTTACTTTAGACATGAATCACTTATTTTTTCCAGTTTTACATCCACGATTTTGCCTGAATCGGCAGAGAGTTACCCCAAGAATCCCGTGTTTCCTCCCGCCTCCAACACAAATAAAGCGGGAGAAACGAGCAGATACAATCGTTGCAATTTCATCAGAATACTGGAAATGCAAACGAAAGGCAGGTGGAAGGTTTGATTCGGACCCTTTATAAAACTGCCTCCTTCAGCTTTTGGGGGGCGGGGGCTTCTATTTCCGATGTCTAGCGTTTCACGCAGTTCTTTCTATCTCTACAACTTTTAAACGCTCGGTTTGGTCCCCACCAAGTTAGTTCCCGTTTCACCAGAGTCCCGCGGGAGGAACCAGAATCTCTCCCCCGCTCCTTCACTGGATAAACCCCGCTCCGTCACTGGATAAACCCCGCTCCTTCACTGACCGCACAGAATTTAACCCCAGTTTCTCAATTCCACACCCGTCGTAAATCTCTCCCAACAGGCTTATTGTTCATACACCTTTTTAACTGTGTGTTTTGAGATACAATAGATTTTATCAAAATATATTGAAATCAAAGTGTAAAATTATACAACAGTCACATTTATATTTCACATCAT
Organism: Somniosus microcephalus; assembly: GCF_052327205.1. Lineage (NCBI taxonomy): Eukaryota > Metazoa > Chordata > Chondrichthyes > Squaliformes > Somniosidae > Somniosus > Somniosus microcephalus. The sequence continues at coordinate 18,300,994 of NC_141015.1, read as the reverse complement.
CCCTGTCGATTGGGTGAATCTGTTAGCGTCTCCTGATTCACCAAACATTATTCAGAAAGGTCCAGCCCAGCTCAGTGTTCGGTCCCTTTCCGAATATGGATCTCCAATGCAGCAATATTCCTGTTCAACGAAAAATATTAACGAACGACAAACAGCCCATTCGGAGAACGAGAAGCATCAAAGTCTCCAGCCTCCTCTCACTATAAACTATCACACCCCATTTGCCTGTTATGTGGATGTCTTTATACCCCTGTATAAAATCACAGAATGATACAGCGCAGGAGGTCATTCGGCCCATCATGTCTGTGAAAGAGCTATCCAATTAACCCCACACCCCCTTCTGAAAGCTACTATTGAATCTGCTTCCACCGCCCTTTCGGGCAGTGCATTCCAGATCACAACTCACTGTGTTAAAAAATGTCTCCTCATTTTCCCCTCTGGTTCTTTTGCCTTATATATTATATAGATCGATAGATCCCTGTCTGTATTATTCGATGCCTGGTTGTGCTCCAGTTATGTGTCCCCAGAGTTTTCTGTGTCTGTCAGATCTCTATCTCCTTGCACTGTTTTTTCCATTCTGTTGAATTCAATTTGTATGTAACATAAAAGAAAGACTTGTATTTCTATAGCGCCTTTCACGATCAGCCAATGAAGTAAAGAAGTGGAGTCACTGTAATGTAGGAAATAAGGCAGCCAATTTGCACACAGCAAGCTAAAATGATAATGAGCAGATAATCTGTTTTTGTTGGTTGAGAGAGAAATATTGGCCAGGACAGGGCTCTTCTTCGAAATATTGCCTTGGGATTTTTTAAGTTCACCCGAGAGAGCAGACGGGGCCTCGGTTTAGCGTCTCATCCGAAAGACGGCACCTCCGACAGTGCAGCACTCCCTCAGCACTGCACTGGAGTGTCAGCCTAGCTTTCTGTGCTGAAGTCCCTGGAGTGGGACTTGAACCCACAACCTTCGGACTCAGACCCACTGAGCCACGGCTGACACGGTACTGTACAACGTGTACAGGTAACTACACACACAGAGAGAATGGGGCAGGAGATGCTACAGTCAGAGATTAGATAGATGGAAGAACGGAGCAACAAGTGCATTAGATACTTCACAGCAAGGGAGAGTTTGGGATTCCTCTCCCCCAGCCCCAGCCCCGCCAGAGGACAGAAGTGAGACAGGGAAGAGCAGCGAGCAAAAGCAGAGTCCAAGCGAGGAACAACGCATCTTTTTCGAGTTGCTCAGGTTCGTGCTTTGGATTTGGGACGTTCTCGTGTTTTGATCGGTTTGTACCCAAGGATGGCATCAAAATCCCCCGTCCGCTGTTTTAAGGAAGGTGTTAAATCGTTTAAAACAAACGGATTAACATCACAACAAACGGGTCGATGTATAAATGCAGCCTTCATGAAAATAGTCAAGGGACTGCACAGAGAAAGCGGATATTTGATGGAATTTTCACAGAGCCGTTCAAGCTGGTTGTCGCCCGGGCTGCAGCCACTTCCAGTGAGTAGAAATATTCCACCTGCTGCCCGAGACGCAGCGAAGGGTGTGTGGGCTGGTGTGGACGGTGCAGAGCCAGTCCAGCTCAGAAGATGCTGCACCCGTTGAGGTGAGGAGGGAGAGAGATTCTCCGCCTGTTGGTGTAGTGCCCGGCCTTAGAGACTGTGTACCTGCAATAATAGACTGGACGGTACAAACAAGCTTTGGAGGGGTGTAAGTGTTGGAATAGGACAGTGCAGGGACCCCGCTGGCGTAGACAGTAGAGAGATGAGTACAACCTCGGGTGCGCCTTCTGGTGTAGATAGAGGCCAAGCTTTAAGAAGCCTGTGTCTCTTAGGGTGTATGGTGCACAGTCCATTGAAAGCCAAGAGACTTTCAGTGATGGCCTGTCTGTTCCAATGGCCACCTTTTGCCCATTGGAGTCTCTTGTTCATAGATATCCGCGCCAGTTTAGGTGATGCAGATAATTTCCCCAATTTGTCCCGTGGGCACCCCTGCGTTTAATAAAACACTTGGCTTTTTAACACTGCAATATTCTGTCATTCAGTTTGTGGTAAGCATAATATTCACTTTGGTGCAAGATGACCTGAAGTGGGCCATGTCCCTGTTTATTTTCCCTCCTTGCTTTTATTTGGAATTCTATGGGATGGAATGCGTCTTAACAGTTTGGAAATGGGAGGAATATCAAGATTTGCAATACTAATGTAAAACAAAGTAATATAAACAAACAGAATAAAAGTTTAAAGACTTTAGACAAGTTAACTAGAGCGTCTCCCTCAGACTCCATCCACGCTACAGCTCCCAATCTAATTGATCATATTAGCATTTACCATGCAAATTCTATTCCCATTGTATGACCCTTAATCTCCATGGAATACCTCAACATTAGTGCGATTTCAAGTTGCTTTACTGTATAATGCAAGTTTAATTAACTTTTGGGAGGATTTAAACATTAAACAAGCAGGCAAGACGTATCCCTGCGTTGCTTCATTTTACATGCAAATCCCTTTTTCACGCTACCTTAGATCTCCCCCTTAAAGTTTGGGAAAATGTGCGTGTCTCCTGAGGAGTTCCGTGCACATTTCTTGCCCTGCACATTGCTCTTTCACTCATCAAGGCTCCCTTTATTGACGTGACAATGACTCACGACTTAAATCAGCCTCCAAATCCGCAGCTGCTGAACAATGTAATCTCCTCTTTCTTTCAATGAGCTGGCTGCTTGAAAGGACTTGGGAAAAGTATTTGCATAGTCTCACACTGTTCACTGAATAGAAGTTAGTGCAAGTATTATACCAGAACAAGTGGCTTTATCAACAAGTGCTTGCAAACAACCTAAAAACACACACGATCACTAAACTCAACCGAGGGGACGTGATGTTATCTCCATCAAGGATTAAAGTTCCATTCACCTCTCTCAGGATACTTTTTTGCCCACAGTTCCAAAAATTGAGGCGATTTTTTTGGAGAGATGGGGCGCATTTTTTCATCTTCTTGGTCTGTTTTGTGACGATCTTTAACGTAAAGCAATAGTAAAAAAAAATACTTTATTTGAGGAGACGTTTTGTAGACTCTGAGAGGCTGGACTTGATCATAGAATCACAAATATTACAGCACAGAAGGAGTATTTCGGATTTAAGGTGACAGCCCCTGCGAACCCTTGGACTGGAGATATGCACTTTAATCCCAGTTCCCTACCCTTTCCCGTATCATTTTCTGTTCTTCTTTTGCACATACTTATGCCAATTCCCCTTTAAATGATGTTAAAGCCTTTGCCTCACTGCTCACTGTAGTAAAGCACTCCATCTTCTGCTAAATGTGTGTGAAAAGATACCGTTTAACTCTCCCCCCCCCCCCCCCCCCACACTACCTTCTCCTAGCTGGAACCTCAGTGTGACATAAGAACATAAGAAATAGGAGCTGGAGTCGGCCATTTGGCCCCTCGAGCCTGCTCGGCCATTCAATAAGATCATGGCTGATCTTCTACCTCATCTCCACTTTCCTGCACTATCTCCATATCCCTTGATTCCCTTAATATCCAAAAATCTATCGATCTCTGTCTTGAATATACTCAACGACTGAGCCTCCACAGCCCTCTGGGGTAGAGAATTCCAAAGATTCACCACCCTCTGAGTGAAGAAATTTCTCCTCATCTCAATCCTAAATGGCCGACCCCTTATTCTGAGACTGTGACCCCTGGTTCTAGACTCCCCAGCCAGGGGAAACATCCTCCCTGCATCTACCCTGTCAAGCCCTGTAAGAATTTTGTTTGTTTCAATGAGATCACCTCTCATTCTTCTAAACTCTAGAGAATATAGGCCTAGTCTACTCAATCTCTCCTCATAGGACAATCCCCTCATCCCAGGAACCAGTCTGGTGAACCTTCGTTGCACTCCCTCTATGGCAAGTATATCCTTCCTTAGGTAAGGAGACCAAAACTGTACACAATACTCCAGGTGTGGCCTCACCAGGGCCCTATATAATTGCAGTAAGACGTCTTTACTCTTATTCTCAAACCCTCTTGTAATAAAGGCCAATAAAGGATATATTTCTATAATATTCACCCTGGGACAGATATTTCTAATGAGTGGCAAACAATGATCCAGAGAACTGCCCTGGGGGGAGGGGGGAAGGTTAGCAACACATTTACCAAAGTTTCAGAAACGATTATGGGTTGGATTGGTTACTACATCACCTTTCATCTCTGAGCCCATCAGCCCAGAGCTATATCTCCTTTCTCTGTTGACTGTAAGCATGGCTTATAAGAATAAAGACTTGCATTTATATAGCACCTTTCATGACCACCGGACGTCTCAAAGCGCTTTACAGCCAATGAAGTACTTTTGAAGCATAGTCACTGTTGTAATGTAGGAAACACGGCAGCCAATTTGCACACAGCAAGCTCCCATAAACAGCAATGTGATAATGACTAGATAATCTGTTTCAGTGATGTTGATTGAGGGATAAATATTGGCCAAGACATCGGGGAGAACTCCCCTGCTCTTCAAAATAGGATCTTTTATGTCCACCTAAGGGAGCAGACGGGGCCTCGGTTTAACATCTCATTCAAAAGACGGCACCTCCGACAGTACAGCACTCCCTCAGCACTGCACTAGTGGTAGTGCCTTCTGTTGCCTAGGCCCTAAACTCTGGAATTCCCTCCCTAAACCTCTCCGCCTCGCTACCTCTCTTTCCTCCTTTAAGACGCTCCTTAAAACCTACCTCTTTGACCAAGCTTTTGATCACCTGCCCTAATTTATCCTAATGTGATCGGTGTCAAATTTGTTGTCTTAAAATACTCCTGTACAGCGCCTTAGGACGTTTTACTACATTAAAGGCGCTATATAAATACAAGTTGTTGTTGTTGTTGCACTGGAGTGTCAGCCTGGATTTATTGTGCTCAAGTCTCTGGAGTGAAACTATGAACCTACAACCTTCTAGACTCAGAGGCGAGAGTGCTACCATTGGCTGACACAAGGGAAATGAGTTATCTAACAGTTTCAACCCAGTTACTGTAACCTCAAGTGTAGCGCCAAACCAGCCCAGAATTTAGCTCCAAGTTGCAGTTTCATTCCAAGAAGCCACAAGGATTGAGAAATGGAAATATGGGGCTATCACAGTAGGAGCTTCCCTTCACAGGTTGAAGTGAAGGCACATTGTTGGGACAGTGTTAAGTTTTACCCTGTGTGTAACCTATCAGAGCGGCCCTGGGAGTGTTTGATAGGACAGAGTGGAGGAAATCCTGCATCTAACGCATGTTGTACCTGTCAGAATACCAATGTCTGATTGCCCCACCTTTTGAATACACAAAAGAAACTGTAAAATTACTGAGGAACAAACCCAAAGTTTGGCAATGATTTGCAAATGTAAGAAATTGGTCATCACTACATAGTGTAAATATGGATCAGTTCGACTATAAGGACGATATTTCCCCCGCTCACTAATTTCAGTGGTAGACAGATGTATAAGTTGGACAACACTGTTTCATACACGTTCTGTACGTATCTACTTTTCAGTAAAATTAACGAGCACAATAAAATCTTCCAGTAAATATTTACACAATGCAAACTATACCTCTCACTGTCCTCTTCAAGAATAGTGCGAGGCAATCTTTCGTGAACAGAGTTTGGTGACAAAAACCTTTGACCCGTTAGGTTTGCATAGATGCTTAAAAGCTGCAGTAAGCCTTATCGAAAGTGGATTCCACTCACTTCCTTAATTCTAAAACAGCTGGCTAGAGATGCTTTGTCTGCACGACAACCACTGAAAACTTTTATTTAGGTGTGAACTGGCTTGTGCATTCGAGTATGTTGTGAGAAGAGTGTTTGCCAGTGAGTGGCTACAGATGTTACCTCATGAAGCCAGCTAAGATTCAGACGACGTGTGTTTAATTTCTCATTAGCATTCTATGCGGTTTTAAGATAATGTAGTCTAATCTTAGAGGAAGATTAAGAGGTGGTGCACTATTGTCTCGTGTCAAAATGGTATTGTTACTTTGATCACGATTGATTGGCACTCCCACCTTCAAACAAATTGAGGGTATAAAGCAGTGGATCTTTATATGTTCTTTATTCCTTCTTGGCTTTCTGAACAGTGGTCCAATTAACAAATTCCTCCAATGGTTGGATCATATATCTTTAACTGAAAGTCTGCACCGGATAAATTACTGTTCCATTCCAAGATACTCTGAGAAATAGGTAGAGTGGATACTATAGATGTACGTATTGTAAATTAAGTTGTACTGTACAGTAGGTGCCTAGTATTTTTGCTTCTGTATATTATTTAACTGTAAATAAATTTAATTAGTTGCTTTACCCTGTACCAATCTGTTTTAGTGCATGATATTTTCCATCCTCTGATTGATTGGAGCTGTAATGAGATCATACATTAAGTCCAGTACACAATTTGCATAGAAATACACAGAATTTACAATATAGAAACAGGCCATTCAGCCCAACCAGTCGTGTCGGCATTTACCCTCCACATGAGCAAAGAGCTCTAATCACATTTACCCAGCCTGTCCCCATATCCCTTTAACCCCTTTTCCTTGATCTGTATTTTTCATTCAGTTTGGTACCCTCCCTCTAATTCCATACCCTTTAATCTTCTAGATTACTCTCCCATGTGATACAACTTAGCAAAGATTTCCCTAAAGTCCATGTACACTACATCCACTGTATTTCCCCATCTACCATTTATTGCCTCCTCAAAGAATTGTATGAGGTTTGTCATTTTACTACATTAAAGACACTTTATAAATGCAAATTGTTCTTTTCAAGCTTGATTGCCCCTTTTGAAATATGTACTTCTAACTTTTTTCTCTTTATCTAGATACATAGTAATTTCATCCTTAATTAAATACACTCACATTTTCCCTAAAACAGATGTTAAGCTAACTGGCATACAATTACCCAGGTTAGCCATCTTCCTTTTAAAAAATTGGGTGCTACATTGGCCACTCACCAGTACTCCAGTACACAGACCCCTGAAGTAGAATTTCTAGGGCCTCGTCAATTTCCTCCCTCAGGATCCTATGATGTATCCCATCATGCCCTAATGCTTTGTCTTCCTTTAGTCTAACTAACTTATCTAAAACATTTCTTTTATCTATCATAATGTATCTCACTCTCAACCACCTCAGGATTCACCCCCTTTCTGATATCCTTCTCTTTAGTGAAGACCAATGCAAAGTACTTAGTAAATACTGCCGCCATGTTTTGATCTTCTACAAATGGACAGTCTTCTGTTCTCAGGGGTCCCACCTCACCTTTAACAATTCTCCTTTTACTGATATATTTCTAAAGTACTTTACTTTTCCAATTGATGTCTTTGGAACATTTTTTCCTCTTAGTTTTCCATAGCCTGTTGTTAATCTCTTATTTTCTTTAAATTCATCTTTAGTTTTTTCATCATTATTCTTAGTCTTTATAGGCCATCCTCTTCCATTTTAATTGGTTTTTAACCTCCATTTATCCATGGCATCCTGAAACTACTAATAGTTTCCTTCTTTTTTAATGGCATTCACTTGTTCTGTACGTTTAAAATCTCTTTTTTTAAATCTCACTGTTTCTCTGCAGTCCTGTGGGCCAATTTCTCCTTCCAACTTACCTCAGCTAGCTCAACTCCCCTTGCTTTCTAAAAACTGCCCCAATTCAATCTGGTGTCGTAGATTTTGAACTGACATTTTTCCTTTCTAGTTGGACCTTAAACCTCATCATATTATGGTCACTGCTCCCAAGGTGCTCATCCACATTTAGCTCATCATCTGATCATAGAATCATAGAAATTTACAGCACAGAAGGAGGTCATTTCGGCCGATCGTGTCCGCACCAGCCGACAAAGTTATCTAGCCTAATCCCACTTCCCAGCTCTTGGCCCATAGCCCAGTAGGATACGGCACATCCAAGCACTTTTTAAATGTGGTGAGGGTTCCTGCCTCTACCACCCTTTCAGGCAGTGATTTCCAGACCCCCACAACCCTCTGGGTGAAGAAATTTCCCCTCAAATCCCCTCTAATCCTTCTACCAATTACTTTAAATCTGTGCCCCCTGGTTGTTGACCCCTCTGCTAAGGAAATAGGTCCTTTCTATCCACTCTATCAAGGCCCCTTATAATTTTATACACCTCAATAAGGTCTCCCCTCAGCCTCCTCTGTTCCAAAGAAAGCAAACCCAGCCTATCCAATCTTTCCTCATAGCTAAAATTCTCTAGTCCAGGCAACATCCTCGTAAATCTCCTCTGTACCCTCTCGAGGGCAATCATATCTTTCCTGTAATGTGGTGACCAGAACTGTATGCAGTACTCTAGCTGTGGCCTAATGAGTGTTTTATACAGTTCAAGCATAACCCCCCTGCTCTTGTATTCTATGCCTCGGCTAATAAAGGCAAGTATTCCGTATGCCTTCTTAACCACCTTATCTACTTGGCCTGCTACCTTCAGGGATCTGTGGATATGCACTCCAAGATCCCTTTGTTCCTCTACGCTTCTCAGTGTCCTACCATTTAATGTGTATTTCCTTGCCTTGTTAGCCCTCCCCAAATGCATTACCTCACACTTCTCCAGATTGAATTCCATTTGCCACTGTTCTGCCCACCTGACCAGTTCATTGATATCTTCCTGCAGTCTACAGCTTCCTTCTTCATTATCAACCACACAGCTGATTTTAGTATCATCTGCAAACTTCTTAATCATACCCCCTATATTCAAGTCTAAATCATTGATATATACCACAAAAAAGCAAGGGACCTAGTACTGAGCCCTGTGGAACCCCACTGGAAACAGCCTTCCAGTCACAAAAACATTCATCAACCATTACCCTTTGCTTCCTGCCTCTGGATCCAAACTGATCTATTTCATTATTCATAAAACAGATCTAGCAATGCCTTTGCCCTTGTAGGCCCACTAACATACTGCTTAAGCAAGGAGTCCTATACACATTTTAGGAATTCCATTCTCTTTTCTCCATGTACTCCCTCCCTATCCCAATTATTAAATTTCCCAGAACAATAATCTGGTTATTCCTACTCTTCTCATCTCTCTAATCTAACTTCCAGATTTCTTCTTCCATTTCCTTCCCATAATTTCAAGTCATGTAATACACCCCTACTAATGGAACAAGCCCTTTTTATCTTTGAGCTCCAACCATATTGACTCCATCTGTACCCCTCATTTACATCAACCATGTATTCCATCCATTACCAATGTTGCCACTCCACCTCCTTTCTTACTGTTTCTATCCCTCCTAAATATATTATATCTTGATATGTTTATTTTCCATTCTTATCCAGTGTGCAGCCCGGTTTCTGTTAATTAATCGCAATTGTTAGACGTAAGCAATCTCACCAAGTGAAAGGTGCAGATTTCAGTGTGTAAAGTGATGTGATCCACTTAAAGAAACTGTTGTCAGGTCATTTGAACAAGAAAATGGCATCTTAAAGCACAAACTGTAGCACATGCACTTTCATTTATAATTACATTGAGGTAGTCTTTAAGAATCCACTAAGCCAATCCTTTGATGTTACGGTCGGGAAGCTCTTAAGATTAGTTAAATGGTCCTATAGCAATATGTTTTTGTTCAATCAGGTGTTAGATGTGCTGGTTATCTGTAACCAAATGGAAAGAATTCCAAACCCCAGTGCCAGCTCTACCCTTTCTCCATTCCAATCTCCCAGTGCCCAGGTGTGTCATCTTGAAGCCAACATAAAGTGACCCTACTTATCTCCTCTCCCCACCCCCCAAAGGAGGCTAGAAGCTGGTTGGTCATCAAACAACAGACAGGCATAGGTGTAAAGTCCTTGTTGGCCAGACAGCAGATACATGGAACTCTTCCTGAGTGGCATGTGAGCAGCAGTCATAAATTATGCAAGGGCATTGTCATCATCCTTGTAACCACAGAACAGACATACAAAAATTGGAGGTAGGCACCGACCCTCGATAGGTGAGCCTGTGCATACCCAGGGTTTGCTGAGCGTGCACACCCAGCCTCCAAACATGGTGGAAGAACTAAGGTGGGGCGGTTTGTAACATGCCGGTGAGATGGTTCTGGACATTGGAGATCATCATCGCCTATCCAGATCCTTTCCTTGTCTAACATCCCCAAATACCCATTTCCAACTCATCTACTGCTGAAACCCTCATTCATGCCTTTGTTACCTCTAGACTCAACTATTCCAATGCACTCCTGGCCAGCCTCCCACCTTGCACCCTCCGTAAGCGTGAGCACATCCAAAATTCTGCTGCCCGTATCCTAACTCACGCTGAATACTGTTCACCCATCACCCCTGTGCTCGCTGACCGACATTGGTTCCTGGTTCACGGTCCTTGTTTTCAAATCTTGCCATTGCCTCACCCCTCCCTATCTCTGTAACCCCCTTCAGCCCTACAACCCTGAGAGATCTCTGTGCTCCTCTAAGTTTAGCCTCTTGGATCTCCCAGATTTTCTTTGCCCCTCCATTGGCAGCTGTGCCTTCAGCTGCCTAGGCCCTAAGCTCTGGACTTTCCTATCTAAACCTCTCCACCTCTCTCTCTTTCTTTAAGACGCTCCTTAAAATGCCAAGTTGAGTGTATCGTATCCAAGTTTGCTGATGATGCAAAGCTAGGTGGGAAAGTAAGCTGTGAGGAGGACACAAAGAGCCTGCAAAGGGATTATAGACAGGTTAAGTGAGTGTGCAATAAGGTGGCAGATAGAATATGTGAGGTTATTCACTTTGGTAGGAAGAATAGAAAAACAGAATATTTTTTAAATGGTGAGAAACTATTAAATGTTGGTTTTCAGGGAGATTTAGGTGTCTTCATACAGGAAACCGGGACCAATGTCCTAGGGGGAGTGTTTGCTAGTGCTGTTGGGGAGGGTTTAAACTAAAATGGCAGGGGGTTGGGAACCTGTGCAGGGAGACAGAGGAAAGGGAAGCAAGGATAGAAGCAAAAGACAGGAAGGAGAAAAGCAAAAGTGGCAGTCAGAGAAATCAAGGGGTTAAATCAAACATGGCCACAGTAAATAATAATGCTTAAAGGTCTAAGAGTGTTAAAAAAAACAAGCCTGAAGGCTTTGTGTCCTAATGCGAGGAGCATTCGTAATAAGGTGGATGAATTAGCTGCACAAATAGATGTAAATGGATATGATATAATTGGGATTACGGAGACATGGCTCCAGGGTGACCAAGGCTGGGAATTCAACATCCAGTGGTATGCAATATTCAGGAAAGACAGGCAAAAAGGAAAAGGAGGTGGGGTAGCATTGCTAGTTAACGAGGAGATTAACACAATAGTAAGGAAGGATATTAGCTCTGATGATGTGGAATCTGTATGGGTAGAGCTGATTGAAATACCAAGGGGCAAAAAATGTTAGTGGGAGTTGTATACAGACCCCCAAATCAGTAATGCTGAGGTTGGGGATGGCATTAAACGGGAAATTAGAGATGCGTGCAATAAGGGCACAGCAGTTATCATGGGTGACTTTAATCTACATATAGATTGGGCTTACCAAATTAGTAACAATACTGTGGCGGAGGAATTCCTGGAGTGTATATGGGATGGTTTCCTGGACCAATATGTTGAGGAACCAACTAGAGATCAGGCCATCTTAGACTGGGTATTATGTAATGAGAAAGGATTAATTAGCAATCTTGTTGTGCAAGGCCCCTTGGGGCGGAGCGATCATAATATGATAGAATTCTTCATTAAGATGAAGAGTGAAGTATTTGACTCAGAGACTAGGGTCCTGAATTTAAATAAAGGAAACTACGATGGTATGAGGCGCGAGTTGGCTAGGATGGATTGGGGAATGTTACTTAAAGGGTTGATGGTGGATAGGCAATGGCAAACATTTAAAGATTGCATGGATGAACTACAGAATTTGTTCATCCCTGTTTGGCATAGAAATAAAACAAAGAAGGTGACTCAACCGTGGCTAACAAGGGAAATTACGGATAGCATAAGATCCAAGGAGAGGACATATAAATTGGCCAGAAAAAGCAGCAAACCAGAGGATTGGGAGCAGTTTAGGATTCAGCAAAGGAGGACAAAAGGATTAATTAAGAGGGGGAAAATAGAGTATGAGAGTAAGCTTTCAGGGAACATAAAAACTGACTGTAAAAGCTTCTATAGATATGTGAAGGGAAAAAGATTGGTGAAGTCAAGCGTAGGTCCCTTGTAGTCAGAATCAGGGGAATTTATAATGGGGAACAAAGAAATGGCAGACCAATTAAATACATACTTTGGTTCTGTCTTCACAAAGGAGGACACAAATAACCTCCCAGAGATGTCGGGGAACATAGGGTCTAATGAGAGGGAGGAACTGAATGAAATCAGTATTTGTAGGGAAATGGTGTTAAGGAAATTGACGGGATTGAAGGCTGATAAATCCCCAGGGCCTGATAATCTACATCCTAGGGTACTTAAGGAAGTGACCCTAGAAATAGTAGATGCATTGCTGGTCATCTTCCAAAATTCTACAGACTCTGGAACAGTTCCCATGGATTGGAGGGTAGCTAATGTAACCCCACTATTCAAAAAAGGTGGTAGAGAGAAAACGGGGAATTATAGAATGGTAAGCCTGCCATCAGTAGTGGGGAAAATGCTAGAGTCCATTATAAAAGATGTAATAGCAGAGCACTTGGAAAACAGTGACAAGATCGGACAAAGTCAACATGGATTTACAAAAGGTAAATCGTGCTTGACTAATCTACTGGAATTTTTTGAGGATGTAACTGGTAGGATAAGGGAGAACCAGTGGATGTGGTGTATTTGGACTTTCAGAAGGCTTTCGATAAGGTCCCGCATAAGAGATTAATGTGTAAAGTTAAAGCACATGGGATTGGGGGTAAGGTACCGACTTGGATAGAGAACTGGTTGGCAGACAGGAAACAAAGAGTTGGAATAAACGGCTCTTTTTCCGAGTGGCAGGCAGTGACTAGTGGGGTACCGCAGGGATTGGTGCTAGGACCCCAGCTGTTCACAATATATATTAATGATCTAGACGAGGGAACTAGATGTAATATCTCCAAGTTTGCAGACGACACAAAGCTGGGTGGACGTGTGTGCTGTGAGGAGGATGCCGAGAATCTCCAGTATGATTTGGACAGGTTGGGTGGTTGGGCAGATGCAGTATAATGTGGATAAATGCGAGGTTATCCACTTTGGTGGCAAAAACAGGAAGGCAGATTATCTGAACGGCAATAGATTGGGAGAAGGGGAAGTGCAATGAGACCTGGGTGTCCTTGTGCACCAGTCGCTGAAGGTAAGCATGCTGGTGCAGCAGGCGGTTAAGAAGGCAAATGGTATGTTGGCCTTCGTAGCGAGAGGATTCGAGTACAGGAGCAAGGATGTCTTGCTGCAGTTGTACAGGGTCTTGGTGAGAACACAGCTTGAGTATTATGTGCAGTTTTGGTCGCCTTATCTGAGGAAGGATGTTTTTGCCATGGAGGGAGTGCAGCAAAGATTCACCAGACTGATACCTGGGATGGCAGGAATGACGTATGAGGAGAGATTGGGTCAATTGGGCTTATATTCGCTGGAGTTTAGAAGAATGAGAGGGGATCTCATTGAAACTTATAAAATTCTAACAGGACTAGATGCAGGAAGGATGTTCCCGATGGCGGGGGAGTCCAGAACCAGGGGTCACAGTCTAAAGATAAGGGGTAAGCCATTTAGGACAGAGATGAGGAGGGATTTCTTCACCCAGTGAGTGGTGAACCTGTGGAATTCTCTACCACAAAAGGCAGTTGAGGCCAATTCATTAAATATATTAGAAACATAGAAGATAGGAGCAGGAGTAGGCCATTCGGCCCTTCGAGCCTGCTCCGCCATTCAATGAGATCATGGCTGATCATCCAAATTCAGTACCCTGTCCCTGCCTTCTCCCCATATCCCTTGATCCCTTTAGCCTTAAGAAATGAGTTAGATATATTTCTTAAGGCTAAAGGGATATGGGGAGAAAGCAGGGACAGGGTACTGAATTTGGATGATCAGCCATGATCTCATTAAATGGCGGAGCAGGTTCGAGGGGCCGAATGAGGGTTGTGAATCTTTGGAATTCTCTACCCCAAAGGGTTGTTGATGCTGAATTGTTGAGTATATTCAAGGCTGAGATCGATAGATTTTTGGACTCTAGGGGAATCAAGGGATATGGGGATCGGGTGGGAAAGTGGAGTTGAAGTCGAAGATCAGCCATGATCTTATTGAATGGCGGAGCAGGCTCGAAGGGTCATATGGCCTATTCCTGCTCCTAATTCTTGTTTTCTTTGACCCCAACTATCCTAATATCTCCTCAGATGGCTCTGTATCAAATTTTGTTTGATAACACTCCTGCGAATGTTTTACTGTTAAAGGCGCTATATAAATGCAAGTTGTTCGTCCTCACTTGTTCAATCTCCATATATTAAATTGTCAAACTGGAACAGGAGTCGAGAGGTTGTTTTGCATCACACATGCTCCTACAAACACACATGTCCTGTCCCAACTCAAAACCTCAGAGGGGACCCATCCAAATCTCCAACTTTCACCTCTTATCTAATGACATAGCCGTAAAAAGAAAACATTGCAGAGAATTATAATTCAATTTCAAAATCCTTCCACATTTCTAAAGTTAAGACAAGGTTTCAATTGAAAAACTTTATTATGGACTTTTTTTTTCATATACACAATATTGAATGAAAAAATATGCTATTGTGGCAATAAGTTCATAAATATCTGTGCAGACAAGGCAGCATTTACGCATTTGAGTGCCTTTGAGACACAATAACTGGGTTCTTTGTGCAATCTAAAAAAGCCGCTTACATTGATATCACAGAAATAACTAGAACATTTCCACAGGGCAAAGAGTGTCCAATTGATGGCTATTTTGTCTATAGGAGAATCCTTTGAGGTCTCGTGGAATAACAATGGGCAACAGAGAGAGAGACCAAATCTTTCACTGGTATGTTGCGAATCAGAAGTGCAAAGAATTAGACCTTGACAAAGTGTCCTGGCATCTGCAAAGGGTTCTATACGCAGTATGCGTTAAAAAAAAAAAGCCTCTGTTCACCATTGTAGCGCCATTTTTAGGGGTCCATAATTGAAGCTGGCAGCCAAATATCTGCAATGCCAGTACCACGGTCATCTCTGTAATCAGACATACCGAAATTGCCATGATGATGGTGAGGCTGAATTCTGTATGAGTACGGTGTGGCATTTGATAAGTTTCAACCTCTCAGCTGACACAAACCCACAATTTAGTATAAACTTTACTGAGAATACAAAAAGTTAATGCTTTTCTTTTAAAATAAAAATGTTTCATAGTAATTCACTTAAGCTTTTCCAGACTACATAAAAAAAATTGTGTCTCCTACAACGTAGTAACTCCTGGCTGAAATGTTTTCTTGTAGCCTCGTAGGCCCATGGGTTGTGCCCTCCAATGAGTGTGAAGCACAGAATCTGAGGTTCATCCCGTTTCCCCTCACCTTCCATCTGGCCAATTCATAAATCGTAGCTGTGGATTTCAGATGGAGCCAATTTATTTGACTGCATGACTTCCATGTCAGTCTCTGCTATCGACGGTATATAACATTTAACCGGCACCGAGTGGCTACTGGCCATACTCTAGCTATTTGTGGGACATCAGTGGCTGCAGGGGGGAAAAAATGGCGTCCCTTAACACAAAGAGCTGCACAGATGTCTTGTGACTGCCCAATTGACCTTTAGTAAACAAGTAGCTTATGCCTATCACAAGGCGACTACAAACCAGAAGCTCTTAGCCTGGACCCCGCCAATGGGTGCTTATTAAAGAACTCTCTGAAGAGAACTGTAACCTTAGAAATGAACCAGATTCAACCCAGTTCAGCTCATTTAAAAGCGAAGAACCCCATGTGGTGCATTTCACAGAAACAAAAGCTGAACTTTCAAAGATAGGCTTCACTAAATATTGCAAACGTTAACACTTTCTTCATATTCAATGAATCAAAACACTGAAGAAAAGGAAAAGCAAACAATTCAAAAATCCCAAGTATCCTTGTCCTCAAATCGACGTGAAACGCTGCAACAGCAGTTTCTTCAGATGTGGAGCTTGTTAGCGATTGTCACCACCACTTTCAGAACTGGCATGAAGGCAGAGATCTCGCTGAAATTGCTGCTGCTCACGACGTGTGTGTGAACAGCCAGTGCTTGCTGGTAATTGCATCCCTCTATGTTCCGCACAATTTCATGCAGTCCGCTCAGAATGTGAGGAGAGAGCTGGGGGACCAGAAAATAGAAATGTTAGCAATGCTTCTAAACAGCATTACAGCACTTGCAGGCTTTCACCCACACACCCACCCAAATGAACACATATATACAGATGAACACCTGCAACCCACACTGCAGCATGTACAGCCCCCAACCATAACTGGACTAAAGAGAAGCATCAAATTAGCTCCGGGTTCCCATCCCAATTCCATTATGGAACTTTTGTTGGAACCATAACTATATAAACAAGTATTAGTTTATCTGAAATGTCAGGTATGATCTCGGAGTAATCCTGCTTTTAATCCTCTAACAATGTGGGCTTTCATTCTGCATTAATGCCTGGTACTTGTGCCCACTCAGATTCTTTACACTAATTTCTCTATTAAAGTGCACTGAACTTGTCACTAAACTTAATTTCAACCTCAATTATTCAAGCTCAGATAAGTTTAAGATGATCACCGTCAGCTCAGCCCTGCTACGTTTAAGGGCAACTCTTAAACAAACACACACTGCAAAGAATGAATGCAAAAACAGTGCAAAAATGTAAAAAAACATTCAAGCTCTCGGTGGCTCAATGAGTTTATCCAGTGAGTTCAGTCGCTGGTCTGTCCTAGGTTAGCCGAACTCAACAAGGGGTGGACAAATGTAAGAAGTCACACAACACCAGGTTATAGTCCAACAGCTTTATTTGAAATCACAAGCTTTCGGAGCGCTGCTCCTTCTTCAGGTGAAGTGGAGAAATGCATAAAGACACAGCTTATATAGTCAGAGAATCATGTCAGATGTTTACAGGTAACCTTTCCAACTGCCATTTATCACACCTCGGCAGAGAGATAATCACAGCAGTCAAAGGTGTGAATGGTGTCCAAACAGGTCAGTCAGGGAAACATTACATCAAAGAACAATGAGGTGGGGTCACAAGGGGTCAAATATTGCAGATGCTGGGGTCTGTATGAAAAACAAAAAAAGACAAAAAACATTTTTTTTTGGCTGGAAATCACAGCAGGTCCGGCCGCATCTGTGTAGAGAGAACAAGCCAATGTCGACTCGAGTCGAGGGGCGATAGTGGGCGTACAACTGCCCTCGGGTTGGAGGTGGGAATTCAGACAGGGTTCCTGCCCCGAGTTGGTATCCAGTGACCCTACCAATGGAAGTGCAAGTTGATTTGGGTGAGGACAGGATTGGGCTTGGCTGTGATGTCCTATAGTTGAATAGTCTCCTGACACTCATGGTCCAGGCTCACACGTGAATAACAGTAGCTCGGGTGATGCACCAGACAATACATATGGAGCCAGAACTACAGCTTTTGGAGAGGAGAGAGAACAGGAGGAAAATGGCAAAAGAAAAATCACAGTACAAAACTAAGTTGATACCACGTGTGACAGGAGATGGGTTGAGTTATTTGCGTTTGGTTATTTTGTGGACAAGATTTCACGTGCATGACTTTGCATCACGTGGTGATGACCAATGTTCCCGCTAAGGTGTGCGCGCGCACACAGCCGCGCAGTAATTGGAAAGGCCCCACGCAGGCCGCTCACCGACTTTTACATTGTAAATACCGCGCATGCGCAGAAATTTAAAGGGACCGCGCATTAAAAGAAACAGATCGCGCAGAACAAAGCGCAGCTTCCAGGGAACATTGGCCATGATGGCCGGCCTTTTTTCCCTACGAGAGGCTAAATGTTAGGCTCAGCAAGGGGAGGGATATTAGTCATAGAGTTATACAGCACGGATAGAGGCCCTTCGGCCCATCGTGTCCGTGCCGGCCATCAAGCCCTGTCTAATCTAATCCCATATTCCAGCATTTGGTCCGTAGCCTTGTATGTTATGGCATTTCACGTGCTCATCCAAATGCTTCTTCAATGTTGTGAGGGTTCCTGCCTCCACAACCCTTTCAGGCAGTGAGTTCCAGACTCCAACCACCCTCTGGGTGAAAAAGTTCTCTCTCAAATCCCCTCTAAACCTCCCACCCTTTACCTTGAATCTATGCCCCCTAGTTATTGACCCTTCTACTAAGGGAAAAAGCTCCTCAGTATCCATCCTATCTATGCCCCTCATAATTTTGTACACCTCAATCATGTCCCCCCCTCAGCCTCCTCTGCTCCAAGGAAAACAAACCCAATCTGCCCAGTCTTTCTTCATAGCTGAAGCGCTCCAGCCCTGGTAACATCCTGGTGAATCTCCTCTGCACCCTCTCCAAAGCGATCACATCCTTCCTGTAGTGTGGCGACCAGAACTGCACACAGTATTCCAGCTGTGGCCTAACCAGTGTTTTATACAGCTCCATCATAACCTCCTTGCTCTTATAGTGATTGGGAATAGAGCACTTTTCAATCTTTGCACTCGGTCAGTGAGAAGTAAATAGATTAGGCAGATTCAGAGTAAGGCTTTCTATACTGTAGCAATATTCCTTAGCCCTAACTGAGTCAGTTTAATATTCAATTTCCCATACCAGCCACCCCTTGTGGCCAGAGTGAGATTGGTCATTTAGTGTTGAATTATAGGCAGTTGTATGCTGTGGACTGAGAATTGCTATGAACTGTGATAAGACTGCCCAAACTAAGTCCCAAATGTGAAAAGACAGTAACCTAGCTCATTGCAAAAAGCAAAATACTGCAGATGCTGGAAATCTGGAATAGAAATGGTTGGAAACACTCAACAGGTCATGCAGCATCTGTGGAGAAAGGAGTTTAACGATTCAGGTCTAATGACTGTCAGAACTGAAGCGTCGCAAGACCTGTAACATTAACCTTTTTCCTTTCTCCATACATGGTGCCTGACCTGCTGAGTGTTTCCGCCCATCTCATTGCAGCCCTTAGTCCTCCTCAGTCCCCTGCATCCAGCTAATCTCACTTCAAAATGATAAATCACATGTACCACATAAGAGCACGCTATGAACAGTATTATGAACTGGGGAATGATAGGATGTTAGAAAACAATTCAAATTGACCTCGAGATACAGCTTCCTAACACTTAATTTTTCCTACATCCCACTGTTCCCCATCTACGACCCAGCCATGACAACATGAATTAATCTCAAAATTATTCCAGAATAACCATTTAAAACAAAAGAATCTATGGCCCAGGAGCAACTACAATAAGGTAAGCATTTGTCTCAAGCGCCTTTCATGTCAATCTACCTTGTACAGACAGATAACCAACTTAAAAGGCAAAGTCTGATAATATTTGTGGGAAATCCTACTTTCACAGCGCAGTTGCTTAAAAAAAATATAAAACCCCCATACAGTGAAATTAAACCATCCATCAGATCATATCCTGGAACTTCTGCCGAAACACGCCACTTTTACCGTTGCCTTTGCTTAAATCGTTCTCACTTACCGTCTGGTCTCGCAGTTTATCATACAGGTAATCTAGTCGCTTTGCAGCGTCATCCAGCTTCCTCTTAGTTTGCTGTGGAATAATTCAGAATTCATCGAATGAATGTGGTTCAGGATGGAGACAGGGGCAGCCAAAGTTCCATTAGCGTCTTGCCTTCATAGAGAAGGAAGCTCTTCAAATCTTGGCCGAGTTAATTCTTAAGATTGTGCACAATGCCTTTGTTTTACTTCTTGCATGCAAATGTATATACATACACAACACACACTTTTCAATACACACTCCTTTCCATAGGTCATTTGCAAAATAGTTAATCAATGTGATGCATCAAACTAGTGCTCCATATGATTTACCGCAGATTGCTATAAAATTGGTTCACTGGTACAATCACACCTTGACGTAAGAAAACTACTAGGCACTTAGTCTAAGCGTTAAACAAAGCTTTAATCAACTGTTTTACAACATGGAGGTCTAGTTGTGTCCTTCACTAGTTCCTGTTAAGAATGTCCTGCGCAAGCTGGGCCCGTGCCCGAGTATTTATACACTCCCTGGACAGTGCCACCCGCAGGCCGCTCAGTATTATTTCATAAGTCTGTCTTTCATGAATGACTGATTCATGTCACACCTTACACGGACACAGAATCACAGAAACCCCACAGTGCAGATAGAGGCCATTTCGGCCCATCGAGCCTGCACCGACACATATCCCACCCGATCCCCGTAGCCCCACGTATTTAATCCCCCTAACACTAAGGGTCAATTTATCATAGCCAATCATCCTAACCCGCACATCTTTGGACTGTGGGAGGAAACCGGAGCACCCGGAGGAAACCCACGCAAACACGGGGAGAATGTGCAAACTCCACACAGACAGTCACCCGAGGCCGGATTCGAACCCGGGTCCCTGGCGCTATGAGGCAACAGTGCTAACCACTATGACACGTATGAGAATATTTGTTACAGCAGTATTTATAAATTAAATTAATTTATTTTTGTCCTCAGGTTTCAATTACTTGGAAAGGCAATATCCAGGAGTGTAATGTTTCCCTCTAAGTAATTAGAGGCTATATAGTGGAGCACAACTAAAGTGAAGAGCTGAAGAGGTTATTGACTATTGGGCTGGTTTCTAGGCAGGCTTTTTAAAAAATATTAATGCTTTTAGATACAGGTGAATACTCTGGCAGTCAACGCTGGCTGTGCGATATTATTAATGCAGCCTTAAAACATTACCACATTTTCTTGTTGTGAAACGAAGAGGGCACGTCAAGGTGCAGAGGGCAGGACACCGCCATGGCTGAAAAGAACAGGAGAGAAGGTGAGGCAAATGAGGAAGTAATTTAGGTGATGGCGGCAGGCTTGCAGTTTAAAAACTTGAAGATCGTGGGAGGAAGGAAAGACCAAGTGATATAAGGAGTTCCATATTTTAGAAGTCCTGCGAAAGAATTACCAAGTGAGAGACTGGGGAATTAATCTTGACTTAAAAAGTTAGAATGTAGGGAACATGAATAGTCTGTATGACAACACACTTGGAGTTTAGAAGAAACAAGAGAGGAAGATTCAGAAAATTATTGGCTATTGCTGTATTCAGTTGGAGGGGGAGGGGTAGAAGAGGCAAGAGAGAGAGAGAGGCAGAGTGTGAAAAACTGAGAAGAGATTGTGATTGATGGATAGAAGTGAGAGGAATTGTCTATCAAAAAAGTTTTTTTTATATCTCGTCCAGAAATGCAAGTGAAAAACATCTTGGGCTTTATAGATTGTAAGAGTTGTACAGGGAAAAGTAATATTTGGCGCAGAAGATTAAACAGAGCTTCTGGAGACAGCTTTTGCAATGGAGGAGATGCGAGACTTCCATTTGAGGTGGAGATAGCGCGGCCAACAAAATGTAATTGGATGAAGAATGCTGGGGGTGGTTTGCCAAAGGTAAGACGTGGCATCTGCTGGTTAGATTTGCAAGATAAAGAAATTGTCTTTGAGCAATTCAAACAACATTTTTATTGCCCCACTGAAAGGCATGAAGGAGATCTAGTCGCTGTGATTCAGCCACTGCACTGCAAGAGGAAAGGAGTTGAACATTAAGGGTTTGCAATCTAAAGGAAGTTAATGAACGCGAAGAGGCATCAGCAAGGGTGTGAATAAGGATGGGCGGTGAGTGGAGAAAGTCAATGATATAAAGAGCGAGCGAGAAAACGGAAATGCTCTGGGATACCCGAGTTAATGGAAAGCGAGTCAGACAATGAACCATCTACAGCAAAGATGGTGCAATTTGAGAAAACTAGACAGCCATGAACACAGCAAAGTCAGATGATGGTAACTTGTTTAGAAGTGCATGGTAAAAGGACCGGTGGAAGGATTTGGAAATGTCCATGGCAACAAGTGATTTATCAACGCATTTCAAAAGCAGGGTTCTAGAAAGTAACTAACATAGCGGTCAAGATCACCAGTTGAATGGCATACTGCAAACCATACTGCACATCATGGGAGTGCTGATGAAACTATAGTCAGTTATGTTTCTGCACGGTACTGTGTTTAGCTGATGATTATATCAAGTCGTACAGCATAGGCTTCTGTTGGAAATGACCAACTTACACTTTTCACGTAACAAAATATCTCAAGGCACTCTAGTGAAGATCAGAGGACAGGAAATGGGAAGAAAATTAGAGAGCTGTCCAAAGGGGCAATGGAAGTGCTTTTTTCCCCAAGGTGAAAGAGAGGTAGCAAAGGACAAGGATTTAAAGAGTGCAGAGGGATGGAGGCTCCAATGGATCGGAGTTGAAAAAACACACAAGAAAGGTAGGTACTGTATGACATTAATCAGGGCCTGAGTGGTCTCCTGGACCAGTTTTGATCGCCTAAAGGGGTTGGAGAGGAATTTTCCAGATGTTTCCCTCCAAATTGACCTGGGTTTTATATATTTTTCCTCCCTGTGGAGTGCATATATTGTGATACACAAGGCATTGCAGTTTCGTGGGACATGCTGGATGGACCAGTGGGTCTTTTCCTGACCATCATTGTCGTACATTAGTGTAAAGAATTTGAACACAGTTTGTGAGGTGGGGACTCTGGTGGGTGATGTTACAAAGTGGAAGATGGTGGTCCTGTCAATGGACCAGAGGGCCAAACAAGGCACAAAATCTGCACACCTTCAGGGTTCAACCTGAACAAGCAGTCAGGACGGGGTCGGATCACCTACTGAGATGCGAAATTTCTGGTGGGATTTGAGTTTTTATTGGTTCAATTATGTTGTTTTGACTCACAAGTCATCCCAAGACATGATAACGCAGGCATATATTTTGGTCCAGATATAAACAGTGAATTAGCAGTACACTCAGTTAAGCCAGAGTCGTAAATCCTGTGGTTAAACACAAGAGAATTGACTGCTGAAAAAAGTGCAGCTGTAAGAGCATGTGTGGTATCAGTGTTACGGCCAGGAATAGCTCCTCCATGTTAATACTGCAATTATAGCAATGACTTAGTCGCCCCATCAAAGGTTTAATAAAATGTCTCTACTACTATGCAAGTAGATAATGCTTCAATATGAGCACAGAGCACTCAGCCTCCAGCTGGCTTCAATTCTACTGACTATTTTGCCAGCTACCAAGATATAAATGTCAACAGGTCAAGAGCGAGGTGTGCACAAATGAAGTCTAGCCATTTTCTACACTGGCCCGCCAGTAAAAGGAACGTGATGGCAAAATAGTTGATCTACTTCATCTGAACACACTAAACCCTAATTGGAATCTGCGTCCGATAAAATGATCCTCCAGATGAAGAAAATCCCCAGTGAAACACTAACGTCGAGTGTGCTTTCTGGAAATAATCCGGATAAAGTACTGGGCTCCAATCGTGAGTCAGATTGTTCAGCACTAAATCCAATTTGAGCAGTGGAGCACCTTACCACCCAGGAGGGGGAAGCTTCAGTACACACTGACCATTTGAGGGCTGCAGCAAGGCCTGCGCACCAACATTTGGAATAAATATTTCTTTATTCAGCGATTACCATATAAAATAAACACATTGCACCACAGACCATTTTAATATCAGCATTTGAAATGAACAATTTGTAGAAAATTCATACTTCTGAAACTATATATGACCTCCTTTGGGGCTCAGAAAAAGCCTTGCGTACAAGATAATTATGCTTGCAGGAATTTGCAGCGAGCATTAGGGTGCTAGACGGGCACGCTTCACTGGGATAAATGATCTGGTCTTGTCCTTGTCTGTTCTTATTTGACCGTGAATTCACAGGTGTGATTTCTCAGTTTCGCTTCGACACTCAAAATGAATCCAATGGTAGAGACATTGAACTCCAACTGCTCTGGAACCTGGTCCCTTGGCACGTGATGTTATAAGATAGTTCTAGTTGCAATTCTCTTCTGCTTGCCACAACCCTCAAGTGCTGCAGAGCAGAGAACATGGTGCCTACTATAGTACTTGCATTAGGGTAGGTCTTCTCAGGAGTCAATAATCCACATTAAAAAAAAAAGGCACAGAGACATGGAAGTATCAGGTGGGCCGGGCACTTTGTAAACACACTGCCCCGAGGCTGAAAAGTACCTGATATAGGAGCATTGCTGCAGCTGCATGGAACATTAGAACTGTCTTCTGTTGTGCCATATCCTTGCCGACCAGCTCCCTGTGAGAATGGTGCGAATTATTTGAGGGAATGTAATAAATTTGAAAGCTTTTATTCTTTGGCGATTAAATAGACAGCAGAAATCTAGGGTGGAAAAAGCTTTCCTGAATTTTTTTTTTGGGGGGGGGGGGGGGGAGGCGAATGTAAAGAGAATACAAGCCTTTGTGTTCTTAATCCTGAGATTTGTTTCCTATGGTACATTGAGGAACCCTGCAATGGTTTTTCAACTCTGGACATCCACAAGGGCTAACGTAACCTGTCAAACTTTGAGCATCTTAACTGGAAGTAAAGCGATAACCTAGTTCCACCATCTTAAACACCCATTGTTCCATAGTAATTTCACTCCAACTTCATGGGTCGAGCAGTTAGCGCTTTCCCCATCATACACACATACCATTATATAACACACACACACACCATTATAACTCACATATATACCATTATATATAACAAACACACGTGCATAAAACAAACACATGTATAGGTAATCTACTTATTTCAAATGGCAGGATTATTGTTAAGCAGGGACATACAGGGTCACCAGCAGCTAAAAGGCATCGTTGTACCAGCCCATCAAAGGTCGTCTTCAACACCATGTGCTCTTCTGGGATTTGCTTTTTCACAATCTTCTCGGTGGGCAGCTGCTGCAGTGGCTGGAAATGACAATGATAAAAAAAATATAGCGAAATACTGTGTAGGTTACCCATCTTTGAACAGACAGAACCAAAGGGAAGGCACAATATAGCATATGCAACAGCACAATGTATCCTACACCAAACTGCAGCCCAGTGCAAAGCCATGTACACCAGTACTCAGCTCAGCAGACATCCACATGGGCCAACGTACACCCAAGTGCGAAATTCACATAGTAAAGTTGCTGGAAAAGTACACAAACTTGCTATTCTGTCTGGAGTAGGTGCAGAAGTTTTATACCCACATTATAAAAGTTAGCTAAAAGATGGCACTAATGGAAGCGTGATATATATGTTAAAAAATCTTACATCTATACACACTTTATGTCTGCAAAATCTTCCCTCCAGTTGTCATGCTGGTGTCAATTTTGTCCCATTTAAAAAATTCCTACACCCATATGGGTGTGGGAGCCTCGTGGTTATGGTGCTTGACCAGCACTTTAGGGGGTTGAGAGTTCAAATCCCACCATTGCCAATTCACTAAATTTGGTAATTTATGGGTTGGCACTAGATAACTGATACATTAATATCAGGGAAGGGAGCTTGCCACCCTGAATTTATCTGCTTTAAAATGGGGACTGAATTAAAACTGCATGCTCTGGTCCAACTATTCCCATGACTGAATTAAAGGAGCCCACGCTAATAGGAGACAAAATGTCATTGTGAGAAAGAGGATCCTTTTCTTTGCCCCTCCTCCCAAAGGCTAGTGATCCCTCCACCTCCCTAGGCCAGTGACCAAATTTGGAGAACCTATTCAATTCTCTCTGCCTCCCTACCTCCCATTGTCTCCTCTTTTCCAGTTTACCAACTCTACTTGGGAGATGAGCCACAGATAACAGACTGCCTGCCACCGCCTCTTGCCCGGTTTCACCAGGGGTGGTGCTGGATCTACAACATGTCCGATCAGGAGGCAATTTACAGAATAAACATCCATGTAATTCATGCAACCATATGCTACCCTTTTTAATCTGTATACATATGACATTGTATGGATAGCAGTGATGCTATTGCATCTGCAAATGGATCTTCCTCTTCCCAGTATCTATGTAATTAAAATGGTTTTGTATCTAGTATGTCCATAGCCGAGGCAAAAAGGAGATATTAGATGGGGTGACTAAAAGCTTGGCCAAAGCGGTGGGTTTTAAGGAAGGTCAAAGGAGGAGAGGGACATGGAGAGGCAGAGGGGTTTAGGGAGGGAATTCCAGAGTGTGGGGCCAAGACGACTCAAGGCACAGCCACCAATGGTGGGGCGAAGGGTGTGGTGGATGCAGAAGAGGCCAAAGTTGCAGGAACGCAGAGATATATGAGGGCTGTAGGATTGGAGGAGATTACAGAGATAGAGGGAGGTGAGGCCATGAAGGGATTTAAACACGGTGAGAATTTTAAATTTGAGGTATTGGGGAACTGGGAGCCAATGTAGCAGAAGAGTGATAGACAAGTGAGGCTTGGAGTTGGATAGGCTATGGGCAGCAAAGCTTTAGATGAGCTGAAGTTTATGGACAAAGTCGCCACAAAAGGCAGGCAATAAATGCTGGCCTTGCCAATGACGCCCACATCCCATGAACGAATAAAGAAAAATGTTGGAGGATTGGCGGCCATCTAGGAGAGCATTGGAAGTGTCGAGTTTGGAGGTGACCAAGGCATAGATGAGGGTTTCAGCAGCAAATAGACTGAGGCAGAAGCTGAGATGGGTGATGTCATGGAGGTGCAAGTAAGCGGTCTTTAAGATGGAGAGGATATGTGGTCGGAAGCTCAGCTCAGAGTCCAATAGGACACAGAGGTTGCAATCTGTCTGATTCAACCGGAGATAATGGCCGGGGAAGGGGATGGAATGGTGGCGAGGGCCAAAGGCGACGACTTTGGTCGTCCGGGTAAAATCAGGAATTGATGGACAAAACCTATGTGTCCTCATGCTCCCCACGATAACCCTCAGTTTGGGAACCTCTGATCTACATTATATAATGTTTATTGTTTCACAGTAGATGGCTGCTGTTGTTATAAAGCAGCGTGTGCTCCAACTTACTGTAAGCAGCGCTAGGGGAGATCTGCTAGTACATTATATATTGCTGCAATGGTTTTTTTTGGCCACGCACGCTTAATTGTTCATTTTTTTTTTCCTTTTGTATTATACAATCCTAATTAAAAAAACATAGCAATGACATTCCAGCTCTAGATTTCTTTTGCAAGCTCTGCAAATGTAGCAGGATATAGTATTTACATTCTTTGCCAGTATAAATTCTTCACAATGAGAGACTGCGACAGGGCATAACACTGCACTCTCTCCTCCAGCGTTACCGATTACATTAAATTATGTCACAAGCACAATCTCGGCAGGAACGAGTCATAAAAGCTCCAAGCTCTGATTGGCAAAGAGCAGACCTGAAAGTTGGCCTCTTTTGGTGCGCCTGGAGGTCCTTGACTGGTTTCCTGAGAAGTGAAGCCCTGGGGCTGGAGCTGCTGGGTATCTGCAGGGAAATTCACAACGGGAGCAGTAATGGGAGCCGGAGGGGTGTAGTTGTCAGGTAGCTGTAAGATTATAAAGAGCACGTTATAAAAATAGCCGCCAACACAAAAGGCCTCCAACTGTATCGAGAGAATAGATCAGAAAGGAACGCAAAAAGGTCAGGATACTGATCATTCTACACAAACATACTGGCCCACTAACTAATGGTACAAAATCAATACAATTTCCGTGGATAGCCTGACACAGAGGGCTATTCCCAGTTAAAACAGACCACAACTCATCCAATGTAAGGGCAATTCTCTCCTTAGTTCTAGAATATAGCATACTAATTGGGCTACGTAACATTCCATTGTCCTAGGCTACACAGTGGATACTGGGTGCATGCTAAATCCCTTTATTCAAAAATGAGCACACACTCCATCTAGTGGTGTGTGTGAAGAGTAGCCCCCTTTCCTGTGATGTATCTTTCACCTTTGTATATTGGTTTATACAAGTACTTACTGAATCACATGGCAGTCACGTAAAAGATCACATCCAATGATCAACAGGGCTGCAGGACAGTTAATGCTCAGAAATGACAACCAAATCACTTCTAAACCTTCTATAGAACAGTGACTGCAAAAACTGGCAATATGGATTGTCGACTAGAGTAAGTACGTTTGATTGAGAACTCAGAACAAACACTGATTGGGAAAAATGTGTTTTATCTGCTATATAATTTAACACTGTTTATAGATCCTAACCACATCTCAAATCTTTTGCAACGGTTTGGGATATCAGCACACGCTTCATTAATGTACAAAACTGAATGCAGACACTGCATGGGAATTTTCCTTTTTTGGTACATTGCAGGTTTAAAGAAAAATTGAATTTTATGCAGAAGAATAGGTGGCAAAATAAGGAACCTTCACAGAGTCATGACATAGATCAGTTATGAAGGGAAATCGTGATTTTCTTTTTTATATTTGAAAATTCAGAAAAAGTCTGTACAGTAATAAGCATTTTAAAGGAATACCCACTCTCCCACTGATCTCCAACAATCGCAGTTTTCCCATCAAAACAATCAGAAAGAAAAAGACTTGCATTTCTACAGCGCCTTTCACGACCACCGGATGTCCCAAAGCGCTTTACAGCCAATGAAGTACTTTTTGCAGTGTAGTCACTGTTGTAATGTGGGAAACGCTGCTGCCAATTTGCACACAGCAAGCTCCCACAAACAGCAATGTGACAATGACCAGAGAATCTGTTTTAGTGATGTTGATTGAGGGATAAATATTGGGGATAACTCCCCTGCTCTTCTTTGAAATAGGATCTTTTATGCCCACCTGAGAGAGCAGACGGGGCCTCGGTTTAATGTCTCATCAGAAAGGCAGCACCTCCGACAGTGCAGCACTCCCTCAGCACTGCACTGGAGTGTCAGCCTAGATTTTTGTGCTCGGGTTTCTGGAGTGGGGCTGGAACCCACGACCTCCTGAGGAGAGGGTGCTACCAACTGAGCCATGGCTGACACAACAGCTGTGAAATATAGTGTTCCAAGCATAATGAAACCCATGAAAGATGTTAAAAGCACATCGACTTGTGTCGTCACCTCAGCATGATGTTACACTGCAGTTATAGTACAGGCTTCTTAAAGACACCTGGAAACAGTTCATACAGATCAGCAATTGGAGAACCGCATTGCTGGACTGCATGGACAGGCTGAAGCACTCAGCCCATCATGGCCAGGACATATGGCCCTTCGAGTCTCTGGAGGGCCAGTGAACGCCAGCTCCTTAGGTGGGTCTCAGTTCCTATGGAGACAGCGGCGCTAGCTAGGGTTGGCATCTTTTGCAGGCCCAAAAAGGAACAGGAGTCTGTTTAAAGCAAGAATGGGATCATGGCTCGAACTCTGAGGTTTGTGTCGCTGATGGAAAAATGATTTGAAAACCCTAACAACCTAAATCATTTATGCCTCCACATCATGAGACATGGAAAAATAAATGGATAAACAGTCTTATTTTAAAAACAGACTTTTGGTTTCTGGCTTGCATCCTGCAAATTTCCTGACAGTTTACTCAAAACAAAAGTTCAGACTGCCCAGTCTAAAGCTGGATGACTGCCAACCCCGCCACCAGCACAGAGAAATGCAGTATAGCAACGACTCCCGGAATTGCATTTACACAATAAGCACGGTCAATAGCAACAAAAAAAGGAATTAAAGATTCAACTGTTCTGCCAATTTCAACAACAACTTGCAGTTATATAGCGCCTAAAACGCAGTAAAACGTCCCAAGTCACTTAACAGGAGCATAATCAAAAAAATTTGACATCGATCCACATAGGAGATATTAGGGCAGGTGACGAAAAGCTTGGTTAAAGAGGTAGGTTTTAAGGTGCATCTTAAAGGAGAGAGAGGCGGAGAGGTTTAGGGAGGGAATTCCAGAGTTTAGGGCTGAGGCAGCTGAAGGCACGGCCGCCAATGGCAGGGCGATTAAAATCGGGGATGCGCAAGATGCCAGAATTGGAGGAGTGCAGGGCTGGAGGAGGTTACAGAGATAGGGAGGGGGGCGAGGCCATGGAGGGATCTGCCAGACTGGGAGCCAATGTAGGTCAGTGGGCACAGGGGTGATGGTGAAGGGAACTTGTCGCGAGTTACGATAAGGGCAGCACAATTTTGGATGAGCTCATGTTTACAGAAGGTGCAAGGTGGGTGGCCGGCCAGGAGAGCATTGGAATAGTCGAGTCCAGAGGTAGCAAATTCTTCTCTCTTACAAAGATAGAATATTGCACTACTGTGCAACTGGCATTAATTAATCATATGTGACAGCGGTGAAGTTTCTGCTCTTTCTATAAATCTTATAATCCCTCTACAACTCAGACGATTTCATAAAAAAAAAAATCTCTTGCTCTTTGAACTATATTGTAGTAATCCATGTAAGTGCACTAAATATTTTCGCCAGTATTACTATATAAAATCCTTCTCCTAGCCCACAAAAAGCAAAATGCCCTTTTTGAAGTTGTCCACTTGGTGGTATCACTTGCAGTTCACAAAAGGAAAGAGCGAGCAATTTCTAGCTCAGCTCCACTACCGCCCCCCCCCGCCCCCCCCCCACCCCCAGAAGGCAGCTGTTGTTATTCGACTGCAGCCTCCATTTTCAGGTCAGGTAGATTAAGTTAAAAATTCACAAATGAGGAGTAGGGAAACGGAAGGCGACAGGTTTTCACCCAAAGGGTAGGAGGCTTGTGGAATAAGTTACCAGGGAAGGCCACCGAAACAGACACTATAAATGGATTCAAGATAATAAGGTGCGTTTCTAGAGTGAGAAATGATTGAAGGATATGGTGAGAGGCAGGTAGGCATGATAAATCTATCAAAAAGAAACAGGCTAATTTACTAATGATTTTTCTGTTCCAAATATTCTTATAGTTTGGAAAAATGGCATTGGACTTTAAAATGTGACAAGTGAAAAAAACACCCACTCAATTCTCTTCAAATGCCTAAAGTAGGCTTAAAGAATATTGCTCCGTTTAGGAATTTCAAACCTCAAGAATGCAAAGATTAGAAATGAGAATCCATAAGCTATGGAAAACGAGATTCATATCCCAAGAAAGGATAGGTATAAAACGCTTTGGATTAGATACTCTTATCTCCTTTACAATGCAGGAACTGTGAGAGTGATCCAAGAGCCTTAGAAATACATAAGATTACAGTAGCTGCAATATGCACTCTAATAGAGCTTACTTGCAAAGCAAAGGTCAATAGATGGTGGAGGTACTCCAGAATTATCTGGTACCTCATGATAAGAGATCAAGTCACCTGGACAAAATCCAGAGAACAAATTTCTTCTACTTCGTACCATGGGGTTCATTTCTAGCCAGTTTCCTGGAAGGAAGTTATCAACTACAAATGCCAAAGTCTTGGTGAGCAGATCAAGCGTGGGAGAAGGCCTCTATTTTCTACGTCTGAAAAATTCTTCAGGGATCTCATAAGGAACAGAAACCACTGCTGCTGTGGGAATGAAATCCTTGATGAAAATAGAATTACTGATCAAGGAAAGTCTACAAATCAGAAGGAACACCATGGGGGAACAGAGGAGCAAGAGACTGATTCCCAAAGTGACCACCAGAGAAGGGAATGTGGCACCAGATGATGTTCAAACTTTCTTGGTAAGACAAGTGAAGATGCTGAAGGGGGGAAAAAAAAAAAGTCAGGATATACCTCAGCCTACCTTCCACAAGGAGTGTCAGCATCAGCCTGTTGCAAAGACATCACATGAGCCTGTACGTCTGGATTTAAAAATTCTATCAGTGCCTTGGAGCAGTGCAACGATAGACTAGTCACTTTCCTTGTGATGTTCTACACCAACAATTCGGAAAGGCTTGATGTAAGCAGTGAAGAACAGAACTTACAATCTGAGACATTACATCCTGGCACTCAAAGTAGGAGAATATACCTTAAAATTTGACACAAGGTATCCGATATACCGTGAAACTAGAATAAAAATAGCAAACAAAAGTGGCATCGCTCACTCCACAAGTAAGACTTTCTGAAGTGGGACTTAAGACGCGCTGTTAGGTCAGAGTAAAGGCAGCTTTAGCTGACCTGGGACATGACACTAGGTGGGAAAAATGTTCCATTTCCAGTGCCAACATCCTTCACTTCATTAACCACAAAGTTCACCCAAAAAGGGGAAAAAATTGCAACTGATTTGAAAAACAAAGTTATATCGTCGGCAGAAGAATAACAACTACCGAGAAGCAACAGCACAGAAAAGTGCTCAGCAGTCTGCCAACTAAAGTAGCCAAGCATCGGTTATCAGGGCAGTGTAAGGAGTTCCCGAGGACTCTGCGTTAATCCAATTCTGGCCTCTTGCGCATCCAACCATTGGCGGCCCTGCCTTCAGCCGCCTGGGCACCAAGCTCTGGAATTCCCTCCCTAAACATCTCGGCCTCTCCACCTCTCTGTCCTCCTTGAAGACAATCCTTAAAACCTACCTCTTTGACCAAGCTTTTGGTCACCTGTCCCAATATCTCTATGTGGCTCGGTGTCAAATTTTGTTTGTTAACGCTCCTATAAAGGCGCTATATAAATGCAAGTTGTTGTTTTCAAAATAAGTTCTTCTGTACAGAACTGTACAATAACAATGAAATTACATCAAATTGGTAGCTTTACTCTGATTTGGTTTCACATGCAGTAGAAAGAATACCACTGCTACTTTTCAGCTAGATTACATTGATGTTGCAGATCAACGGTTGACCGAAAACAACCTGAAAAAGGTTCCAAAGATTTCTTCTTGCCTCGGAAGGCAGATAATGTGGATAAACCTAATGGAGAACGGGACAGATGTGAGGGAGTGGGCAAATGAAGGGCACTCATTTTCATGGCTGGCGGGATGGGATGTGGAGTCTTTTCCTGTACTTTCCTCTGCTCTTGACCCTGTACCTTATTTGAGCCCTTGTTTGTGTATCATATCCATCAGAATAACATCAACTTCAAGGATTAATGAGATCTTCACTTTCCATGGTCACATTCGAGTTATTCTGCTCCTTGACTATGTTCCTACCAATGCAAAATGTGCTATTTGAAGGGTTAACATCACAGGCACAATGTTAACACAACTGATAGTAACTATAAGTGACACAGGCTGACTGAACTACAGGCACTGTGGAGAGACATCACCACAAACTGAAATTGCAGTTAATGGTTCCATGAATCCACAGCTAAAAGGATTTTCAGATTAACCCTCTAAGCTCATCATGGCCACAAGAGGTCACTCAGCTGAACTGTAAAATCCACTGAAGGAAAGCAATTACAGTCACAGTAAAACGGATGACATCTTTCTCCTTCAAAACAGCTAAATAATTTCAAGCAGGGCTAACAAACACTCGCTGCTTCATTAGTGCCTCTCCAAATACAGTTTAACTTTGTATGAATTCAACCAGCACTTGAAAGTGGTCCTGATCAATTCAGGTTTGCAACTTTGTTTGTTTTTATTTGAGTAAGATAGCTTCATTTTGCTCTTGTACTATCTGCTGGGAGAAAAGGAGGAGGAGGGATTAGGGTAGGGGATTACTGCTGACATTAAAAAAAAAGATACCTCCTACTTTGACTGGCATTATACTGCAGTACAAACGAACAGCCCAAGTTTCACATGACCAGCCCTTTTCCTGCACCACCTATAATCCCTTCCTTGGATCATTCCCTTGATTCTTTCACCCAATGAAGTAGATATACTTGACAATAAAATCCAATCAAAACAAACTGGAAGCTTCAAAGACTTTCAAATAACATTTGTAGTTTACTCAGATCCCCAAGGAAGCATCAGTTGCTCAAATCCTCTTGCCCACAAAAGCATTTGGTGTTCTGATCTCATCCCCGCCTCCCCCCCCCACCCCAAGCCCCAATCACAGTTACTCAAAATTCCACATCCATTAGCATCCACAGCTTGAGACGTGTACAAATTAATGGGAATGTGGATTTAAACTTCATAGCCTCGATTTTCTGGTATGGGCGTAGTTTAGACGTCAATGGCTAACACAGGTTCTAGGGTACGGTAGCTTAGTGGTTATGTTACTGAACTAGTAATCCAGAGGCACGGAATAATAATCTGGAGAATACGAGTTCAAATCTCACAATGGCAGTTTGAGAAGTTAAATTCAGTTTTTTAAAAATCTGGAAATAAAAAGCTGGCATCGGTAAAAAGTGATCACAAAGTTGTTTGATTGTAAAAGCCTAACTGGTTCACTAATGCCCTTTAGGAAAGGAAATCTACTGTCCTTACCGTGACTCGAGTCCCACATCAATATGGGTGACTCTTAACTGCTCTCTGAAATGTACTAGCAAGCCACTCGGTTGTATTCAGGGCAATTCTCAGGGCAAGCAGAGATGGGCAATAAATGCTGGCCCTACCAGCGAAGTTCACAGCGAGAGGATGAATTAAAAAGGCTTTAGAGATTCAAACAGAAAGGTGCCATTTGCACCCAATTTGTTGAGGTTAGCTCCTATGTATAGCTTTACACATGGCACTGTTTAATTGCAAACAAGGTATCATATGCCCTCCTTCCAAAGCTCAAGGCTGTCTAGTTTCCTCTCAAAACAGCTCTATTCTGCAGTGAATGACACATTCTCTAGCTCTTTTCCCCCCATTAATTTGAGGGATCCCCAATGCTTTGTTCTTTCGCTCCGTTATTTAAATAACTTCCTTCAATCATCCAAAAACAATCACTCTTTTTGCTGCTAATTCCACTCATTTCTCAAATTCCTTCAGATCACACAAGGCAACTAGGGATGGGCAATAAATGCCGGCCTTGCCAGCGACACCCACATCTTGAGAAAGAATTTTAAAATGCAGTCTTCGACGCAAACTCATCCTTTCTCAATACCTCAAATTTTTGGAACTCCTCATCATGTTGAATCATTCCTTCCTCCAAAAATTCTTTGGCTTTTAAAATCCAAGCACAGCATCACATTATCATTACTGCAGCACTGCTAATATTCACAACTCTCATAATTTCCAGTAGTCTCTGCAAATGTTCACACTTCCTCATTCATAGTTTTCTACATGTTTAAATTTCCCATGTGACGAACAAGCATTTAAAAACGACAAGTTACAGGATGTTTAAGTAAATCACACGCAGGGCCACTATTTTAGTGACTGAATAAATTTAGTTCCATTTTTAAACAAAGGGATTCTGGGAATTTTTACTCACGTTTTGGGAATCGTGTACTGCAGTTCCATCCATTTAGAATTCGGTACATTGGTTTACGGTAACCAGTTTCTACTACATGGAGTTTTACAACTTCAGTCTTTCACGAAAACAGCAAATCAGTGGCCGTGACCGTGAACGTTCGGAATGCTTTGTCAGCCTTGGCTCAGGGGTAGCACTCTTGGCTCCAAGTCAGAAGGTCATGGGTACAAGCCCCACTTGAGACTTGACTACATAATCTGACCGACACATCAGTGCAATACTGAGGGAGTGCTGCACTGCTGTAGGTGCCGTTTTTCAAATGAAGCGTTGCGCTTCAGGCCCCATCTGCTCCCTCAGGTTGGCGTAAGAGAGTCCAGGGCCCTATTCAAAAAGCAGGGGCGGTCTCCTGGTGTTCTAGCCAACATTTATCCCTCAACCAACACTGCTACTACAGATTATCTGGTCATTTAGCTCATTGCTGTCCGTAAAGACCGGGCTGTGCAGAAATTGGCAGCTGCATTTGCCTACATTACAACAGTGACTACACTTCAAAAGCATGCCATTGGATGCCAAACACTTTGGGACATCCTGAGGACATTAAAGACACTGTATAAATGCAAGCTTTTTTCTTTCTTTACTGACTGTGAGGCGGATGCCGAGAAACTCCAGTATGATTTGGACAGATTGGGTGATTGGGCAGATGCAGTATAATGTGGATAAATGCGAGGTTATCCACTTTGGTGGCAAAAACAGGAAGGCAGATTATTATCTGAACGGCAATAGATTGGGAGAAGGGGAAGTGCAACGAGACCTGGGTGTCCTTGTGCACCAGTCGCTGAAGGTAAGCATGCAGGTACCGCAGGCAGTTAAGAAGGCAAATGGTATGTTGGCCTTCGTAGCGAGAGGATTCAAGTACAGGAACAAGGATGTCTTGCTGCAGTTGTACAGGGCCTTGGTGAGACCACACCTTGAGTATTGTGTGCAGTTTTGGTCGCTTTATCTGAGGAAGGATGTTCTTGCCATAGAGGGAGTGCAGCGAAGATTCACCAGACTGATACCTGGGATGGCAGGAATGACGTATGAGGAGAGATTGGGTCGATTGGGCTTATACTGGCTGGAGTTTAGAAGAATGAGAGGGGATCTCATTGAAACTTATAAAATTCTAACAGGACTAGACAGACTAGATGCAGGAAGGATGTTCCCGATGGCGGGGGAGTCCAGAACCAGGGGTCACAGTCTAAAGATAAGGGGTAAGCCATTTAGGACAGAGATGAGGAGGAATTTCTTCACCCAGAGAGTGGTGAACCTGTGGAATTCTCTACCACAGAAGGCAGTAGAGGCCAATTCATTAAATATATTCATGAAGGAGTTCGATATATTTCTTAAGGCTAAAGGGATCAAGGGATATGGGGAGAAAGCAGGGACAGGGTACTGAATTTGGATGATCAGCCATGATCTCATTAAATGGCGGAACAGGCTCGAGGGGCCGAATGGCCTACTCCTGCTCCTATCTTCTATGTTTCTATGCATCCTGAAGAGCTCAGTTTCTCTCTTACTTTTTTCAGCTTTGGGGTTGCGTGCACTACACACATTGGACTCTTAATTGGCTTCTCAAAAAAAAAATAGGGCGCATCAAACATTCATAACGAGATTTAGTTCCCATACAGATGCAGTGGATATGATATCCCATCGTTAGGCAGTATAGTGGTAATAAATATAAAATGACAATGCTCAGACAGGGCAATGTACAGTTCAGTCAGTAGTTGGCACAGATGATCTTGGGCTCTCCTAGATACATTGGGAGACTTGGAAGATATTAAATGATGGCATGTCAACTTTCCAAGAGCAAAGGTCGACTTTTCATGTAATTTCAAAGACCCGCATAAAGGATGAATATGCAAAAGACTAGATTTTTTTTTTTTTTTTTAAAAGGTAGAACGAAGCAATGATATTACAGAGATGCAGCAACATGACGGGGATGCAAAGAGACACAGAAGCACCATTTACGTGAATGCGACAATTTGCAAGCAATCTTCTAAAATAGTTTTATCAACTAGTTTTCTTTTAATAGCTATATGTCCAAATTTTGTCATGCAATTATCATTAATAACAAGCTGCAAAAATCCCTAACTTTAGTTAGCACAGGTTTAAAACTAAGACAACAGGACCAGCACAACAAAAACCCTGCTCTCATTCCCACTTTGCAAATATTTGTGGAAATAAGATATTATTTTGAGGCTTAAAATGGTGATATCACATCAACTCCCCCCTCCCCCCATGGTTGCTTTTAACTTTGTGCTTCATATAACACTGCTGATGCTGGAAGATTTGCAAATTAGGAAAATCTGAAGGAAAATCATCATGTGTCAAAAAATGTATTAGCAATTCAAATTTGAATATACATCAGTCAACCAGATGAGAAGTATCACTTTTTTGGCAATACAGCTTTGGGGTGAAAAAACAGAAGGTGGCGCTCTTGTGCGCATCTCAAGCATGACCTAGGCAAGGAAGACGAGCAAGTCAATCGGCCTCTCTGTTCAGGCAGTGAATGCTGCCTGGATATCAATATAGTGGAGGAAATTGAAAAGTGAAGAGATCAAAATGAGAAAATTTCCCAGTTATTTTCGCTCCTTAAACTGCTTCTTTCCCATATGCCTTTGCCCCCCCCCCCCCCACTACCAGGAAATGGAGCAGTTCCATTTGAGATAATATGGCACATAATGCAAGTTCATCACAACTGCAATAAAACCCAGGTTGTATGATTAGCAAGTATGCACAACTTACCATTTTCTTTCGTTGCCCTGCCCGCATTTTTGGAGGATCATTCCATCCATCCAGGAACCCTATTAAAAGTAAATAACGTGAGATTGTGTATATGCAAAGAGGTCTCGTGTGTCATACTGTTGATAAAGATGCTTTTTTTTTTACTGCAAGTCTACAATCACTTCAATGGCGTTACATCAAGCTCAGTAACAGCATTATTGCTTTTTGCATGATAACGTCAACACAGCAAAGCTTCAACATTTTAATGCTCTCAGTCACAGCCCCCTCTTTATTGGTACCAGAGAGCACTTTAATATAATCTACACCCAGGCTCCCTGAATGAATCTTTGAAAAGCACTCGGTTGGGTATAATGACTTATTTAAGGGTTTCCAATGCTGCCCCGTACCTTAATGCATAGTTTGATGTACAGTCACAACCTCAAGATGAATCGCGCCATGAACAACTGTTCATCACCGAGACTGTGACCTTACCACAGAGGTCACTGAAGACTGCACTGGACCGCCCATTAATTACTACGTTATCTGTGCAAAGCTTCAAGTGCATTGTTAGGCATTTTCATCATCAATAACCCCATTGGTCAGTTTTCATCAGTTTGCTTCTATGTGCTGAAAATGTATGACTATGTCACATGGAATCTGGTGGCAACTTACTGAAACCGTTGAACAAAAAGCAACAATTCCTTTGCTTATCTTAGCAGGGATTAACACAAAATAAAGCTCTGGGCTGACCATTCCCTTTAAGAACTCTTGTTGCCTGGATTAAGCCAGTTATTCGCATTTATTAACATGATCACCTCATGCCATCAGCCGGGAACACCTTGTGAAATGGGAGCTCACAACCGTCAGCCAGGGAAAGGCGCTGACTGGAAGTGGAAGTGTTTCCCCCGCACGGCAAAAGAAAAAGTGAAAGTGGGCGGCAAGGGGGGGGGGGCGAAGAGAAGCGTCAAGATTCAACCCAAGCAGCTCTTTTACCTATCCTACCATTTACTCAAGAGTAGGATACACAGAGCTTGCAAGCAGGTCACTTGCCTATCTTAGAAATCATTAAATGAACAGTTTAATGAGGGAAGACAAAATGGAGGAAAGACAAATGAAAACAAAGGAACCCCCCCCACAAAAAAAGCTTCCATTAATATCAATATCACTCAATGAAAGCCTCACATTAAGTGGATTGGTGCAACATAATGCATGAATCCCTGCTCAAGTGTTGTTAGTTGCAAAAGCAACTTTCAAGTACGTCTCAAAAAACAGTTCAACCAAGTATTACAACTTTGTTTTTTTTAAAAAGCATGCAAACTGAAAAAAGGAACATCAGTGTTCTTCATACTCTGCGCAAGAGATATAATATCAGTTTATAGATTAATCTTTAAATTAAATTATACAGAAGAACCCTTCCTTTAAGAATAGGACTAAAAACAGGCGTGAAAAATCTGAAGACCTCAGATGTAAACAAGAGATACAAGCCATGAAGAACACTAGCGTTTCAACAGAAAATCCATTATACAAGGCTAGCTGACCCAGCCAGGACACTTATTATCCTTTCACCTGATGCACAAGGGCGGTTTTGTAGCCATGGAAGGAATCCTGAAAAATCAAAGAATACAGGGAGGTTCTATGGACAATCTAGACATCACTCAACATACTACACACTACTAGATAAATAATAATTCAGCCAACTATATACATTAGAACAAGGTGGTGACTATTCTGTTGGTGTTTATTAAATAGCCCAGCAATGTGATAGTTTGCTCTAATGTACACAAAGCAGAGAACATCAATCCTTGCCGCATACTGCCAAAAACACTCCACAAGTTGTCATCCCTTACCATCATGCAATACAGGGGAGTACTTTTGTCAAAAAGCATGCAGCACTGCCTCTTCTTGTAGAATTGACACTTAAACCTAATGGCAGAATTGGGCAGAAGATGCACATCAAACCAGCAAAAGTCAACAGCACAAGCCAATGGTGGGGACCAAACAGCCAAACTTGGGCACAAATAAAAAGGGAACCAAACAGAGGCAGCTGACAGGAACTGTGAGCAACTATGGAAAATGATCTGTGGACTTGAAAACCCTTGAACTTCACTCTTCAGATCATCAGAACTGATTGTGTTTAGTTAGTTTACAGCCTTCACACAGAAATCACACAGAAACCCCACAGTGCAGATAGAGGCCATTTCGGCCCATCGAGCCTGCACCGACACATATCCCACCCGATCCCCGTAACCCCTACATATCCCACCCTATCCCCGTAACCCCACGTATTTAATCCCCCTAACACTAAGGGTCAATTTATCATAGCCAATCAACCTAACCCGCACATCTTTGGACTGTGGGAGGAAACCGGAGCACCCGGAGGAAACCCACGCAAACACGGGGAGAATGTGCAAACTCCACACAGACAGTCACCCGAGGCCGGA
The DNA here is from genome assembly GCF_052327205.1 of Somniosus microcephalus. NCBI lineage: Eukaryota > Metazoa > Chordata > Chondrichthyes > Squaliformes > Somniosidae > Somniosus > Somniosus microcephalus. Next base: position 18,260,806 of record NC_141015.1, on the reverse strand, counting down.
TTCGAACCTGGGTCCCTGGCGCTGTGAGGCAACAGTGCTAACCACTATGCCACCATGCTGCCTTGTTAACATATTTCCACCCAACTCCATTTGCTAAATTCTCTTGAAATGGTTGAATCCATTGTGCATCTTCCATGTTTAACCAGAATGGCAGCACTGGCAAACTCCTTCTTAGACAAAAAGGAACTCGAGCAGGAAATTATCGGCAGTCACTAATAAACAGGGACTACATTTTGCAAAGTGGCACAAAGTGAGTTCCGTGTAGTTTAAATATGTGCATGCTAATTCTAAGTGTGTGTGTTCTGGCAGCGTAAAGCATTTCAATTGGATTAGTGTCTGATGAAAAGTGCTGAGGCAGTTTGGTTAAAAAAAGACTCTCAGTTAAGGCACATCGTTCAGCAAAATTGGGGGAATTTCTCAACAAGAGTCTGGAAATTTTAGCCTTACTGATATATTTGGAGAGGATTTGAAGAGTACAACACCTCACTTCCAAGACCTGCTGAAATATTCACCCCACTAGCCCTTTCACAACAATGAGTGTGATCTGGATCAGATCTTAGGAGAGAATAAATATTCTCTATACTTGTTCATTCTTAGGATCTCAGGAGACAATATCACAGAGGCAGGTTGGGTGAATAGACATGAAGAGGCTGTTATTGCACAGGTGGAAAGGAGATCCTGTCCTTGCACTGGATATCTTTGTGGTTAGGTTAGGTCACTTAGGCCCGTCTAGGGCTAACCAATAGGTTTATCTAACCACAGGCTCCACTGGACAACTATTGAACAGCGAGATAAAAACAGAAAATGCTGGAGACACTCAGCAGGTCAGGCAGCGTCTGTGAAGAGAGAAACAGAGTTAACGTTTCAGGTCGATGGCCTTTCATCAGAACTGGACAAAAGCAGGAAATGGAACAGATTTTTAAGCAAGTTTAGGGGCTGGGAAATGGGGGAGGGGATGAAAGAACAAAAGGGAAGGTCTGTGATAGGATAGAAGGCAGGAGAATTAAAGAGACATTAGATATATTCAAGGCAAAAGGAGATGGTAATGGGACAGGTTCAGAAACAAAAGAGCCATCCTTTGTTTCTTAACCTGTCCCATTACCATCTCCTTTTGCCTTGAATATCTCTTAATGTCTCTTTAATTCTCCTGCCTTCTATCCTATCACAGACCTTCCCTTTTGTACTTTCATTCCTTCCCCGCTTTCCTAGCCCCTAAACTTGCTTAAAAATCTGTTCCATTTCCTGCTTTTGTCCAGTTCTGACGAAAGGCCATCAACCTGAAACGTTAACTCTGTTTCTCTCTTCACAGATGCTGCCTGACCTGCTGAGTGTCTCCAGCATTTTCTGTTTTTATTTCAGATTTCCAGCATTTGCAGTATTTTCATTTTGTATTGAACAGTGAGGTTTGACTCATGTCTTCCAGTTTCTTCAATTAAGGTCCTAGCCTGTGTACTCCCCTTAGTAATAGATGGTTTTAATTAGATCGTCATCATAAGGCACTCATATTTAGCATCTTAGCGGTGTTGTGAGGCTCTTGCATAATATATTCCATATACATCTGGGCTAGGATCTGAATCAATGACTATACAGAGAACATGTGAAACAAGCAGTAACTGATGAGCAGTTAAGGACATTAACAAGTGCCTCCTACCCACCGAGATCACACCTACCTAGAACTATACACATACCAGTGACCACATCCCCTTTGGAGATGCATGGACAAATAGCAATGTTAGGCTACTAACAGTAAATGACCAGTTTTATTTACAACACTCACCAGACATCTTCATTTTACCATTTGATGCAATCTATCAAAACTTCTGTGCTCCAATAATCTACATGTACATTTACAGTAGACTCCCAATGTAGAGATTCCCAATAAAACATGATACATAAATATATGTAGAATACTCAGATATAACTGCTACAAATTCTACCCCTTCTCAACATATGGACATTGAGACTCTAAACTAATAAAATAATCACAGGTAATAGTGAATTCAATAGAATGTGGAGAGATGGATAGATAGCCCAGTGAGTATACATTATGTAAGAGTGTGAGCAGGAGCATATAACAATCTGTAATACAACCCATGGATTTTGATCTTCTTCAAAGACCTGAGCTTTGCTCTCATGGTGCACAATTTCATTAGAACTCCAAGATTGCAGTGCAGTATATAATACACCATTCCATTACACCTCCTGTACTCCACATAATACTTTATGGGGCCAATTTTCCTGGGTGCCCTCTGCTCAGGCACCAAACAGAAGGAGAGCACTTAAAGTAGATCATCCCTACTTCCAGTCTGGGGCCATTTTAATGGCCTGAAGGCAATCCTGGCACAGACCTGCCCCATGGCAGGGCCTAGTGCTAGTGGTATGGCCTGGAACTTCAGAGGCAGCTGTGGGCCTCTCAGGCCACGGTGACTGGGAAATTCTGGCTGCCAACAGAGATCAGGAGGTCCTGACTGAAGTGAAAATTTCTAGGGAGGACAAGAAACAATAATTGCGGCCTGCCACCCACCCCGCCCCCCCGCCCCAAGGGAGATCGGGGATAGAGCACATCAGGTTTTTGTGGGCAGCCAGCAAGCGTTCCAAACCGAAATAGAGGCAGGAGGCTGGGAATGCTCTTTCGCATGCTGCGGTCTGACCTGCATCTTCTGCACACTAACTGGAAAGCCTCGGGAATCCCAGGGTAGCGTTAAAGGGGAGTAGTCCTAACAATCCAAGTATCTGCTCCTTTTTACTGGCCTCTGCACCCGCAGAACACTCAGTGCCTGAGCACAAGGACCAGTAAAATCAGCCCTTACAGGTCCTTCCCATACAAGACAGGTTAACAATGCCAGCATCGGAATCAAATTCTCAACCGAGAATAATCGTGAAACTAAATTTATCAATAGACTTGGCTTTCCTTATGCACAGTCAACAACCAGTTGAATTTCAATGAAGTGATCTGCAACCAATGGTTTCTAGTAACAATTACAATGCTGACTGAGTTGTAGCAAATCAGTAGTAATTCAAATATGATTTGGCATCAAAATAATTCATTTCAATCATAATTAAATCTGCCTGAGTGTGGCAAAGAGAGACAGCGAACTGGTGACGCTATAGGTTCGTACATCAATATGCTGTAGAGTAGTAGGATGCACGAGTGCACCTGCAATTCTCCAAATGGCAAGTTCCCAATCTTGCCCAAAGGTACCAAAGGTCTTTCCCTCAAGGAGGGAGAGAAGAACAGGGAGACCTGTCTCCTGGCACAAGTCCTGGCAGCTGGTACAAAGCAGTGCTGGCAGAACATAAGAATTGGGAGCAGGAGTAGGCCATACGGCTTCTTGCACCTGCTCCACCATTCAATAAGATCATGGCTGATCTTCAATCTCAAATCCACTATCCCACCCAATCTGCATATCCCTCGATTCCCCTAGAGTCCAAAAATCTATTTACCTCAGCCTTGAATATACTCAACGACTCAGCCTCCGCAGCCTGTTGGGGTAGAGAATTCCAAAGATTCACAACCCTCTAAGTGAAGAAGTTCCTCCTCATCTCAATCGTAAATGGCCGACCCCTTACCCGGAGAATATTCCCCCTAGTTCTAGGCTCCCCAGCCAGGGGCAACAACCTCTCAGCATCTACCCTATTGAATCCCCTCAGAATCTTCTATGTTTCAATGAGATCACCTCTCATTCTTCTAAACTCCAGAGAGTATAGGTCCAAGAGGCCTGGGATCACGTTACCTGCACGTGTTCTCAGTGAAGAGCTTAGTGTGAATATCTCAAAAGAATTCACACAATTTTATTAAGTACCCCGAAAAAATGACACAATAAGAGATCAAATTAAAAAGAAATTTCTTAAAATAAGAAAAAAAATCAATAGCAATTTATCCAGACTCATTATGAAGCTTTCCATTCTTCCTTTTGAGTACTTAAGCCAACAGTCAACATGGTAGGAGGGTAACCAGTTCCCAGGGATGTGCAGTACCATTCCCAATCAACTACCAGGAGATGCACAAGAATCATTCTCCTCCCCCCCCCCCCCCCATTGGAGGAGGTCCTGTCTGGCCTCCAATTAGCACCTCCCAACGTGCCAGAAGCAGCGGAGGCAGGCGGGCGGACCTGCGAGGGAACGAGGCTGAGCGGCGGCGAGTTCAAAAACAGCTCCGAGACCAGGTAAGGCCTCAGAGCAGCAGAGGCAGGCGGGCGGACCTGCGAGGGAGCGAGGCTGAGCGGCGGCGAGTTCAAAAACAGCTCCGAGGCCAGATAAGGCCTCAGAGCAGTGGAGGCAGGTGGGCGGACCTGCGAGGGGACGAGGCTGAGCGGCGGCGAGTTCAAAAACAGCTCCGAGGCCAGGTAAGGCCTCAGAGCAGCGGAGGCAGGCGGGCGGACCTGCGAGAGAACGAGGCTGAGCGGCGGCGAGTTCAAAAACAGCTCCGAGACCAGATAAGGCGTACCAGTCTCCGAAGTCCGAGGGAAGGAGAGAAGTAAAAAGTAATCCAAGTGTGACGTCACCAGAAAGCGGGTAAGTGATTGGTTGGTAAGTATTTACTCTTTCTCCTTCTTTACAAAACTTAAATTCTGAGGTTTATAGTTTCTAGGGTCTCTGTGGTGCAGCGGGGACTGCTGGCAGGCAAGCGCCCTTGAGTATATCATTAAATTGGTGGTATTGATTTAATTTAAATTAATTAAAGGGTAAGTCATGTCAGGACAGCCCAGCCCCATGTTATGCTCCTCTTGCTCTATGTGGGAATTCAGGGACACTGCCGGTGTCCCTGACGACCATGTGTGCCAGAAATGCATCCAGCTGCAGCTACTAGCAGACCGCATTGCGGCGCTGGAGCTGCGGGTGGATGGGCTTTGGAGCATTCACGATGCTCAGAGGGTCGTGCATAACATGTTTAGTGAGTTGGTCACACCGCAGGTAAAGGCTGCACAGGCAGAAGGGAAATGGGTGACCATCAGGCAGAGCAGTAGAGGCAGGCAGGTAGTGCAGGGGACCCCTGTGGCCATCCCCCTCTCAAACAGGTATACCGATTTGGATACTGTTGAAGGGGATGACTTACCAGAGGAAGGCAGCAGCAGTCAACTTCCTGGCACCAGGGGTGCTTCTGCTGCTCAGGAAGGGAGGAAAAAGAGTGGGAGAGCAATAGTGGTAGGGGATTCCATCGTAAGGGGTACAGATAGGCGTTTCTGTGGCCGTAGACATGACTCCAGGATGGTTTGTTGCCTCCTTGGTGCCAGGGTTAAGGATGTCACTGAACGGCTGCAGGGCATTCTGAAGGGGGAGGGTGAACAGTCAGAGGTCGTGGTTCACATTGGGACCAATGACATGGATAGGAAGAGGGATGAGGTCCTGCAGCAAGAATTTAGGGAGCTAGGTAGCAGATTAAAGGGCAGGACCTCAAAGGTGGTAATCTCTGGATTACTCCCGGTGCCACGTGCTAGTGAGTATAGGAATAGGAGGATAGAGCAGATGAATGCGTGGCTAAAGAGTTGGTGCAGGAGGGAGGGCTTTAGTTTCCTGGATCACTGGGCCTGCTTCTGGGGAAGGTGGGACTTGTACAAGTCGGACAGGTTGCACCTGAACCAGAACAGGACAAATATCCTTGTGGGGAGGTTTGCTAGCACTGTTCGGGGGGGGGGTTTAAACTAAAATGGCAGGGGGTTGGGAACCTGAGCAGGGAGACAGAGGAAAGGGAAACAGGGGTAAAAGCAAAAGATAGGAAGGAGAAAAACAAAAGCGGCAGTCAGAGAAATCAACGGTTTAAATCAAACATGGCCACAGTAAATCATAATTCTAATAGGTCTAAGAGCGTTAAAAAAACAAGCCTGAAGGCTTTGTGTCTTAATGCGAGGAGCATTTGTAATAAGGTGGACGAATTGGCTGAGCAAATAGAGGTAAACGAATATGATTTGGTTGGGATTACGGAAACGTGGCTCAAGGATGGCCAAGACTGGGAACTCAACATCCAGGGGTATTCGATATTCAGGAAAGATAGGCAAAAAGGAAAGGGAGGTGGGGTAGCATTACTGGTTAAAGAAGGGATTAATACAATTGTAATGAAGGATATTAGCTCTGATGATGTGGAATCTGTATGGGTAGAATTGAGAAATACTAAGGGAAAAAAAACATTAGTGGGAGTGGTATACAGACCTCTCAACAGTAAGGCGGAGGTTGGGGATGGCATTAAAAGGGAAATTAAAGAAGCGTGCAATAAGGGCACAGCCGTCATCATGGGTGACTTTAATCTACATATAGATTGGGCCAACCAAATTAGTAACAATACTGTGGAGGAGAATTTCCTGGAGTGTTTACGGGATGGTTTCCTGGGCCAATATGTCGAGGAACCAACCAGAGATCAGGCCATCTTAGACTGGGTATTATGTAACGAGAAAGGATTAATTAGCAATCTTGTTGTACGAGGCTCCTTGGGTCGGAGCGATCATAATATGATCGAATTCTTCATTAAGATGGAGAATGAAGTAGTTGACTCAGAGACTAGGGTCCTCACTTTAAATAAAGGAAACTATGATGGGATGAGGCGCGAGTTGGGTAGGATAGCAAAATACTGCAGATGTTGGAAATCCGAAATAACAACAGAAAATGCTGGAAAAACTCAGCAAGTCAGGCAACATCCGTGGAGAGAAATTTGAGTTGACGTTTCGGGTTTGACCCTTCTTCAAAACTGGAGAGAAAAGGAACTAGTTTTGAAGAAGGGTCAAACCCGAAACGTCAACTCAAATTTCTCTCCACGGATGTTGCCTGACTTGCTGAGTTTTTCCAGCATTTTCTGTTGTTATTGCGAGTTGGGTAGGATTGATTGGGGAATGGCACTCAAAGGGTTGATGGTGGATAGGCAATGGCAAACATTCAAAGACCGAATGGATGAGCTACAGAATTTGTTCATCCCAGTTTGGCATAAAAATAAAACAAAAAAGGTGACTCAACTGTGGCTAACAAGGGAAATTAGGGATAGCATAAGATCCAAGGAGACGACATATAAATTGGCCAGAAAAAGCAATAATCCTGAAGATTGGGAGCAGTTTAGGATTCAACAAAGGAGGACAAAGGGATTAATTAAGAAAGGGAAAATAGAATATGAGAGTAAGCTAGCAGGAAACATAAAAACTGACTGTAAAAGCTTTTATAGATATGTGAAGAGAAAAAGATTGGTGAAGTCAAGCATAGGTCCCTTGCAGTCAGAATCAGGGGAATTTATAATGGGAAACAAAGAAATGGCAGACCAACTAAATTCATACTTTGGTTCTGTCTTCACAAAGGAGGACACAAATAACCTCCCAGAGATGCCGGGGAACATAGGGTCTGATGAAAGGGTGGAACTGAAAGAAATCAGTATTTGTAGGGAAATGGTGTTAGGAAAATTGATGGGACTGAAGGCCGATAAATCCCCAGGGCCTGATAATCTACATCCCAGGGTACTTAAGGAAGTGGCCCTAGAAATAGTAGATGCATTGCTGGTCATCTTCCAGAACTCGATAGACTCTGGAACAGTACCCATGGATTGGAGGGTAGCTAATGTTATCCCACTATTCAAAAAAGGTGGTAGAGAAAAAGCAGGGAATTATAGACCGGTAACCCTGACATCGGTAGTGGGGAAAATGCTAGAGTCTATTATAAAAGATGTAATAGCAGAGCACTTGGAAAGCAGTGACAGGATCGGACAAAGTCAACATGGATTTACAAAAGGTAAATCATGCTTGACTAATCTACTAGAATTTTTTGAGGATGTAACTGGTAAAATAGCTAAGGGAGAACCAGTGGATGTGGTGTATTTGGACTTTCGATAAGGTCCCACATAAGAGATTAGCATGCAAAATTAAGGCACATGGGATTGGGGGCAAGGTATTGACTTGGATAGAGAACTGGTTGGCGGACAGAAAGCAAAGAGTTGGAATAAACGGGTCGTTTTCCGAGTGGCAGGCAGTGACTAGTGGGGTACCGCAAGGATCGGTCCTAGGACCCCAGCTGTTCACAATATATATTAATGATCTGGACAAGGGAATTGGATGTAATATCTCCAAATTTGCAGACGACACAAAGCTGGGTGGGAGGGTAAGCTGTGAGGAGGATGTTGTGAAACTCCAGTACGATTTGGACAGGTTGGGTGATTGGGCAGAAAAATGGCAAATGCACGATAATGTGGATAAATGTGAGATTATCCACTTTGGTGACAAAAACAGGAAGGCAGATTATTATTTGAATGGCAATAGATTGGGAGAAGGGGAAGTGCAAAGAGACCTGGGTGTTGTGCACCAGTCGCTGAAGGTAAGCATGCAGGTGCAACAGGCGGTTAAGAAGGCAAATGGTATGTTGGCCTTCGTAGCAAGAGGGTTCGAGTACAGGAACAAGGATGTCTTGCTGCAGTTGTACAGGGCCTTGGTGAGACCGCACCTTGAGTACTGTGTGCAGTTTTGGTCGCCTTACCTGAGGAAGGACGTTCTTGCCATGGAAGGAGTGCAGCGAAGATTCACCAGGCTGATACCTGTGATGGCAGGAATGACGTATGAGGAGAGATTGTGTCGATTGGGCTTATACTCACTGGAGTTTAGAAGATTGAGAGGGGATCTCATCGAAACCTATAAAATTCTGTCAGGCCTAGACAGACTAGATGCAGGAAGGATGTTTATGATGGCCGGGGAGTCCAGAACCAGGGGTCATAGTCTAAGGATAAGGGGTAAGCCATTTAGGACTGAAATGAGGAGGAATTTCTTCACCCAGAGAGTAGTGAACCTGTGGAATTCTCTGCCACAGAGGGCGGTGGAGGCCAGTTCATTAAATATATTCAAGAAAGAGTTGGATATATTTCTTAAGGCTAAAGGGATCAAGGGATATGGGGAGAAGGCAGGGACATCAGCTATGATCTCATTGAATGACGGAGCAGGCTCGAAGGGCCGAATGGCCTACTCCTGCTCCTATCTTTCTAACTGAGATCTGAAACTCAGTGGAGTGGGGGAAAGGAAAAAAAAATTCAAGATTCCTCCAGGATCTTAAAAATTAGCTTCACATCAATTATTATCCATTATTTTTATTTCTATAACTTCTTTGAAAGCCATTTCTGACTAGCACAAAGAATTCTAGCCAACATGTTGGTTATGAACCTGCTAAGATACAATTCCAAGTTTTGATGAAATGACTAATGTAGGGCACTTGTGCTGATTTAAAACAAGTTTTGATAGACAGGACAGTTGTTCACATCCTTAATGTGTATTTTGTTTGTATCAAGACCGCAGGAAGTTACCCTCAACTCCAGCAATCTCCCCCAACATTAGCTAGGTAACATAACTTTCTCCAGCTGCCATCTCCCTTCACAGCCAAGCAATAACAGATGTTCCTGTAGCTCAGGTGCAACCTTTATGATGAGGAAATAACATTATAAAACTCAAGAGGAGTGTCTTCATTCAGATAAATGGTCGATAAACTGAACTGTCATCTTACACACTGAAAACAAGTCTTAAAAGTGCCACAGTCAACGGCTGTCAAACAGTTCACATGAACATCAACTGGCAATGAACTTCACCACTCCCCACCCACTCCCCAAACGCCATAGCATTCTCAGCTCCAGCTGTGCATTAATCCAGGGATTAATCATTTTATTTTCAAAAACCATTCAGAAGGCTCCTCTCTAGGCTTCACAAGCTTTGCCATGCACAAATGTGAAGAACAACTGCCTGCATATCAGGTCCATACCTTATTTTTTTTTTTAATCCAAAAAGATCCATGCAAAGCTGAAAACCAGCAAGGCCGCTACTCTTTGAACGCAAGTGCATCTTGCTTACAAAGGTTTGATGGTTCAGGAACAGTTGGAACTAGTTTTCAGAAGGAACAATTAATCATATTTATTTTTGGCACCATTTTGTGTAGTTTGCCTTCAATATTCCAGGCAGCATTTCTCTGAATAATAGGAGAGACTTGGCAGGAAGTCTCATGTGAAGGGCATGCTCTGCTCTTCAGCCAGACACTCGGAGCCAGGCTGTAAAGAGGAAAATGGAGGAGGGTGGCTGAGGTGGGGGACACCAGAAATTTTGGGAATGTTAACCTTACAATGCATCTGTAGGGAGTGCAATGATACTTAAAAGACAATTCCGCAAACCCCAAAACAAGACGAAAGCAACAAAACTATTAAACACCGTGTACGGGCGCTCTTTTGGGATTTTCACCAAGGGGATTTCCCTTCTTCACATAAACCAGATGCAAAAGGCAAGGTGCTGAATTATTTGCCGTGCTCTTAGATTAAAATTTAAACGCAGCCTTTCGCTTTGTTGCATCCAAGACTGGATCGTCAATTGTTCTTTGAAAACTAGCCCAGATTTGTGTGTGTGTGTTTTTTTTTGTCGGATTCAGCTCACTGATTGATGGCTGAAAGCAACCTGCTGGTGAGCAATGTAGTCAGTATGAGCGCGCCATCTCATAACGTTTTTTTAAACTTCATGCAAGTGTCCAATGGTTGCATACACCTATTGAGGCAGACAGTGCGATAGCAGCTATAGACTGAGTACCTGTTGGAGGAGGAGGAGGAACAGCTGCAGACGAGAACGGTTTGGAGGAAGGAGCTCCGGGGCCTCCTGTTCCAGAGGGGTGGGGAAAAGTAGGGTGAATGCCTGGTAGAGACGTGGGCGGGTGGGGCTGATGCTGGTGGTAACCTGGGTAAGTTGGCAGTGGCCCAGGCTGTGCAGAGGGTGGCAGTGTGTTAGAGGGTTGATAGGATGGCATTGAAGCAGGGGTCACTGAAGCAGGGGTCATTAACGATGGTCCTGACATGGACACACCAGGCATTGTTGGACCGCTCAGAGAGGCTGTAGGTAGAGACGGACCAGTCAACCCTGAACCTGGCATAGGATTCTGAAGAGGATAGGCTGGTAGTCCACTTGGAGGAACCTTTGGCTGTCCGAAATTCTGGAATTGTGAAAAAGCTAGGAGGGAAAAAACAAAAATAAATTTAAGCTATATGACAATACAGCAATGTTCAATTTGAATTTATATTTTCCTCTTTCCTGCGAGCCACTCCTTGGCAATATCGTTCATATAAAATTTCACAAAATGCACAACCTGACTAAGATTCATGGTTCCTGCATTCAAATCTCAAATCACAGCAGAGCATTTCTTTCTTATACTCTGCCTCAAACTCCAGCAGAATTGGGAGGCGCACACCAAGTGTTACTGGACCACTCAAAGGCTGCCAGTTCAGACAGACCAATCAACTTTGAACTCGGAAAAGGATTCTGGCAATTAAAACGACTAAAACCTCGCTCTGTGCTGTGTTTAAAACCAACAACTTGCATTTATATAGCGCCCATAATGCAGTAAAACTACCCAAGGTGCTTCACAGGAGTGTTAGCAAATGTATTTTTACACCTAGCCACATAAGGAGATATTAAGACAGGTGGTCGAAGAGTTAGGTTTTAAGGAGCGTCTTAAAGGAGAGAGAGGTAGTGAGGCGCAGAAGTTTTGGAAGGGAATTCCAGAGCTTAGGGTTTCGGCAGCTGAAGGCACAGCTGCTAATGGTGAAGCAAAGAAAATTGAGGATGCACAAGAGGCCAGAATTGGAGGGGCGCAGAGATCTGAGGATTACACAGGATATACGGCACAGAAACAGGCCATTTGGCCCAACCAGTCCATGCCAGCGTTTATGCTCCACTCAAGCCTCCTCCCGTCTTTCCTCATCTAAATCTCAGCATAACCCTCTATTCCCTTCTCCCTCATTTGCTTGTCTAGCCTCCCCTTAAATGCATCTATACTATTTGCTTCAACCACTCCCTGTGATAGCGAGTTCCACATTCTCACCACTCTCTGGGTAAAGAAGTTTCTTCTGAATTCCCTATTGGATTTCTTGGTGACTATCTTATATTGATGGCCTCTAGTTATGCTCTTCCCCACAAGTGGAAACATTCTCTCTGTATCCACTCTATCAAAACCTTTCATAATTTTAAAGACCTCTATTAGGTCATCCCTCAGCCTTCTCTTTTCAAGAGAAAAGAGACTCAGCCTGTTCATCCTTTCCTGATATGTATACCCTCGGTATTTTGGTATCATCCTTGTAAATCTTCTCTGCACCTTCTCCAGTGCCTCTATATCCTTTTTATAATATGGCGACCAGAACGGTACGCAGTACTCCAAGTGTGGTCTAACCAAGGGCTGTAGGAGATTACAGAGATATCTTCTAGATATAATAATACTGGAAAACAAATTAGAGAATGCTACCTACATGTTCTCTACAGTGTGAAGGACTGAAGCTCCTCATAATCCTCTACTAACCTGCAGGTCAGGTACCTACTGACTCATCCAGGCAATAGTACACAGCACAATCCTCTACTAACCTGCAGGTCAGGTACCTACTGACTCATCCAGGCAATAGTACACAGCACAATCCTCTACTAACCTGCAGGTCAGGTACCTACTGACTCATCCAGGCAATGGTACACAGCACAAGGGTCAACCTAACTAGGAAGCAACCATGAGGCAGCCACCAAATCTACTGGGGGGTTGCAGTGTGGGGGAAAATACACTTAAAATGGGTCAACGTCATAAAAATTAAGAGTCTTTTTAATCACTAGAACACAAAAGGAGGCCTGGATGAAGTAGCAGGTTGGACACCAGGCTTTCATTTCTGGGTTCAAATCCAGCTCACACAGATGGGATAAAAGCTTCCTTTATCTGCGGGTTAGATAGGACCAATATGAAATGAGTTTGGACAATCTCAACCCGTCTCCTAGTGAACAATGCCTAAAACTGGTCCTCACTGGCAATTCCACTGAGAAACTAAAAGATGACTGTTGTGGGAAATAGAAAACGTGCATGCTTTGCTGAAGTTGGGGCTGAAATCCATTATAACAACAGAAAATGCTGGAAAAACTCAGCAGGCCAGGCAACATCCGTGGAGAGAAATTAGAGTTGACGTTTCAGGTCGAAACCCTTTTTCAAAACTGGAAAGGAAATGAAATAGATCGAAGGCAGGGCTGCGATAGAACAAAAGAAGTAAAGAGACATTAAGAGGTATTCAAAACCAGACGAGATGGTAATAGGACAAGTGGAGACAAAAGACGGCTCAGATTAGGTGTGAAGTGTACTGGCAGAGAGACAGCTGCCATGTGGGAGAGAGAAAAAAAAGGAAAGGGGGGGGGGGAGGGAAACACATAACAAAGGGGTGGAAAAAAAATATAAGTAAAAATGTAATAGGGGCCGAGGTTATGATCTGAAATTGTTGAACTCGATATTGAGTCGGGCAAAGTAGAGGGAGCTTCGCTCTGCGTCTATAGGCAACCAAAACCCAAATAAAAAGTTCCCAAGTATAAACACCTTGATTAGCACAAATTTAAAAAAAAAATTGCATACATGTGAAAAATTACATATATACAAAAGTTATACACTTGATACTTTACATAAAAATTAATTACTTTACATAAAAATTAATTATTTATTAGAGTATAAATGTACTTCTCCCTCCACACCAATGTTCCCGCTAAACTGCGTGTCCGTGCGGCTCTCTGCTGGCCCCACGCAGCCCGGGACCGGCTTTTCCAATATTAAATTTTGCGCATGCACGGAACTGTGAATGGGGAACATTTCTACACACCCCCTGGATTTCCTCCTCCCACCACCTTAGCTGAGAAACACATGAATTAACTTGAGTTCTATTCATTTTAACAGGAAAATGACTGATCTGCTTTGAAGTGTTAAACGGATTACCTGGTGCAGAGACTGTGGTAGGATGTTGTGGGTAGGCGGGGCGAGGTGCTCCCGGTTTGGAATAGATGTTGGTGGTGTTGCCGGCAATGCCCTGAGCGGGGACAGCAGATGGAGGAGGTGCTGCTGGAGCAGGCTGGGGAGTGAATATTGTTGGAGCTGAAGGACGGATTTGGGCCGGAGGACAAAAGGAGGTCTGGTATGGAGTCTGTGAAGACAAAAATTGATATTATGAAGGGAAAAAATGTTTGGTAGTTAACTGAAGCAAGTCTCATAACTAATTTTAATTATTCAGATTATAGGCTAAATAGCCATGATGCCACACCTCAATTTTCATGGATTTTTCAATAATATAATTTTAAATCGCAAGACATTCAGAAGAGCGAAGGAAACAAGTTACACAAATAATGAAATTCATCTCCCACAGAATGTATTAGGCACCTGGGAGTGAATACTTAATCACTGACGGGTACTAATCCAGAGTGCACCATGCAGCTGGGAGTGATCATAGAGAGTGCACTATGCAGTTGAGAATAACTGCAGACAAGTTACGCGGCAGGCATCAAATAGCCAAGAGTAAGTTACACAAGTAGTGAAGGACACCTGGGAATAAGTCAAGGACAGTATGGAATAAGCTGCATATTTGACAGTAAAAATAGACCAAATAGATCAGATGTTACTTTTGTCCATTTTGACTTTTCTGTTTGCTCCTCCAATGAGTCAAAGGAAGCATGCACAGTGATATGGGCTCACACACAGTGAAACATGCACACAGTGAAAACGCACAGACTGCAAAAGGAAGAATGAAAATGTGCATGACAGTGAAAAACGTGCATGAAGAAACAGTGAAACGTGCGCATAGTGAGAAAGCGCATGCACAGCAGAGCAATGGTGCAGTCACAGAGCAAAACCGCAACAATATGCACACACAAGGGAAAAGAAAACTACAAAAGAGATTTAGTAGGGAAGGCATGCTCTAGTGCCACCTACCTGCTGGGTGGGTTGCTGGATTGGTCTCTGAGGTGGTGTTTGTCGGGCTGGAGTGGGAGAAGGAGTGGAAGCCGGACGTGTACTTCTTGTTACAACCCGGTTAAATGGGAAAGGGGGAGGCTGTTGATCCACCATAGCTTCTCCCTGAGCGTGGAACAGCCTGTCTCGGAGCTGGAGTATTGTAAACTGAAAGAGGTAATGTTTCCGTTTAGGTAAATGCTTCACTATGTATTATTCTGCCGCTATGCTTCACAATGTATTACTCTGCTGCTAAACTTCACAATGCATTATTCTGCTGCTAAACTTCACAATGCATTATTCTGCTGCTAAACTTCACAATGCATTATTCTGTTGCTAAACTTCACGATGCATTATTCTGCTGCTAAGCTTCACCTTGTGCCTTATAGAACGCTCCTGTGCTCGAGAAGCAGTACATCTTCTGACTTACCGTATATAAAGCCACACGTGATCCACTTGATAGATGTATAATGTGAGACAAGAATTTGTTTGCTTTGTTGATCAATACACTAATGTCTATTGAGCAATCACTGAATCTTCAAATGCAAATCAGGTCCAGTCAATATAATTTATTATTATCCTACTCTCCAGATTTTGTAAAGATGGTTTCAAAGTTTCTCAGTAAAAATTCAGAGAGGTTAATGACGGTGACATTTCTTCATGTCTCATAACGACAAGTAAAATAGTTTAAATACGCTGGAATCTTTGTATTAGAAAACAACTATCTGCATTTCTCATATATGTGCTTGACATACAATCATGAAACAAAAGAATCAAGGTGATTCAGTTCACCGCAATATACGAGTATCTTTTCTTCCCTCTTATTTAAAGGATGACAAAAATTAGGTGCATTACTTTCAGCACACTGCAGCCCCCAAAGTTATTTATTATATACTTTTATTTACTTTTTAAAAATATACAGAGAAACAGTGAATGCACACAAATTCTGTCACACTTCACACATTGTACAGTGTCACAGAAGCAAAATGATCTTTTTAAAAACAGCATCATTTATGGTTGGGTGTTTCCGATCTGACATCAGTTACCAATTTCCACAGACCCCTCGTTAACAGTTAAGTTTTGGTTGACCTGAAGCTGCAATTAGGAATACATTTTTGTCTTTACTCTCTGGGCATTAAGCATCACTTGGGTGGAGCACAGAAAGGAAAATCTGTCAGGGGCAATATATCCTAGTTTAGGTGTTTTGAAGCCAGTCTGAAGCTTTGGGACCCAGGGAAGTGAAAGGAGCCACACCTCGGTCACTCCTGTAAAACAAGTCCTTAAAGCAGCGCTAGCGAGGAACATAGGAACAGGAGCAGGCCATTCAGCCCCTTTCACTTAGATCATGGCTGATCTGTATCTTAACTCCATTTATCCGCCTTGGTTCCATAACTCTTAGTGCCTTTACCTAACAAAAACTTAGCAATCTCAGTGTTGAAATATTCCATTGACCCCCAACCCTGGATGTCAAGGGGCATACAGGGTAGGAAAAAGAAAAAAAGAGAAGCTTATGACAGATACCGAGGACTCAATACTGCAGAAAGCCTAGAGGAGTATAGAAAGTGCAGGGGTGAAATTAAAAAGGAAATTAGGAAAGCATAGAGAGGGTATGAAAAAATATTGGCAAGTAAAATAAGAGCAAGAGGATAACTAAAGTAAGAGTAGGGCCTATTAGGGACCATAATGGTAACCTGTGTGTGGAGGCAGAAGACATGGGTATGGTTCTTAATGAATACTTTGGGCCAGATTTTCAGTGTGCCGTGAGGCGGGCTTTTAGGCGTGCGGGGGACTAAAATCCCGAATTCAGGGGTCCCGACACAAACCCACCTCCACGTAAGTTTCAGAGGAGGCGGGTACCCGCCCTGCACTGGGACCCACCGACCCGAGGCGGGAAGGGATTAGTACCAATTAACTGCCTGTTAACAGGTAGTTAACAGGTAGTTAACAGGTAGTTAACAGGTAGTTAACAGGTAGTTATTAGCCTAATCCCTATTTTGAGGGGTGTCGTGTGGGATTCCCGACAGCTCCAAACCACGCCAGGTTAGAGCAGGCGGGCCGTCGGGTTGAAGGACTTGGAGGGGTCGCGATGTCGGTTTTCAGGTGAGTGGTGGGTGCATGAGTGCAAAGGGAAGTGTGTAAAGAAGTTTAATAAATTACCTGTACTTACATTAACAGCCTTTCTGCCTCTAGGCTTCGGGAGTCCATCACTCAGCCGGAACTGAAAGCTGAATGGCTGCGATGTCAAAAGTGACAGCCTTCAGCTTTGAGTGCCGGTGTGAGTTCTAACTGAGTCTGCGTAGAAGGACTCAGGTTAGAAATCAGACTGTCAGTGTTTGACAGCTTCAAACAACTGTGAAACACTGATATTTCATCTGTCAAAAACTCTTGACAGATGAAATTTCAGTCTGTGACTTCACCTGTTGCCGGGTGGCCCTTAATTGGCCTGCTGAGCCCGCTGGGCGGGCTCAACAAGGTCAATCAAGGGAAAATCGCGTGGATTGGCCGGACGTCGATGGAGGCGGGACTTAAGCCCGAAAGTTGTAGTCCCGCCTCCTTCCTGACTGCTGAATGAAAATCCAGCCCTTTGAGTCTGTTTTCACAGAGCGGGACGATGCAGACACTGCAATCAGGGAATATGTGAATTATTAGATGAAATAAACAGTGAAAGAGGAAGTATTAAGGGGTTTAGAATCTTTGAAAGTGGATAAATCCCCTGGACCGGATGAAATCCCAGACTGTTAAGAGAAGGGAGGAATTAGCAGAGGCTCTGACCATCATTTTCCAATCCTCTCTGGCTACAGGTGTGGTGCCAGAGGACTGGAGGACTGCTAACATTGTTTAAAAAGGGAGAAAAGGATATACCGAGTAATTATAGGCCAGGCAGCCTAACCTCGGTGGTGGGAAAATTATTGGAAAAAATTCTGAGGGACAGGATAAATCTTCATTTAGAAAGACACGGATTAATCAGCGACAGTCAGCATGGATTTGTCAAGGGAAGGTCGTGTCTGACTAGATTGAATTTTTTGAGGAGGCAACAAGGAGGATCGATGAGGGTATTGCGTTTAATGTAGTCTATATGGATTTTAGCAAGGCATTTGATAAGGTCCTGCATGGCAGACTGGTCACGAAAGTAAAAGCCCATGGGATCCAAGGCAAAGTGGCAAGTTGGATCCGAAACTGGCTCAGAGGCAGGAAACAAAGGGTAATGGTCGAAGGGTGTTTTGTGATTGTTTCCAGTGGGGTTCCGCAGGGCTCAGTACTGGGTCCTCTGCTTTTTGTGGTATATATCAATGATTTGGACTTGAATGTAGGAAGTATGATTAAGAAATTTGCAGATGATACAAAAATTGGCTGTGAGGTTGTTAGTGAAGAAGGCGGCTGCAGACTGCAGGAAGATATCAATGGACCAGTCAGGTGGGCAGAACAGTGGCAAATGGAATTCAATCTGGAGAAGTGTGAGGTAATGCATTTGGGGAGGGCTAACAAGGCAAGGGAATACACTATAAATGGTAGGACACTGAGAAGTACAGAAGATCAGAGGGACCTTGGAGTGCATGTCCACAGATTCCTGAAGGTAGCAGGACAGGTAGATAAGGTGGTTAAGAAGGCATACGGGATACTTGCCTTTATTAGCCGAGGCATAGAATATAAGAGCAGGGAGGTTATGCTTGAACTGTGTAAAACACTAGTTAGGCTGCAGCTAGAATACTGCGTGCAGTTCTGGTCACCACATTACAGGAAGGATGTGATTGAACTAGAGGGGGTGCAGAGGAGATTTACAAGGATGTTGCCTGGGCTGGGGAATTTTAGCTATGAGGAAAGATTGGATAGGCTGGAGTTGTTTTCTTTGGAACAGAGGAGGCTGAGGGGAGACCTAATTGAGGTGTATAAAATTATGAGGGGCCTAGATAGAGTGGATAGGAAGGAACTATTTTCCTTAGCAGAAGGGTCAATAACCAGGGGGCATAGATTTGAAGTAATTGGTCAGAGGTTGAGAGGGGAGTTGAGGAGAAATGTTTTCACTCAGAGGGTGGTGGGGGTCTGGAACTCACTGACTAAAAGGGTGGTCGAGGCAGAGACCCTCATCACATTTAAAAAGTACTTCGATATGCACTTGAAGTGCCGTAACCTACAGGGCTACGGACCAAGAGCTGGAAAGTGAGATTAGGGTGGAGAGCTCTTTGTCGGCCGGCGCGGACAAGATGGGCCGAATGACCTCCTTCTGTGCTGTAAATTTCTATGATTCTATGATAACCTCAACGTCTTTTTGGGAGCAGAGTTTTCCAGATTTCCACTGCCCTTTGTGAGAAGGAGTGCTTTCTGACATCACCCCTGAGCTGCTAGCTCTAATTTGAAAGGTTATGCCCCCTTGTTCTGGACTCCCCCCACCAGAGGAAATAGTTTCTCTCCATCTACCCTATCAACTCCTTTAATCATGTTAAACACCTCGATTAGATCATGTTAAACACCTCGATTAGATCATGTTAAACACCTCGATTAGATCATGTTAAACACCTCGATTAGATCATGTTAAACACCTCGATTAGATCATGTTAAACACCTCGATTAGATCATGTTAAACACCTCGATTAGATCATCTTAAACACCTCGATTAGATCATGTTAAACACCTCGATTAGATCATGTTAAACACCTCGATTAGATCATGTTAAACACTTCAATTAGATCATGTTAAACACCTCGATTAGATCATGTTAAACACCTCGATTAGATCATGTTAAACACCTCGATTAGATCATGTTAAACACTTCAATTAGATCATGTTAAACACCTCGATTAGATCATGTTAAACACCTCGATTAGATCATGTTAAACACCTCGATTAGATCATCTTAAACACCTCGATTAGATCATGTTAAGCACCTCGATTAGATCATCTTAAACACCTCGATTAGATCATCTTAAACACCTCGATTAGATCATGTTAAACACCTCGATTAGATCATGTTAAACACCTCGATTAGATCATGTTAAACACCTCGATTAGATCATCTTAAACACCTCGATTAGATCATGTTAAACACCTCGATTAGATCATGTTAAACACCTCGATTAGATCATGTTAAACACCTCGATTAGATTACCCCTTAATCTTCTATACTCAAGGGAATATAAGCCGAGAGAGGAGATATGATAGTATTTATGAAGTCAAATTCATCTCCTACAGTTCCCCAACATTCTCTTTTAGCTAGTAATGCTCTACGGTACTTTACACTGCAAGTACTGTGCTAGGCTTTGCTTCTCTATTAAACCTGGATGTTATAAAGCATTGGGCTCTTGTATAAATAGTTACACTATCTTTTTATGGGTAATTACAAACAGAAAAACAATGCAAAAGCAAACCTGATCTGAAATAGTAGGGAGGTAGCTCATGGCTGCTTCCAAATTTCCTTGTGCGGCCAACAAGCTGGCATACTGCGTGAGCTTCTTCGCAAAGACTGGGCCCTCTGCAGCCATGTCTGTGCCCTGGAGTAACTCAATCGCCTTCTGCAAGATCATAATCTTTTCCACAAGGTCCTGGCGAGAAGGACAGAAAACGAGACTGGAGCGAAAAAGTGTTGATCATTGGGTTCACCATCAATACTGCAAGATTCTGAATCTTTATCCTGTTATGCTTTAGATAAGTATTCAAATGGATTATCACCAGGGTTCTTTATCAATCACTAGCAAAACACTACGTCACAAGAGCTTACTGCAGTCAGTGAGTTTTGTGCTCCAAGTGAGGGAAGACATCAGTTTTGGGAAATTGAATCATTGTACGCCCAGTGTCAGCATTAAGCATTTTCTATACAGATGTAGCGCAAATTCAATACAAAGAAAATACCTCAATGTTCAGCCTCAACTGTGTGCCATAATCTAATGCAACAGTTCTATTTCCTAACCCAGCCACCCTCAAGAGCCATCGACGCGAGACAGATAATTAAGCACTAATCTGTAGGCTGATTTCCATTTTAGAACTATGCAACTGCCTAAACTCATTTCAGAGCAGCATTACAGGTGGTAGAGAGAGAGAGCACACATGCACAAGAGAGAAAGGGAACGAGCGCGCAAGTGAGAAAGAGAGAGCAAGTGAGTGAGAGAGGGCGAGCGAGAGAGAGTGTGAGAAGAGGCAACAAATGGGTCATTTTCAGGTTGTCAAACTGTAACTAGTGGGGCGCCGCAGGGATCAGTGCCGGGGCCTCAACTGTTTACAATCTATATTAATGACTTGGATGAAGGGACCGAGTGTAATGTAGCCAAATTTGCTGATGATACAAAGATAGGTGGGAAAGCAAAGAATCTCCGAAGGGATATAGATAGGCTAAGTGAGTGGGCAGGAATCTGGCAGATAAGAGTATAATGTGGGAAAATGAGAGGTTATCAACTTTGGTAGGAAAAACAAAAAAGCAAATTATTATTTAAATGGGGATAGATTACAAAATGCTGAGGTAGAGGGGGATCTGGGGGTCCTTGTACATGAATCACAAAAAGTTAGCATGCAGGTACAGCAAGTAATTAGGAAGGCAAATGGAATGTTGGCCTTTATTGCAAAGGGAATGGAGTATAAAAGTAGGGAACTCCTGTTACAACTGCACAGGGCGTTGGTGAGACCACACCTGGAGTACTGCGTACAGTTTTGGTCTCCTTATTTAAGGAAGGATATACTTGCATTGGAGGCAGTTCAGAGAAGGTTCACGAGGTTGATTCCGGAGATGAAGAGGGTTGTCTTATCACAGAATCACAGAAACCCCACAGTGCAGATAGAGGCCATTTCGGCCCATCGAGCCTGTACCGACACATATCCCACCCGATCCCCGTAACCCCTACACCAACACATATCCCACCCTATCCTTGTAACCCCACGTATTTAATCCCCCTAACACTAAGGGTCAATTTATCATAGCCAATCAACCTAACCCGCACATCTTTGGACTGTGGGAGGAAACCGGAGCACCCGGAGAAAACCCACGCAAACACGGGGAGAATGTGCAAACTCCACACAGACAGTCACCCGAGGCCGGATTCGAACCCGGGTCTCTGGCGCTGTGAGGCAACAGTGCTAACCACTATGCCACCGTCTTATGAAGAAAGGTTGAGCAGGTTGGGCCTATACTCACTGGAGTTTAGGAGAATGAGAGGGGATCTTATTGAAACATATAAGATTCTTGACAGGGTAGATGCAGAGAGGATGTTTCCCCTCGTGGGGGAATCTAGAACTAGGGGGCATAATTTCAAAATAAGGGGGCACCCATTTAAAATGGAAATGAGGAGGAATTTCTTCTCCCAGAGGGTCGTGAATCTTTGGAATTCTCTTCCCCAGAGTGCTGTGGAGGCTGGGTCATTGAATATATTTAAAGGTGGAGATAGGCAGGTTTTTGAACGGTAAGGGAGTCAAGGGTTATGGGGAACAGGCAGGGAAGTGGAGTTGAGGCCAAGATTAGATCAGCCACGATCTTATTGAATGGCGGCGCAGGCTCGAGGAGCCAAATGCAAGAGCAAGGAGAGCAATGGGAGGGCTTGACAGAGGGAGAGGAGGCGACAGAGTGAGGGAGGGGAATTAATGGGTTGGGAGGAATGTTGGGAGTAATAGGGGAAGCAGAGTGCCAGGGAGGGCCGGGGGGAGTGCAGTGACAGAGCATGGCAGGGCAGGGTGACTCCAGTGAAAAAAGGAAAGAACATTATGTTCATCCACTTCACCATCCAGATAGTAAATACAATGTACAAAATTTATCTGATTTGAAACACAGATGTACTCTTAATTCACTGCAGTTAAATCCAACTCTGTATAGTCCACCATGCATTTAATTCTGGAACATGCTGTTAATGTAGGTCGCACATAAACACAGCAATGCAAAGAGATCTGAACAGCAGGCTCCTACCTCCAGTGCAAGTGGAGCTGAGCTTTCGTGAGTCTTCACCCAACATTCTACAAGTTTCTCAACATTTCCGGAACAGATGTAGCAAAGACATGCCTGCATGCACAGCTTCTCCTCATTCTCCATCTCCAGGCGGGATCCCAAGATATCTGAGGAAGGGAAGGTTCCCCAATGGATTCAACACTGGTTACTGAAGTGCAAAATGTTTGCTGAAAACAGTTCATTGCACAGACCTTATTCGCAACCTTCCATTTTAAAACCATTTTTTGGTTGCCTATTACTTTATAGATGTTGTCCAGATTAGCAATGATGATTTTTTATTCATAATCATTGATTTTTGCACCTCTACAGTGTGTAGGCAGTGCCCAAGCAGCACCTAGTACTAATGATCTGTAA
This sequence comes from Somniosus microcephalus, assembly GCF_052327205.1. Classification (NCBI taxonomy): domain Eukaryota; kingdom Metazoa; phylum Chordata; class Chondrichthyes; order Squaliformes; family Somniosidae; genus Somniosus; species Somniosus microcephalus. The sequence goes on along the minus strand of NC_141015.1, from coordinate 18,237,831 downwards.
TAAATATCTGTGCAACGCGAATATTTTAACATGAAGATCAGTGTGTGATTTGTACAGCTTTCTGGGACAGTCATCACTCCTCAAACTAAAACTGCATTTGTTAATATTTCTATTGGCAGACGATAATTTTTCTCGTGAACTTAAATTTATTTTGCCCATGTTACACTTATCTCATGGTTAGAGCCCAAATTAAATTCCACCCCGTTAAAAGGAAGCATAATATTTTACAATTCAGAAAAGCTTGCATTACAATTGAACACATTTAAGAAATTCCGCGACCGAGTTCTCTTGAATATTTCACTGTAAATTCTCAATAGGCTGATATTACTGAGGAGCGAATAAAATGACTTGGGAAAGAGGTTATTCACTGAGTAGGAACTAGCTCTTCCCCCTCCTATCCTAGAACAAAACACACAGGGCAATATTGGGTGCGGTCACTAAGATTTCAATAAAGTGGGTTGTGAAGTTTTCGTACCATGAACTCTGGAAAAACACCAAGCAGTAGTTATGGATTTTGTCCTTCCAAACATGGACTGCACTGGGAGATGTCTAAAGTACTGGTGGTTACAAGTGTGTGTCATTGGCAGTGGAAGTAATTCAGGTAATGAAGTGAGAAATGTATTGCACATGAAAGCATTATTAGCTCAAATGCATTTTCTCCTATAGTGTACTGGTTATCTGTTGGACATCCTGGAGAGCTAAAAGTTTAACATTCGCATTTCATTGTATCTTGGAGCAACAGGCTTTCCACTATAAACAGGATGACTTTGAAGTGTTGTGAGAGGAATGCATGGTTTGTTTTCTGATGTGTAAAGTGCTTGTGCAAAGAAATAAGTGTTCGTAATAAAGAGAGCTAGGGTAATGAAACGTGGGTAGAGGATCCACTAGCCATAGTATGGAAAGACAACAGTTGGTAAAGCATTTTCTTCAAAGATGTTAGTAACTATTAGATCAAGAAGTCTTGTTCAAGGGAAGTAGCTTTGGGATAAACAACTACTAATGTTTACATCAGTAGTCTATTTTCAAAGGATTTGGAATACATAAGTCATGAGGTCTTATCCATGACATGGACCTTTGATGTAGTCAAAATATGGTGTATAAAAAGAGCATGGTTTTCAACATTTCTTTGGAAGGTTCGAAAGATACGGAAACCGAAAAGCCACTCTCCACACAGTTAGGCTGATCACCTGTACTGTGTATCAATAAAGTTTGTTCCGTATAAGGAAACTCTCTTTTAACCAGCACCTAAATATCCGGAAATCTCTCTTAACCGGCAAAATTCAGGAGTAGGTTCAGATAAGTTTTACTTCATATTAGTGGCCGTGTAACCGGGGTTCCTGGATTTGTGGCCATGTAACCGGGGTTCCTGCACCTGTGGCCGTGCAACAGGGACTTCTGGATCTGTGGCCGTGTAACCGGGACTCCTGCACAAGTGCCGTGTAACCGGGGCTCCTGCACCTGTGGCCGTGTACGGGGCTCTCGTACCTTGGTAAGTATACCTCTCTGTAATCCGGACTTTTTGATCGACCGGCACCACGTCGGTCCCGGATAAAAAAAGAGTTTCCTGTACTACACTACGAAGTGTCTCATGCTTACTCAAAACGTGTTGTTGTGAACCAGAGGAGGAAGGAGGCTGACTGCTAGCAGTATCAAAACATAAAATATGCCGACTGACAACACGGAACATATTCTACTGCAACCAACATCACACTAATAGAAGCCCAGTCCATTCAGATCACAAAATAACAGTGGTACGGTGGGGCTTCTACATTTATCTCGGGAGTAGCTGAGCCATACAGAAGCCAGGAAGATCCCAGATTCAATCCCTGGTCTGCATTGTTAGTTGACCTTAGCCAAAGCAGGAAGAGGGACCATACAATTGGCCTTTGCACCCTGTGTAAGGAAAGGGAAAATTAGTCCTAGTCTCTGCGCCTCAATGTTATCCAGTGATCGCTGCCTTTAGTGCCTGTTTTAGGCACATCAGGCAAGGACTGGTCCCAACCATGACTGTGGGCAAATTACCTGTACATGCTCACCAGCACAATCACACTTACATACTGGCCACTGAGGTGATGGGGCACCTAGATCTGTAGAACCATTTGCAAATAAGGAAGCAATCCCTTAAAGAGTAGGGGATTGGAAAAAACTGGCAAGAAAAAAAATGATATAAAAGAGATGAAGTAGCGAACCTACCACATAGTAAGGGGAACATCTCTGGTTTGGCGTAAGTCAAAAGAGCGGCCAAAGCTTCCTTCCAATTGTCCAAGTCACACGATTCTACAATATCCCTCCAATTGTGGGTGACTACAGAGGACACGAGCTGCAACAGGACATTTACTACATTCAGTCTTCCTCTAACTGCAAGAGATTCAAGCATGGTAACATCTGGAATTGTACTCGAGAGTTGCTTAAAATGGTATTCCTTATTGGCCTGCTTAGGTTGCAAAGCCTGCGGTTAAATGGATTCTATTACTCGTACCAGGTTTTGAAAACTCTGTTTAAATGTTAAAGAAACAATGTTTTAGACAGGCCCAATGAATCCCAAAGATCAATTTGTGCAACATAGTGATCGATATACAGTACTTCGTGCTCTTTGCCTTCATTTAAACTAAACGTCATAAGCTTTAGGTTAAAGTTGAGTATACTATACTATCCTGTATCCTCCTTGTACCATGACACATATACCTCTATAGTTCGCAATTAATTCCAATCACTGTGTACTTTTTCTGCCTGGTCAATGAGGTAAAAGCGTTTTACATCGATCACAGCAATGGTTACAATAGAGGATACAATGTTGGTAACGTTATTGATTGCTTACACAACTCTTTCACAACCATTAAAACGTTCCCACACCCTGGGTGGTACAGGAGTGCGAGGGAATAGCCGCTTTTTCCCTACTATGCACTGTTAGCGCCAGGCATTTCCAATTCAGGCACCGCACAGGCCAGATGAAAAGTACTCTGAGGTCAGGTACAACACAGATCAGATACACAGTGAATCTACTTGTACCCTGCCCCAACAAAGTGCTTTATCCCCAACCTAAAGAGTAACCCCACCCCTAGTTTGACATTTTCCGTTAGCTACACCAGTCCATGTTGTGACCTCAGCGAGATGGCCATGTTGATGCAAGTAGCTTTGTGTTGAGAGTGCCTCAATTCATTTCACTTAGGAGTCTAACAGCTGAAAGAGACTGTCAATCCATCAGTCCGAGGTCGGCTCAAACTCCGTTCCCAGAAGTGAACGGGCTAAAACATGTCACTTAGAAAGAAAGACTTGCATTTATATAGCGCCTTTCACGACCACTGGACGTCCCAAAGCACTTTTTAACCAATGAAATACTTTTGAAGTGTAGTCACTGTTGTAATGTAGCAAACGGGGCAGCCAATTTGCTCACATCAAACAGCAATGTGATAATGACTAGATAATCTGTTTTAGTGATGTTGGTTGAGGGATAAATATTGGCCAGGACACCGGGGATAACTCCCCTGCTCTTCTTCAAAATAGTGCCACAGGATCTTTTACGTCCACCTGAGAGAGTAGACAGGGCCTCGGTTTAACGTCTCATCCGAAAGTCAGCACCTCCGACAGTGCAGCATTCCCTCAGTACTGCACTGGAGTGTGAGCCTAGATTTATGTGCGCAAGTCCCTGGAGTGGGACTTGAAGCCACAACCTCCTGACTCAGAGGCGTGGGTGCTACCAATTGAACCACGGCTGACACTTACAAGGGGGTCCACAGATCGCTTCTTCCTGAACAAAGTTTTGAATATGCTGATGCCTGTAGGTTTTAGAATGAGCAAGGGTGTATGTGCTCTGCAGACTGAAGTGATATTTACCCGTGAAATTTTTGTCTTCCTCTTGGCGAAGTATCTGTTCTGCGTTTGTGCAAGAAGCTCTTCTCCCCCAGCAATAGCGAGAATGATGGCATCAGCGAAATGGTCATCTTTTAGACACAGCTCAACAGCGCCTTCAAAGTTACCTATTAGCAAGGCTTGGCTGATCAACCCATCAGTATCTGAAAAATACATACATTAATCCTTCAACAAGTAGGTCCATCAGAGCTCTACAGCAACAATAATACCGAATTATTGTGACCTTACTAGTCTCTGCAATGTACATGGGACCTAACCAAGGCTCCACGGACCTCTTCAACTATCAATTTCCAGGAAGAAACAACTTGCAAGAAACAAGCAGCAAAATACCGTGGATGCTGGAAATATGAAATAAAAACAGAAAATGCTGGAAATACTCAGCAGGTCAGGCAGCATCAGTGGAGAGAGAAACAGAGTTAATGTTTCAGGTCAATAACGTTTCATCAGAACTCTTACTAATGAAAGGTCATCGACCTGAAGCGTTAACTCTGTTTCTCTCTCCACAGATGCTGCCTGACCTGCTGAGTATTTCCAGCATTTTCTGCTTTTACTGCATTTATATAGCATCTTTAACATAGAATACCACCCCAAGGCACTTCAGAGGCATGAGAAAACAGATACTCAGCCAAAAGGTGGAATATTAAGAGGTGATCAGAAGTTTGGATGAAGAGGTGTGTTTTAAAGAAGATCTTTAAAGAAGAGGAGGTGGAGAGGCAGAGGGGTTTAGTGAAGGAATTTCAGAGCATGGGTCTAGGCAGCTGAAGGTATGGCCACCAATGGTGGGGCAAAGGGGAGGAGACGCACAAGAGGGCAGAGTCCCGGGGGATGGGTGCGGGTGCAGCACTGGCAGAGGTTACAGAGCTAGGGAAGGCTGAGGTCATGGAGGGATTTAAACACATAAATGAGAATTTTATACATAGAAACATAGAAGATAGGAGCAGGAGTAGGCCATTCGGCCCTTCGAGCCTGCTCCGCCATTCAACGAGATCATGGCTGATCATCCAAACCCTAGCACCCAGTCCCTACACCGACAGCCATCCCACCCAAGCCCTATCCCCGTAACCCCACGTATTTAATCCCCCCTAACACGAAGGGCCAATTTTTTTTTAAATCATGGCCAATCAACCTAACCCGCACATCTTTGGACTGTGGGAGGAAACCGGAGCACCCGGAGGAAACCCACGCAAACACGGGGAGAATGTGCAAACTCCACACAGACAGTCACCCGAGGCCGGATTTGAACCCGGGTCCCTGGCGCTGTGAGGCAACAGTGCTAACCACTATGCCACCGTGCCACTGACCTACATTAGGCATTACAAGATCAGGAGCCAATGTAGGTCAGTCAGGACAGGAGTGACGGCTGGCGGGACTTGGTGAGAGAAAGGATACAGGCAGCAGAGTTTTGGATGCGCTAAAGTTTATGGAGGATGGGACAAAGATATGGATGTGGTTTTTAATGGCGGATGCGGTGAGGTTGGGCCAGAACCGGGGTGGTGGGGGAGAACGTTATGGTAGCAGAAGCAGGCCATCTTTGTGATGGAGGGGATACAGGGGGAAGCACAGCTCAGGGGCAAACAAGACGCCACGGCATCAAACAGTCTGGTTCAGCCTGAGCCAGTGGCTGGGGAGGGGGTTTGGACATGGGGGCGATTGAAAGTTCATTAAAAATTACACAATGGCTAAATCCCATCTTGTTCCTTCCTCCATGAGTTCAATAGCAGCATTGTAAATCGCCACAAATTAGTAGAGTGAATGCTGTGTTTTGTGTCTGATTACAACAACTTATTAGTGACCTTAAAAACAGTTGATTGGCTATGATAAATTGACCCTTAGTGTTAGGGGGATTAAATACGTGGGGTTACGGGGATCGGGTGGGATATGTGTCGGTGCAGGCACGATGGGCCGAAATGGCCTCTATCTGCACTGTGGGGTTTCTGTGATTCTGTGACCATTGCAAGTGTCTTCTCAGGTGCAGATAGTGCAATCAGAGCGATGAGCGGGATTCACAATCTCACAAACAAAAAGGACCAAAAAATAATGTCCGCTCTCCCCATAGAGATGTGGAATATCCCAAGATTAAGTTCCTCTGTGGCAAGTTAGCTCAGCTCAGCCAGTGCAGTAGTTGGGATGTTACAATTGGACTCAGCACCTCTGGATGAGAGAGGGGGAGGCAGAAAAAAAAAATCAGCCAGGGTTACAACCGTCTGGTTACCATTCAGCAGCACTGGTGTCAGCCGTGGCTCCGTGGGTAGCACCCTCGCCTCTGAGTTAGAAGGTTGTGGGTTCAAGTCCCACTTCAGCACAAAAATCCAAGTGCGGTACTGAGGGAGTACTGCACTGTCGGAAGTGCCATCGTTCGGATGAGATGCTAAAACCAAGGCCCTGTCTGCTCTCTCAGGTGAACATAAAAAGATCCCAGGGCACTGTTTCGAAGAGGAGCAGGGGAGTTCTCCATGGTGTCCTGGCCAATATTTATCCCTCAATCAACATCACTTAAAACAGATTATCTAGCCATTATCACATTGCTGTATGTGGGAGCTTGCTGTGCGCAAATTGGCTGCCACATTTCCTACAATACAACAGTGACTACACTCCAGAAGTACTTCATTGGCTGTAAAGCGCTTTGGGATGTCCTGAAGTCATGAAAGGCGCTATATAAATGCAAGTCCTTCTTTTTCTGGAAAATGCACTTGCGTTGGCATCAAGCAAGGACAGGATCAAGCCCAAACAGCCTGGCGGCACTCATTGCCGAGGCTTAAACATGAAGAATAAGCGCTTGAAGCAAGGCGCTGGAGGGCAGCCAGCTCCTGTAGAACTTGGCCCCCAGCCTAGTTCTGAGCCTTCAGGAGAGAAAGGGCGAGGGTTGGAAAAGGGGCAAAATAAAGCCGCTCTCTCCTACAAAGACAATTCCAAAATCAGATTGCAATTCTTGGGTTTGTACAGTTTTATTGAAACGCTTCGCTTGAGAATCATCCAGTATTTACCTCCCGTCACAGGGATTTCGAAGACGGGCCTTTCCCCCGGAATATTGTCAAAGAAGTCAGAAGTTGTCGAGGCATCCCCAGCTGCTATGGACTCCTCGGAGCTCGAACTCTGGAACAGCGAGCGAACAAAAACACAAAAGTCACTGCTTTGATGGATACGAGATGTGTTAGCCCCTGAACAAAGTTACAAAATATACTCATTTGTTCATTACACTACAGTGCAAAAAGCTTCTTAACCACATACTGTATAACTAGTTCACAAAAGACCGTGTTCTCTTTTTGAAAGGTGTTGTAATTGCAATTTATGCATTAATAGCATTTAAAGTGCACACAAACTGGATCAGCGATCATTGACTCCAGGTGTTTTCATCACAAGATTTGTGCTGATAAGTGGATTACGTCTTCATTCAGTGGGGCATCAAACCACACACAACCAGTTCAGTATTTTTGTTACCCTATTTTTGTTGCTTATAAATAGAATTTTGGCATCACCAATAATACTGAAGATCTACACACACTAACAGGAACCTCAGCCAGTTTAAACTTCCATACCTTTATGAATTCTGCCTTTCTGACATCATCTGACCTACTGCCAATCCTGAGAGATCACTTTTGGCATTTTAGAATGGAGTGTCTGGGCTTGATTTTCCCAGCCCCGAGGAGGCGGGTTTGGAGGCGTGCAAGTTGTTAAAATCGCCAAAACTGGCGGGCGGGCCCGTTCCCACCTCCAAGCAATTTTCCCAATTGCATGTTTTCTGACCCATAGAAACATAGAAGATAGGAGCAGGAATAGGCCATTCGGCCCCTCGAGCCTGCTCCACCATTCAATGCGATCATGGCTGATCATCCAAATTCAGTACCCTGTTCCTGCATTCTCCCCATATCACAGAATCACAGAAACCCCACAGTGCAGATAGAGGCCATTTCGGCCCATCGAGCCTGCACCGACACATATCCCACCCGATCCCCGTAACCCCAACACATATCCCACCCTATCCCTGTAACCCCACCTATTTAATCCCCCTAACACTAAGGGTCAATTTATCATAGCCAATCAACCTAACCCGCACATTTTTGGACTGTGGGAGGAAACCGGAGCACCCGGAGAAAACCCACGCAAACACGGGGAGAATGTGCAAACTCCACACAGACAGTCGCCCGAGGCCAGATTCGAACCCGGGTCTCTGGCGCTCTGTCCCTTGATCCCTTTAGCCTTAAGAAATATATCCAACTGCTTCTTGAATATATTTAATGAATTGGCCTCTACTGCCTTCCAAGAGGCAGGATAGGCCCTTAACCACTTAATTGCCTCTATAATCCCATTTTGAGAGGCCTTTCCGATTTTAACACATTTTCCCCATCCTACACGTCTCCTCTGGAACACGCCAGGTAATCCTGGCGGCTTTACCAGTGGATTGTTTACGAACAGCTGCAGCTGCACCATTACAAAGGAGTTTTCACCAATGATCATTTGCAGGTGGCAGACCTTTGTTGTTTCAGGTCTGGGGGAACTTTTAGCAGGCATACTCAGTGTTGTGGAAGTTTGGAGCCTGACACCCATCTCCAGTGTGACCTCCTTGGAAACCCCTCTCCCCACCTTGACTAAGCGCTTCCTCAACTGAGGCATATACCAGAAGCATGGCGACCATTTAATTCCTTTCCTCCTGGATATCAGATTCGGATGAAGACCAGCCGCGGCAGCAGTAGAACCATGAGCAACAGCAGCACCAACAGCAGGAACATCAACAGGAGCGCCAAGCTACTAGTCACCCACCTGAAGACGCACAGGCCAGAAGGCGCCAGAGCGCCACCATATTGCTGCCCGGGATGCAAGGGACGCACTCATGTTGGTCACATTTGCTTAGCCTGCACAATCAAACAATTTAGCCTCGCAGCTTCTTACCAGAGCATCGACAATGGACAAGAACCTGCGGATTCCTCTCACTCTAACCCCATACTGACAATTGCAAGTCGCCTTACGTCCTCAATGTGGAAGTCCCGTTAGCGAACTGACACATGCCACAACTGCAACAGTTTGCCATCAGAATTTTTTATGACAATAAACAACTGATGGCTTCTCAAAATTACATGCAACATTACACCCAAGTGACAACCCTTGTGACTACTTGTGCATTATCTTCCTCTTACGAGTGCTCCTACGTGGTGCTTCCCCTGTGGTTTCAGCAGATGTGGCGACCCCTTGCTCACTTTCTTGCTGCACCTGTCTCGACACCTTTGGCGGGCGTCCTCTGGGATTGCGAACCTGTGAGGGCTCGACAACAGTCTGCTGCTCCTGCGGCTGTGCAGGGGTTGAGACGCTGATCTCAGTTGGGTGGGGACCTGACCGAGGGCTCTGCAGTGGCATAGTCGTGTGAGCGCTTGGAAAGGAGCCCCCACTTCCTTGCAGCGACCCTGGAGACAAAACCTGCCAGAGACTCCTGCACCTGTTCCTGGAGTTCAAGCACCGCTCTCCTTCTGGATGGACCCGGAGGCACAGGGTCAACATGCAGCTGAGCCGAGCTGGCAGAGTCCTGCACCCTCCGACAAGGACTTTCCACTGCTGTCCCTGTCTCCACAATCTGCTGATGCTCACTTGTGAGCTGTGATACACCAGGTGACAACACTACTCTATCTCGCGAAGGTCCCACCGAGGTGTGAGTGTCTGCGCTGGTGCTGGGTGCTCTGAATTCTGCTGACGCTGCGCCCTCAGAGTTTGCAGCTTCCTCTGAGGAGTCTGGAAGCTCAGGCTCTTCCTCCTGGACAGTGGGGATGGGGGCGCTCGATGGTCCTGTGGGGGAGTAAAGGAAAGAGTTAGAGATGTGAGGTCAAGGTTACATAAACATTAAAAAGTGCAGATGATAATAAGTCAATCTGTTAGAGCATCAGATTCATTATCAGTGAGTCATGCAATGTCAATGAGAGAGATGCCAAACTATTCTGTCACCAGCTTGCTGCGATGCGCCCGTCTGTCCGTCCCCCACTTGGGAATCGTCCTCGATTCCGGCGATCTCCAGGGCCGCCGCCTCCCAGGGGGTGAGCTGGGCTACTGAGGGTGGCCCTCCTCCGGTCATGGTTCTTTCTCTCTTATTGTAGGCTCTCTTTTCCTGCAATGAGGGACACAAGTGGAGTTTGAGTGAGAATGAAGGAGTGTAGAGAATCCATAGCATAGATGCTTAGAAGGATACAAAGGACCCTCCCTGTGTGTTGAAAGTTGTTGTTGTCATGGCATCACAGTGATAGGGAGTGCGAGGGCTGCGTGGTGGAATAGTTAAGTGACTGTGACCTTAGAGAGGGAATAGGTATGGGTGTACGCATGTAAATGTCAAGTGGGATGTGGAGGAAGAGGTTGGCAAAGCGGAGTGCTGGTGAGGAGAGGCGATGGGGATCAGATTGAGGGTGATGGGAAAGTCATACTCACTTTTCCTGCTCGGAGAAGATCATGAAGCCTCTTCCTGCATTGCAGCCAGGTTCTGCAGCTCAGCGAGATGGAGCTGACCTCCTGGGCCACTTGCAGCCACACAGCTTTTGTCTGCTGGGGTGGCCTTTTTTCTCCCTGAGGAAGGGAGCAGCACCTCCTTCCTGGATCTCGCTCCCTCCACCAGAGCTTGGAGGGAGGGCTCATCGAAGTGTGGAGCACACTTTGGCCTACTGCTGGACATAGTTGATGAAGAAGGCGAAGACAGCAATGGCCATAAAGGTTGCAGTTTCCAGAAGAAGCAAGGCTGCTTGCAGGCCTTAAATCCAGCAGCACTGAGGACGTCATCAGAGGCGGTTTTCTGTCTGAAAAGACTCATTGGGCCAGGGGTTCCCACACGCAGGAAATCAATTGGCCAATTAGGAGACAATCCCACTTTTTCAGCACTTCAATTAGGAGTCGGGGTCCTGGCACGATTTCCACCCGACACGCTCCAGCCCGCCCACACTGACTAAATCCAGCCCTCTAAGTCTATTGCACATTTTCATCTCGTACGGAGATGCTGGAGTGCTCCTGTTGCCCCACCTACTGCCAACAATTAGGTACTGCATGACAATCCAAACACTCCTGGTTTTGACTATGACTTTTTTTTGAAGATTCTTTCCTCACACTCCCTCATAGAATCATAGAAAGTTACAGCACGGAGAGGCCATTTCGGCCCATCGTGTCCACGCCGGCCAACAAAGAGCTATCCAGCCTAATCCCACTTCCCAGCTCTTGGTCCGTGGCCCTGCAGGTTACAGCATCCCAAGTGCACACCCAAGTACTTTTTAAATGTGGTTAGGGTTCCTGCCTCTACCACCCTTTCAGGCAGTGAGTTCCAGACCCCCACAACCCTCTGGGTGAAGAAATTTCCCCTCAAATCCCCTCTAAACCTTCCACCAATTGCTTTAAATCTGTGCCCCCTGGTTTTTGACCCCTCTGCTAAGGGAAATAGGTCCTTTCTATCCACTTTATCTATGCCCCTCATAACTTTATACACCTCAATAAGGTCTCCCCTCAGCCTCCTCTGTTCCAAGGAAAACAGACCCAGCCTATCCAGTCTTTCCTCATAGTTAAGATTCTCTACTCCCGGCAACATCCTTGTAAATCTCCTCTGAACCCTCTCTAGTGCAATCACATCTTTCCTGTAATGTGGTGACCAGAACTGCACGCAGTACTCTAGCTGAGGCCTAACTAGTGTTTTATACAGTTGAAGCATAACCCCCCTGCTCTTGTATTCTATGCCATGGCTAATAAAGGCAAGCATTCCTTATGCCTTCTTAGCCACCTTATCTACCTGGCCTGCTACCTTCAGGGATCTGTGGACATGCTACACTACTCAGTGTCCTACCATTTAATGTGTATTCCCTTTCCTTGTTAGCCCTCCCCAAATGCATTACCTCACACTTCTCCGGATTGAATTCCATTTGCCACTGTTCTGCCCTCCTGACCAATTTATTGATATCTTCCTGCAGTCTACAGCTTCCTTCTTCAGTATCAACCACACAGCCGATTTTAGTATCATCTGCAAACTTCTTAATCATACCCCCTATATTCAAGTCAAGATCATTGATATATACCACAAAAAGCAAGGGACCTAGTACTGAGCCCTGCGGAACCCCACTGGAAACAGCCTTCCAGTCACAAAAACACCCCTCCTTTCTAATCCCTTTCTAAACTTATTATTTTCTCATTCTTCTGCAGTTTTAGTTTGTTTATCGCTTCTATTTATCCACAGCATTTCAAAACTTTAAAAAAAAATTTTTTTTATAAATGGTGTACTTTTTTTCTGCAACTTTGCAATCTTTCCTTTTTAAAAATGTAATTTATGTATAGTCCGGAGTGCCAATTTCTATTTCCATCTCATCCAGCTCATTCCTCATCTTTTTAAAATCTGTCCTATTCTAATGAAAGCGATCCCATATAAAAGGTAAGGCAGGTAGAAACATGGAGACGGGAGTATGCCATCCAGCCCCGAGGTGACCATGTACATAAATCACCAAAAGCTCAAGGAAGCAACGCCTAAGTTGTACAAAGCCACATCAGTCAGACCACATCTGGAGTATTCTGTTCTGTTTTGGACACCGAATCTCAAGAAAGATATATTGGCCTTGGAAAGGGCACAGCGCTGATTCACCAGCATGATACCAGCACGGTGGCATAGTGGTTAGCACTGTTGCCTCACAGCGCCAGGGACCCGGGTTCAAATCTGGCCTCGGGTGACTGTCTGTGTGGAGTTTGCACATTCTCCCCGTGTTTGCGTGGGTTTTCTCCGGGTGCTCCGGTTTCCTCCCACAGTCCAAAAATGTGCGGGTTAGGTTGATTGGCCATGATAAAAATTGACCCTTAGTGTTAGGGGGGATTAAATACGTGGGGTTACGGGGATAGGGCTTGGGTGGGATGGCTGTCGGTGTAGGGACCGGGTGCTAGGGTTTGGATGATCAGCCATGATCTCGTTGAATGGCGGAGGAGGCTCGAAGGGCCGAATGGCCTACTCCTGCTCCTATCTTCTATGTTTCTATGTTAAAGGGTCAAATTATGAGGACAGGTTGCATAAATTTGGCTTGTATTCCCTTGAGTAAAGAAAGTTGAGGGGGGATCTAATCGAGGTATTTAAAATGATTAAGGAATTCAATAGGGTAGATATCGAGAAACGATTTCCCCTGGTGGAGGAATCCAGAACAAGAGGGCATAAACTTAAATCATAATTTACAACTAGGCCATTGAAGTGAACTCAGGAAGCACTTTTTTTCCACACAAAAAGGTAGTGGAAATCTGGAACACTCTGCCCCAAAAGGCTGTGGATGCTGGGTCAATTGAAATTTTCAAGACGGAGGTCGATAGATTTTGTGTTGGGTAAGGTCATCAAAAGATAGGGATCAATGGTGAATAAGTGGAGTTGAGTATAGGTTAGCCACGATCGAATTCAATAGTGGAGCAGGCTCAAGGAGCTGAATGGCCTACTCCTGTTCCTATGAAGCATCAGCAATTGGAATAGCCAGTTTAAAGAGCAGCTCATGTACCACTACCTTGACCGCCAGTGAAAGTCTGGCACTGCAGACAACACTGAATCTACTGCAGCTTGAACTTTTCTATCACAATTTCACATTTCAGCTTTACTTAAACTGCGACAACAGTAAACTATTCGTCTGGAAAAATACAGTGAAGGATCACTAATGCTGTTCTCTGTTCACAAACATGATGTGCCTCACAAAACATATGACCCATGCAAGTAATAACCATCAAGGTCAGTGGAGTTTGGGGACAATTGCAATTGAACCAGCAAGTACCTGGCTGGAGACACCTGGCATCTTCTGTACACGCTCATTCGCCTCCATTTCTAGACTTTTCAGTCGCGTGCTGTGACCTAGAGACGCGGCAATCTAAAACGACAATTCAATGTGGTGATCAATTGGCAACATTCCGAAAGGAAAAATTAAAATAAAGCATAAAATAGAGTTATGGACTATTTAAATAGAGATGAAACAAGAGGAGAAAGAAAAGATGCAAATGGGGGAGCAAAATAGGAGTGAAGAGAGTGTGCAACAGAGAGCAAGTGAGCGTGAGAGAACAAGCGAGAGAGAGAAAACGAGAAAGTGACAGCGAGAGAGCGAAAGAGTAAACAAGGGAGCGAGCAAGCGCAGGAGACAGACCAGCTGGAAGAGACTGAGTAGAAAGCGGAGTGACCAAGACAGAAAGAATTAGGTAGTTGTAAGTATTTACAGGATGATGAAAACTCTTAGTTAGCAACATCACAGGAGATCAACCAGTTCATTTTTACAAAACCATCTCGTTTTTTTTTAAATAAAGAAAAGCTGGCCTTCCCTAACTAGTCACCGTCTTCACCAGCTTTCCAAGGATAGGTGCAGAAACATGGAATTTTAGCAAGTAGCCTCAGCTCCCTTACACCGATCCTCACAAGCAATACACTTATCAGACCTAGAGTCAAACCGCACCACATAACTTCAGTTTTCAGTGAAGATATTTTTCATTTAGAACCCCCCAAGCCATCATATATTTTTACCTTTTTATCCAATCCTTCCTTACTGTAGCCAAGCAGATTCAAGTACTTTGTTCGAGGATCCTGTTCAAAGTTTACCTAGTGGAAGGCAATCCGTATTAGCACAAAACTGTTTAATCCATATTAACGCGTTTGACAATTCATTAGAGAGCTTTCCCGAGGGGTAAATGCACTGCCCAGAATGGTACTGCACCACACAGATTAAGATCATCCCTGGTCTGTGCCAAGTTAGCTGATATCTGGAGACTTCTTGGAATTGGCATGGTGCTCCCGGGGTGGGCAGGAGGATTCCCAGGCTGGATTGTTATCCATCTGGAAATTGTCTATGAGAGGGGGCAGGATTGCACTCGGCTCAGATTCACAGTCAAACGGCCTGTTTGTCCTTTCCTTTATTAGCCGAAGCGTAGAATATAAGAGCAGGTGGGGTTATACTTTAACAGCATAAAACACTAGTTAAGCCACAGCTAGAGTACTGCATACAGTTCTGGTCACCACATTACAGGAAAGATGTGATTGCACTAGAGGGTAGAGAGGAGATTTACCAAGATGTTGCCAGAACTGGAGAATTTTAGCTATGAGAAAAGATTGGATAGGCTGGGTTTGTTTTCTTTGGAAGAAGGATTAGAGGGGAGTTGAGAACTTTTTTCACCCAGAGGGTGGTGGAGGTCTGGAACTCACTGCCTGAAAGGTTGGGAGAAGCAGAAACCCTCATCGCATTTAAAAAGTACTTGGATATGCACTTGGAAGTGCTGTAACCTACAAGATTACGGACCAAGAGCTGGAAAGTGAGATTAGGCTGGATAGCTCTTTGTCGGCTGGCATGATGGGCCGAATGGTCTCCTTCTGTGCCGTAAATTTCTAATGTTTATGATTCTATGACAACCTCTGTCTACGCTCACATATGTAGAACAGCCACGTGGGCAAGCTACTGGAGAACTATGAAACAGCACACTAACAGGTGTCTACAGGAGAGGAAGAGACAAAACTTTGCGGAAGGGGGAATAAAATAAAAGTTAACTAGAATTGCCAGAGAAGGACATACAGGAGCTTCCAGTACGAGGGACACATATCTAATCAAAATAATTGTAAGCATTGCTGGTTAATTATTTCAAAACCAATTTTTTGGAGGGAGGGGAATCCAGAAAAATACAGATCAATACCGCTGTCAAGCATTGGAAGGGATATCAAAAAGACACCAGATTTTATCTACAGGAAACTTTCTGGTATCCGGCACTGACGGGACCGAGCTGGTGCCATTAGATCAAAACTGCCGTATAAACCAGCGGCAATGTTAAAACATAGTCATCTTTTCGATGACTTTTCAGCTCCGTGTGAATCAACAAACCCTGTTGCTTAGCAACAGCTTCAAAACAGTCGGCTGCAGCTGCAAGCGTCTCTAGCTGAAGCTGTTGCTTAGCTACAGACCTTGCAGAGCCTGACTGGGGAAAAAAAAAGCAACGAGAAGTAAAAAAACTTATAGAAAACGGCTCCTAAATTTTGCCGGTAGATAGAGCTTTCCGGACTTTTAACCTCTGGTTAAACGAAAGTTTCCTGTACCTTTAAACAAGCCCAGCAGACTTTAGGCACTCTGTTACTTCACAACAGAACATACAAATAATTTTAGAAATGGCATTCGATTGCCCTACAAACTCAAGTTTACATAATATATAAAATTATAGACTGTGGTAAAATCTAGTAAAGTATAATGCACCGAAAGAAAGCTCTAAAGGCTGATGGGTACTGCAACAGAAACAGCATCCTGTCATGTAAAATTTCTGTATTATATCTTTATCAAATAACATTTTTGAGGGACAGAAGTATAGTGAATTTCTTTTAGATGACTTCAGACGGCATTTCTAAAAGACTTCAGTTGTTTATGTAGCAGAAGGAATACTCTATGCAAATACTATCAAGTGGCGACAGCTCTCCTGTATTGATGGGAATGAGCGGATCAGAAACTAAAGCTAAAATTTGCATCCTCGTGTTTTAAGTTCCTCCACTGCCTTGCCTCTCCCCATCTCTGTAATTTCCTCCTGGCCTACAACCCCACCTCCCGAACACACTGCACCTCTGACTTTGGCTCCTTTTACATTCCTTCCCCCCCCCCCCCCCCCGCCACTTTGCCCCACCATTGGTGGTCATGCCTTCCGCTGCCTAGGCCCCACACTCCTGAAACCCCGCCATCTCTCCTCCTCTTTTAGGACGATACTTAAAACGCACCTCTGGCAAAGCTTTTGGTCACCTATCCGAATAACTCCTGCTTTGGCTCAGCATCCATATAGGTTACAGCTCTGTAAAGTGCTTTGGGATGTTTTTCTACATTAAAGGCGCTGTACAAATGCAAGATGTTGCTGTTGTAATCAGATCGTTTATTTGGGTCACACCTTTGTTGTTTGTAACTGTGAGAGAAGGCGGGACGAGTAATCGGTGATTGCTTGAACCGTACAAGGAGCGTTGGACAAAATTCCAATGTTTGGCCAGTCTAACAACGCAACAGGCGCCAAATAGGTTTCTGCTCACACCTTGTCCACTTAAATGGTGAGATCATTAATATTCTGATGGTTTCTCAAAGAAACCTGCCTCCCATTTAAAGAAAGCCAAGCAGATAGGATGTTCAGCTGCCTGTTTGTTTCCACGCTGCAGCAGCAGGAAGGGCTTTGTGGATCTCAAGTACACGCATTATTCCATCGAAAACTTAAGTCAAAATATTCTGAAAAAGGACTTCAATACTTTATAGACTATATTTTTGTTTTAGAAACAATGTTGATTATGTGAATTTTAACAGGCCCATTCAGCAAGCTCTATCATTTGGGAGGCTGTCAAAGCAGTATGTACCTTCAAGAAGTTCCAGATGTTCTTTTCAAATTCTGTGGGTGCGATGTTGATCTTGGACTGACAGTAATGGACGAATGCCTGTGACCGGAGAGCTGTCTGCAGCTCGCTGGAACGGCACAAAAATTCTGTTTCCGTAGTAACCACACTGACAAACACTTGACGTGAAACAGGCTGCTGTATTTGTGGTAGAGTAGCTTTTGAGTTGGCAAAAGTGATCAGCTTCCCTCCGAACTGCAAAGTGAAGATGCAGGGGTAAAAGACACAGACAATCTCGACTTCTTTCTTTATACATACTGTAATAATAAAGGTGCACATTCTTTAACATAAAGATATAAGAAATAGGAGCAGGAGTAGGCGATTTGGCCCTTCAAGCCTCCTCCACCATTCAGTAAGATCATGGCTGATCTTCTACCTCATCTCCACTTTCCTGCACTATCCCCATATCCCTTGATTCGCTTACTATCCAAAAATCTATTGATCTCTGTCTTGAATATACTCAATGACTGAGCCTCCACAGCCCTCTGGGGCAGAGAATTCCAAAGATTCACCACCCTCTGAGTGAAGAAAATTCTCATCTCAGTCCTAAATGGCCGACCCCTTATTCTGAGACTGTGACCCCTGGTTCTAGACCCCCCAGCCAGGGGAAACATCCTCCCTGCATCTACTCTGTCAAACCCTGTAAGAATTGTATTTGTTTCAATGAGATCACCTCTCATTCTTCTAAACTCTAGAGAATGTAGGCCTAGTCTACTGAATCTCTCCTCATAGGACAATCCCCCCATCCCAGGAACCAGTCTGATGAACCTTCGTTGCACTCCCTCTATGGCAAGTATATCCTTCCTTAGGTAAGACCACTAAAACTGTAAACAATACAGGAAACTTTCGATTTACCGGCACCTAAATAACCAGAAATCTCGGTTAACCGGCAAAATTCAGGAGTAGGTTCAGGTAAGTTTTACTTCATATTGTACTTGCCTTCCTCGATCTGTTGCTGTGCAAGGGTGTGGCTGCAGCTGTTGCTAAGCTACAGAGACGCTTGGAACTTGTGGCCATTGTTCTGCACTTGTTGCTAAGCAACAGGGTTTGTTGCTTTATACGGAGCTGTCAGCTCTCCGTATCTTTTACTATAGCTTTCGGTTATCCGGAATGTTTGATGAACCGGCACCACGTCGGTCCCGGATAAAAAAAGTTTCCTGTAGATTGTGAATAGCTGAGGCCCAAGCACTGATCCTTGCAGTACCCCACTAGTTACAACCTGCCAACCCGAAAATGACCCGTTTATTCCTACTCTGTTTTCTGTCCGTTAACCAATCCTCAATCCATGCGAGTATATTACCCCCAATCCCTTGAGCCCTAATTTTGTTTAATAACTTCTTGTGTGGCATCTTATCGAATGCCTTCTGAAAATTCAAATACACCACATCCACTGGTTCCCCCTCATATATTCTGCTAGTTACCACCTCAAAAAACTAAGATTCGTCAAACATGAATTTCCTTTCATAAGTCCGTGTTGACTCTGCCCAATCCTATTATCATTTTCTAAGTGCCCTGTTACCACGTCCTTAATAATAGATTGTAGCATTTTCACTACTACTGATGTCAGGCTAACTGGTCTGTAGCTGCCCGTTTTCTCTCTCCCTCCTTTCTTAAATAGTCGGGTTGCATTTGCTACCTTTCAATCCGCGGGAACCATTCCAGAATCTATGGAATTTTGGAAGATGACAACCAATGCATCCACTCTCTCTATAGTCACCTCTTTCAAAACCCTAGGATGTAGGCCATCAGGTCCAGGGGATTTATCGGCTTTCAGTCCTATTAATTTCTCCAGTACTATTTTTTTACTAACACTAAATTCTTTCAGTTCCGCATTGTCACTAGCCCCTTGGTTCTCCACTATTTCTGGGTGGTTTTTTGTGACTTCTTCCGTGAAGATAGACACAAAACATTTGTTTAATTTCTCTTCCATTTCCTTATTCCCCATTATAATTTCTCCTGTCTCAGTCTGTCAGGGACCCATGTTTAATCATCTTTTTGCCAATCTTTTCCTTTTTACATACCTATCGAAGCTTTTACAGTCTGTTTTTATGTCTCTACTAGTTTACTCTCTTATTCTATTTTCCCTTTCTTTATCAATTTCCTGGTCCTCCTTTGCTGAATTATAAAATCCTCCCAATCTTCAGGCTTGCTTTGCGTTTTGGCAACATTATAAGCCTCTTCCTTTAATCTAATACTATCTTTAATTTCTCGTTAGCCACAGTTGGACCATTTTTCTGTGGTGTTTTTATTCCTTAAGGGAATTATAAATTATTTATTTAAATGTTTGCCATTGTTTTTCTATCATCATAGAAAAACTACTGGTTTGCCAGGACCAGTGTCCTGGTGAACCGAATAACTAGGGCAATAGACAGGGCTTTAAACTAATGCGGGGGGGGAGGGGGAGGATTCAGGAAAGAGTAAATTTAAAAGCAGTGAGAAAAATGTCAAGACTCGAAAGCAGAGTAGAGTTTTGGGTAAAAATAAGCAAAGTGGGTCAGGAAGGGACAGAGATTGTAACAAAGGTAATAAGACATCAGTGACTAAGGTGACATCAGGGAAAAATAGAAATAAGTCAAAGCTAAAGGCACTATATCTGAATGCACGAAGCATTCGCAACAAAATAGATGAATTAATAGCGCAGATAGAAATTTAACAGGTTTGATCTAATAGCCATAATGGAGACGTAGTTGCAAAGTGGCCAAGGTTGGGAAATAAATATTCCAGGATACTTAACTTTTAGAAGAGATCGGCAAAATGGAAAAGGAGGAGGGGTAGCCCTGATAATAAATGATGGGATAAAGACAGTAGAGAGAAAGGATCTTAGCTCCGAAAATCAAGAAGTAGAATCAGTTTGGGTGGAGCTAAGAAACAGCAAGGGGCAGAAAACATTGGTAGGAGTTGTTTATAGGCCCCCAAACAGTAGTTGTAATGCAGGGCAGAGTATAAATCAGGAAATTAAAGGTGCATGTAACAAGGGTAATACAGTAATCATGGGGGACTTTAATCTACATATAGACTGGGCAAACCAAATTTGCAGTAATAGTGCGGAGGACGAATTCATGGAATGTATGCAATAGTTTTCTAGATCAGTATGTTGAGAAACCAACTCTAGTTCTAAAATATCCAATTCCCTCATAGGTTTCTTGACATACTGATCTAGAAAACTATCTTGAATGCATTCCATGAACACTTCCTCTGCACTATTTCTGTAAATTTGGTTTGCCCAGTCTATATGAAAGTTAAAGTCCATGATTACTGTATTATCCTTGTTACATGCATCTCTAATTTCCTGATTTATACTCTGCCTGATACTACAACCGCTGTTCAAACAGCCTCTCAAGTGTTTTCAACCATGTTAAAAGACATTCAGTACACCCAACAGATTCGGTCACAAGTCCCCGTATAAAGATCCCTAAACTCCTAACTACAAATGTTGCTGAGGTAACAGATTTTGCCTTTAAGGAAGAAAATTAGCTGGTGCAGATAGACAGAGCATTTTCACTTTACTTCAACGATCTTACTGATTTCCTAATAGGACCAATGCACAGAAACTATACTCTTTATAAGTTTATTAAGTCATCTCTACATTTTGGAAATAGTTTGTTCTCATGGGTTATCATTTGCTAGACAACACCTTCTTGTTAGGTCTAGAATCTCCAAAGGGAGTTCTAAAAATCAGAAAACAGGCACTGAGAATCTTGGCAAGCACTGTGAAATACAGCTTTTGCTGTTTAATATTTTCAATGCCAATGCTGACACTACTTTTTCTTCCCACCTTTACAGGTGACAGAACATCTCTTGCGCAATCTTATGCTCTGTAGATGCCTTAGATAAGCACTCAAAACTAGTGGAAAAATACCTGGTTTTACTTATGAATAAAATTCAGTGGAACGTTACTTGAACTTATGCACAGTGACAATCTCACCCAGAGCCGCTCCCAGATTTTGAGAAGTAAATAAACGCACTGTCCTGGGCTGCATTTCTCAAAAACACAATATGGGCCCTCAACAGGGGTAGGTGTCTACAATGATGCAAATGTCTGAGTTTCCTGAAAAGGTCCAGTTTTGTCCCAGACTGAAGCCTACCACAATGGCAGTCACTCGTGCACTGCCAACATAATCCAGTTACAGGAAACTTTGTGCTATCCGGCACCGAGCTGTTGCTGTCCCATCAAAACTACCGGAGATTTTGAGCTCCGTATCTGGCAACAAACCCTGTTGCTTAGCAACAGCTTCTAAACAGTTGGCCGTACCCTGCAAGCGTCTCTGTAGCTTAGCAACAGCTTCAGCGAGACCTTGCAGAGCTTGACTGTTGAGAAAAAAGCAACGAAAAGAAAAAAAAACTAACGAAACAGCTCCTGATTTTTGCCGGTGGCTCGAGCTTGCCGGACATTTAGCCTCCGGATAACACAAAGTTTCCTGTACATGCTTGCTGTGACAGTGGCTGAGGCGTCTGGCGCGGGCTTACAGCCCTGTGTCCCTGAAGCATTTTCAAATCTGGAACAAACAGGTTTCAGAGTAAACTAGCAAAACATAAAACTGCTTGAAGTGCCATAACCTACAGGGCTACGGACCAAGAGCTGGGAAGTGGAATTTGGCTGGATAGCTCTTTTTCTGCCAGCAGACACGATGGGCCAAATGGCCTCCTTCTGTGCCATAAATTTCTCTGATTTTATGAGCTGATCCATCAATTAACTAAGACTATAGGTAATTTCTCCATCTTGTGGATTAGCTTCAGGCACAGTTCAAATGGTAAGAGAACTGAAAGAAGCCTGCATTAATGTGACATTTTCTACACAACAACTTTCTGTCTCATTTCCTTGGACCTGGCTAACCCTATAGACCCTGAAAGGCCAGGTGAAGGTGTGAAAACAAAATGACCTACAGCTACTGAGGAAAGCAAACAAAAAATGTACAAGGGAACGATTTCATTTATTTCTTTACAAGCTGTCTTTTAGCCAAAGATAGACCTGAAAAGTTTACCATTTTGCACCTTTACAACCAAGGATTATTAAAATGAAAGTATAGTCTATGGTGCTATACCAAATACCTGGTGGGATAACTAACTGCTTGGAGCTCTGATTCCAAAATTCCAATCTAGCCAACTTTGTTTTGGGAAGGGGGTGGAAGCAAGCAATGTTCCCTGTAATTTTTTTTGGTGTGCGAGCCCTTTAACTGCCCGTGTGGCCCATTCAATTTTTCGTGCACGCGCCGTTAATTGCCATTGATGTTTTTTTGATGTTGTAATTGAACATCGCAGCTCCCTTAAACCTCTATACGTATGACATTCCTGTTTCAGGTAGAACACGTGACAATTCCATATTTAGACCGCTGGTTATATTGAAGTGCAGGAATGGTTTCACGGCACTGAGAGATTAGGGGCCGGTCAGGCTAGCAAGGCAGTGCACTTCACCGATCAAACGCACGCAACTCACAGCAAATGATGCTCCCACAGGTCTCCGGATCCATTTGGGAGGCTTTTTCAAAGGAAGCACCACGGTGGGCCGAACTGCCTTCTGTGAGATATCTAGAGGAGGGAGAGTCTGTCCAGTGCCAAATGGATCTAGGTTGTTGAATGAGGAAGAAATCTAAATCCAAAAAGAAAATCAAAAAATGCATTTTAAAGCACTCAGGTGGATTAAAACCTGCAACACTGAGCTTTGAACGCAATAGTGAATACCAAACACTTCAAATGGCTCTATAATTTCCAGAACATTTACGTTGGTCATTTTGCATCAGGATAGGAGAAGGGTGAATTTGAGACCTCTGGTTCAATCTGAATCTGATCAATTGGCAAAAGTGACAGTGTTTGGGGAGGGGGGGGGGGGTGGTGGTGGAGGGGAGAAGTGTAAGGAACTCGACAGAGAGCCAGTGTGACCTGGGAGCACCAGAATGAATGAATTACAGGCCAAACTCTCGAGGCTGTTTTTTCCACTAAGTCGTGATTCCTTGTGACATTCAATATCATACTTAAAATATATGTCACCAGGGAAAAGTGTGCACGAGCACAGAGGGGATTAATGAGGGGTCATTAACAGTTTTGCAGAGAAGGCTAATAAATGTCATAGACCATGCTGCCTGTTGGCAGATCACTGGGGCAGCATCTAAGATAGTGCCCTCCGAGAACAATTGCCTATTCACAGCTGAAGGCTGCACTTTTGCAAGAGGCATGCGAGGAGCTGAAAATGGGGAATGGGCGTGGGGGGGGGGGGTGGTGGCGGGGAATCGCGCAGGAGAGAATGCAATTCAACAATTCAATGAAACTTACAGGGAATGCAGCAGCAATGCTGAAAAATTTGTAGACATCTTCCCATTCCCCTAAATTATCACCCAGAACCTGCTATTGAGTAGACTAGGCCTATATTCTCTAAAATTTAGAAGAATGAGAGGTGATCTCATTGAAACATACACAATTCTTACAGGGCTTGACAGGGTAGATGCAGGGAGGATGTTTCCCCTGGCTGGGGAGTCTAGAACCAGGGGTCACAGTCTCAGAATAAGGGGTCAGCCATTTAGGACTGAGATGAGGAGCAATTTCTTCACTCAGAGGATGGTGAATCTTTGGAATTCTCTACCCCAGAGGGCTGTGGAGGCTCAGTCGTTGAGTATATTCAAGACAGAGATTGATAGATTTTTGAATATTAAGGGAATCAAGGGATATGGGGATAGTGCAGGAAAGTGGAGATGAGGTAGAAGATCAGCCATGATCTTATTGAATGGCGGAGCAGGCTCGAAGGGCCAAATGGCCGACTCCTGCTCCTATTTCTTATGTTCTTACTTTATTTATAAAAGGAAAATTAACATCTTACAAAATTGAAGTTTTAGTTATTTGGTGAAAGTTATGCCATGTGTACTTCCTAAACACTAACATCCAACACTTGTGGTGTTTTGAGTTTTTTCAACACCTCTCACCTTAATGATGTACATTTTTTCACTATCTTAATGTACCCGACTCCTGACAGATTCACATACTTTATCAACGTGGTTTTGTTTCTGTGCTTCCAGACTCCCGCCCATTACAGAATAAACGCTGATCTGCCCATCAAAGGAAGCAGCCGAGAGGACTGCCGGACTCCGAGGGCACCACTGGACGTCAAAGCACCACTGACTGCTTGTTGGCAGCTCGTACACCACCTGAAATCAATTAACAGCAACACTTAGTGCATGATCAAAACATAGTCCTTGTACTTCAGACTGCAAGGGTTAGTAAAACTATCCGTTAGGTTGGTGCTACTTGAACCAGAAAGAACAATTCATTCTCATTAACAGATCAACTAATGACATGAATCAGTCATCCATGAAAGAAAGACTTATGAAATAATACTGAGCGGCCTGCGGGTGGCACTGTCCAGGGAGAGTATAAATACTCGGGCACGGGCCCAGCTTGCGCAGGGCATTCTCAACAGGAACTAGTGAAGGACACAACTAGACCTCCATGTTGTAAAACAGTTGATTAAAGCTTTGTTTAAGGCTTAGACCAAGTGCCTAGTAGTTTTCTTACGTCAACTACTATGGTTGATACAGAAGTTAGTAGTCCTTTACATCAACTGGAGTCGTAAAAATTCAGTTCGACTGCATACGGCTCACCACTGAACTGAATTCATTATTACTGTAAGTGACAGTCACCCACCTCTCCGGTGTTGGGATTCCAGCACAGGATCCTATTGTCTTTTGCACTGCTAAGGAGCAACTCTGCATCAGCTTGACACCATGATATGGACAGTATACCTCTGAATGATAAAATGATAAATATCAGAAATAAAATTGAACAAATTCTCTCACAGGACAAGATCCAATTTCTTGCACACCTTAGAGCTAGCCAGCACGCTTCACAGGCAAAGACCGAGAGCAATCCACTCTCCTAGTTAGAATACAGTGTAACTGGTTATTTCTTCCCACTGTCCAGTCAGTTTAGGTTAAACGCTGAACCAAGTGCTTTTTAAGGGAAAGAAAATTTAAAGCAATCTCTCAAATAGAGTACAGGAAACTTTGGTTTATCCGGAGGTTAACTGTCTGGAATGCTCGAGCCACCGGCAAAAATCAGGAGCCGTTTCGTTAGGTTTTTTTTCTTTTTGTTGCTTTTTTTTCCACCAGTCAGGCTCTGCAAGGTCTCGCTGAAGCTGTTGCTAAGCTACAGAGACGCTTGCAAGGTACGGCCAACTGTTTAGAAGCCGTTGCAGGGTTTGTTGCCAGATACGGAGCTCAAAATCTCCGTATGTTTCAACATTAGCGCTGGTTTGTCCGGCAGTTTTGATGGGACGGCAACAGCTCGGTCCCGTCGGTGCCGGATAGCACAAAGTTTCCTGTATGTGGGTAATTCTCCTCTGACAGACTTTGAAAATGGCCAGACTGAGTGCAGAGGGTTTTCCAGTCCTGTACTTTTCCATGTTTCTATTAAACAGTTTATACAGTGTAGAGGTTTTAGGCATGAATTAACAACTTGCATCAGTAGCAACTCAGATTGTAGCACACTATCTACCTAGAAAATTGAAGTCTTGCACATCCCAATCAAATCGGTCAAAAAAGTGTTACTGCTGTTTCGATAGCCATGCTACTTTCCAGCCACTACACCATTTACTTCTAATAATGATATTCAGAACAAAAAGTACTTTCAAAAATGACATCACTGTTTAAAAAAAAAATTGAACCTATTCGCTCCATGTTGGAACTTTCCCCTTGCAAAGACCGAGCCTTCTCTCTAGACCCCAGGGTTGAATTCTGCTCCATTCCTGCAGCAGGTATTCTTCACCTCAGTCAGCCGTGCCGCTGTTTCTCGGGCTCTAGGAATGCACAAGTGTCGTTCACAGTCTCTTCTGGGGCCTCTTTACTTGCATGGACTGTCAGTACTCCTCACTGCCTGTTTCTGTGTGTCTGGCCTGAGCCATGGATTTTTCCCACTCCTTTACAGCCTGACTTTTGTTTTTCCCTTTATCCGTTCCCTCTTCTTGTCACCCTAAAGCTTTCACAGCGAGTTGTTTTGAATAACTTGCAGCAGCTGTTTTCAGACCAGCTTGATCCAGGTTATGCTTCTTGGGGTTCCCATTCAATAAATTAATTCCAAATCCTTTTTCAGTTCAAACTTGTGTAACACAAATATTTCAGACCCCAATAAACAGCACCAAAGCTTTGGTACTTTCCCAGCCTGTTGAAATCAGTGATCTTTACTCAATTTCAGATTTGTAAAAGGTTAAGTTATAAGAACACATAAGAAGTAGGAGCAGGAGTAGGCCATATGGCCCCTCAGGCCTGCTCCGCCATTCAATAGGATCATGGCTGATCCGAATCTAGACTCACGTCCACTTCCCTGCCCTCTCCCCGTAACCCCTTATTCGCTAGGAAACTGTCTATCTCTGTTTTAAATTTATTTAATGTCGCAGCTTCCACAGCTCTCTGAGGTAGCAAATTCCATAGATTTACTACCCTCTGAGTGAAGAAGTTTCTCCTCATCTCAGTTTTGAAAGGGCAGCCCCTTATTCTTAGATTATGCCCCCTAGTTCTAGTCTCACCCATAGTTCTTTTTGATGCTTACTGCACGCATATTTTTAGTTTCAGCAAACACATCTGTATAGATCAAAAGACTTGGAGTAATTAAACCAGGTTAAAACTGCTGAAAATTTCAACACTCCCCTATAACTCAGTACCCTGCCAGTGACAAGTATCAAGAAACCTTTCCCTGTTCCCTATGACAGACATGTCCTCACACCCCAAGTGGGATTTCTTGTATTTCACATGATGTGACTGCTGAAGGAACATTTGTTTTGAAAACATTTGCTTCTTCCGAATTTCCAGCTTGAGTTGCCTCTCCTACCAGGTGGGCCTGGCTCCTGCTCTCAGCCATCTAGGGCACGAGAGGGCTGCCTCGGTCTCGCTTTGAAACTGTTCGCTTTCTGATAGCGAGAACAAGCTAACTTCAGAGTTTATGGGAGGATAGGATACACCCACCTCCCAGCAGTAATCTTCATGCTCACCGTGAAAATGAGGGTAGGAAGAAACAGATAATTATGTAGACAGGAGGCGGAAGGGGGATGGATGGGAGTGGGGGAGGCAGAAGGCTCGTCGAGCATTAGAACAATGAGGGCATCAGTCCAATAAATAAGGCCAGTGAGTGAGGCAGTGGGACTCAGAAATTGAGAAAAAGTAAAGTTAAAAATAGAGGCAGAAGGAAGCAAAACGAGGAAACAAAAAGAGGAACAAATAGCAAGAGAAATTAAAAAAACACAATAGAACAGAAAACCAAACAGCAAGAAGCAAAGGACTGGGAATAGAGGTGGCCAGAAAGGTAACAATGCATTATAAATATCAAAACTGTAGACTGTAAGAAGCGACTGTATAGACCAGTGAAAACACATGAAGTGCAGAAAAAGATTCCTTATTTTTACCTCTATTCTTGGTTTCTTTGCAATCATGCTGACAATCTGTAACTATCACATCTCTCAACAGCGTACAGCACATTCCCTCACACCACATGTCCCATCTCCTCACCCACCACACCCTTTTGTTGCTTAAGAGAGCAAAGCTTGGAGCTGCAATCCCATGTGCCTTACTGTCCCTCAATGATGTTTAAATACCTGGTGTGATTCTCTAACACTTTGAGAGGAGAAGTGGCAAACCGCAAGTCCCATATCTGCAGTATGGGCATTCGGTCATCTTCAGATGCAAGAACAAGTTGAGTTGCAACTTCAGGGTTCCAGGCCATTCCAGAACAACGCATCTACAAAAGTCAAGTGAAACCACACTAGTTATTTTACATGGAACTAATCCACGGCTCTAGATTTTTTACTTAGGCAAATCTTTCTGCTTATTAGGTGGAGAATGCTAGTGTTGGTAGCACCCTCGCCTCTGAGTCCGAGTCAGAAGGTTGTGGGTTCAAGTCCCGCTCCAGAGACTTGAGCACAAAAATCTAGGCTGACACTCCAGTGCAGTACTGAGGGAGGGCTGCACTGTTGGAGGTGCCGTCTTTCGGATGAGACGTTAAACCGAGGCCCCCGTCTGCTCTCTCAGGTGGATGTAGAAGATCCCATGGCACTATTTCGAAGAAGAGCAGGGGAGTTATCCCCAGTGTCCTGGGGCCAATATTTATCCCTCAATCAACATCACAAAAACAGGTTATCTGGTCATTGTCACATTGCTGTTTGTGGGAGCTTGCTGTGCGCAAATTGGCTGCTGTGTTTCCTACATTACAACAGTGACTACACTTCAAAAGTACGTCATTGGCTGTAAAATGCTTTGGGACGTCCAGTGGTTGCGAAAGGCTTTGTAGAAATGCAAGTCTTTCTATATTTCATTTCAGGGATTTAATATTAGCATTAGACACTACTAGGTCAGGTACAGCGCAGGTTATAAGCTGAATAAAGCTTTTCTCTGCCTCAATAATGTGCCTTAACCCAGCTCACAAGAGCACCCCATAGTAGGACAGCTGCATTGCCCACAATAGCCACCTTCCTGGTGTCAATGTGCAAGATTAGTATCAAACGCAGGGCAATTTTGTGCTATTAGGAACCCACTAGGAACTGGATTGAAACTGTCCAGGTGCATTTCACTGCCAGGGCGTAGAGGAGACTTACATTCTATTAGTGTGGGGCTCATAGAAACCCAGACCCACTGTGCGGGACATGTGCTAATGATTTTGTTTCTGAAAAAGATGTATTTTTCAGCACAACAATTCATTTGTTTCTCTTAAATATTAACCACACAGAAATGAAATAAAGATAAGTGGTAAAATAAGTTATATTAAACATTTAGAACAACAGGATCTCATTTTCACCCACAGGATCCGAAGGCACAAAGCGGTGGAAGGTACATTAAGGATTAGCAAGTGTGCACTCACCCTGTTGCTGTGATCACTGACTTTGATGATAGGTTCATTCTTTCTCAGGTCCCACACCACAGCTCTGCCGCTTGGGTGGGCAGAGGCCAGGATATGCTGCACCTGCCGATTCCAGGCCACACAGCTGATATCTTCAGAAGGCTGCGTGAATTCAAAAAGTCCCATTAAAGAACATTTTAAAAAGGATTTAGTGAGAATGGTTCATAACTGCAGCACACAATTAGCCATTCAAAGGCATTTCCAGTCCACCTCAAGACCCATGCGATTGAATGTGAGCTCCCATGGTGGAAACGACGTCAACTGATGAGCTGCCTCTGGTGTCACACACACATACACTAATGAACTTGCACCCTAGCTGCTGAGACAGCTTTGAAGGAAAACTCAGCGAGGACCATCATACAGCCATGGAAGCATGAAGTAGCATTGGTGCGAGAAGTTACAAAAGAAACAATTTGCATTTATATATCACGTTCAACATTAAAAACGTCCCACGGCATTTTACAGATGGAAGCCACGGAGGGAAAGATTAGAGGGAGGGGTGAGCAAAAACCTGGGCAAAAAGGTGAGTTTTTAGATAAGTGGAGAAATGGAAGGGTATGAGGAGGAAATTCCAGAGAGTGGAGCCAAGTTAGTGGAAGGCTGTGCTACCAATGGTGGAGTGGAGCAACCCGCAAAAAGTCAGTCAGAAGACTAGAGTTGGGAGGGATTACAAGGCCAGAGGAGGTGCGTAATGCTGTTAAGGTATTTGGACAAAGACACAGAGTTTATATTGAATACATTGGGAGGCAGGGGGCCAGTCCTGGTCAGTGATGACAGCGCTCATGAGCAAGTGGAAGTTAGAGCGGTTGTGCTCTGGACAAGGTAGAGAATTCAAACACCAACCAGACCCCAAAGACCTTCATCCAGCGGAAGTTGTTGTGTTAGCGGGGGGAGAAGACAAAGTGTAACGACAGGCTGAAAACCAGGGAAAAAAATTGAAGGAATTGATCAGATATGTGGCATAGACTCTCAACTAGAAGATTCAAGGTTGACTCCTAATTTTGGCCCGTTTCACACTAGAAATCGTCGAGAGAGCAAGTTTATCAGTCTCAGCTAGATAGGAAAGGCAAGAGAGAGGCCAAAGGCAAACGGTTGGGCTAGAAGGAACGAGGAAGGTTCGAGTTGGGGGTGAAATGAAGTTGAAAAAGGGAAGAAGGGTCTACCTTTGCACATCTCTTCAAAACATTACTTTGCGGTCCAATAAAGAGCATCATTGACGGAATTTGTGGATTTATTCTCAGATTTGACTGTACTGATTTCCTAGCCAAAACAGAATGTGCAAGGAGCCAAAAAAATCCTTTACAGAACAGTAGCGTAGTGGTTCTGTTACTGGGCTAGTGAGAGGCCTGGACTAATGATCCGGAGTCTGTGAGTTCAAATCTCACCACGCCAGCTGGTAAATTTAAATCCCGTTAATTAAATAAATCCGGAAATTTTAAAAAAGCTAGTATCAGTAATGGTGACCATGTAACTATCGGATTGTCATAAAAACCCATCTGGTTCACTAATGTCCTTCAGGGAAGGAAATCTGCCGTCCTTACCTGGTCTGGCCTACATGTGACTCCAGACCCACAACAATGTGGTTGACTCTTAACTG
This sequence comes from Somniosus microcephalus, assembly GCF_052327205.1. Lineage (NCBI taxonomy): Eukaryota > Metazoa > Chordata > Chondrichthyes > Squaliformes > Somniosidae > Somniosus > Somniosus microcephalus. Next base: position 18,207,166 of record NC_141015.1, on the reverse strand, counting down.
CCCTCTGAAATGGCCCAGCAAGCCACTCAGTTGTAACAAACCGCTACAAAAAACAGTAAGAATAAAACCAGACGGACCACCCGGCATCGACCTTGGCACCGGCTACGGACACGACGACAATGGTACACCCAGCCCAGTCGACCCTGCAAAGTCCTCCTCATGAACATCTGGCCAAAATTGGGAGAGCTGTCCCACAGACTAGTCAAACAACAGCCTCTGACATAGTCATACTCACAGAATCATACCTTTCAGCCAATGTCCCAGACTCCTCCATCACCATCCCTGGGTATGTCTTGTCCCACGGGCAGGACAGACCCACCAGAGGTGGCAGCACAGTCAGGAAGGAGTGGCCCTGGGAGTCCTCAACATTGACTCCGGACCCCATGAAGTCTCATGGCTTCAGGTCAAGCATGGGCAAGGAAATCTCCTGCTGATTACCATCTACCGCCCTCCCTCAACTGATGAATTAGTACTCCTCCATGTTGAACATTTAGAAGAAGCACCGAGAGTAGCAAGGGCACAGAATGTACTCAATGTCCATCACCAAGAGTGGCTCGGTAGCTACTGACCGAGTCCTGAAGGACATAGCTGACAGACTGGGCCTGCGGCAGGTGGTGAGAGAACCAACATGAGGGAAAAACCCACTTGATCTCATCCTCACCAATCTATCTGTTGCGATGCATCTGTCCATGACAGCATTGGTAGCAAGTGACCACCGCACAGTCCTTGTGGAGGCAAAGTCCTGTCTTCACACTGAGGACACCCTCCATCGTGTTGTGTTGCACTACCACCGTGCTAAATAGGATAGATTCAGAACAGATCTAGCAGCTCAAAATTGAGCATCCATGAGGCACTGCGGGCCATCAGCAACAGCAGAATTGTATTCCACCACAATCTGTAAACTCATGGCCTGGCATATCCCTCACTCTACCATTACCATCAAGCAAGGGGACCAACCCTGGTTCAATAAGGAGTGTAGAAGAACATGCCAGGAGCAGCACCAGGCATACCTAAAAATGAGGTGCCAACCTGGGGAAGCTGCAACACAGGACTACATGTATGCTAAAAAGCGGAAGCAGCATGCTATAGACAGGGCTAAGCGATCCCACAATCAACGGGTCAGATCAAGGCTCTGGAGTCCTGCCATATCCAGTCGTGAATGTGGCTTCACAAACTAGCAGGAGGAAAGGTTCCATGAGCATCCCTATCCTCAATGATGGCGGAGCCCAGCACGAGTGCAAAAGACAAAGCTGAAGCGTTTGCAACCATCTTCAGCCTGAAGTGCCAAGTGGATGATCCATATCGGCCCCCACCATCACAGAAGCCAGTCTTCAGCCAATTCGCTTCGCTCCGCGTGATATCAAGAAACGGCTGAGCGCACTGGATACAGCAAAGGATATGGGCCCCAACAACATTCTGGCTGTCGTGCTGAAGACTTGTGCTCCAGAACTAGCCGCGCATCTAGTCAAGCTGTTGCAGTACAGCTACAACACTGGCATCTATCCAACAATGTGGAAAACTGGTCAGGTATGTCCTGTCCACAAAAAGCAGGGCAAATCCAAACCAGCAAATTACCGCCCCATCAGCCTACTCTCAATCATCAGCAAAGTGATGAAAGGTGTCATCGACAGTGCTATCAAGAGGCACTTACTCACCAATAACCTGCTCACCGATGCTCAGTTTGGGTTCCGCCAGGACCACTTGGCTCCAGACCTCATTACAGCCTTGGTCCAAACATGGACAAAAGAGCTGAATTCCAGAGGTGGGGCGAGTGACTGCCCTTGACATCAAGGCAGCATTTGACCGAGTGTGGCATCAAGGAGCCCTAGTAAATCTGAAGTCAATGGGAATATGGGGGAAAACTCTCCACTGGCTGCAGTCATACCTTGCACAAAGGAAGATGGTTGTGGTTTTTGGAGGCGAATCACCACAGCCCCAGGACATCTCTGCAGGAGTTCCTCAGGGCAGTGTCTTAGGCCCAACCATCTTCAGCAGCTTCATCAATGACCTTCCCTCCATCATAAGGTCAGAAGTGGGGATGTTTGCTGATGATTGCACAGCATTCAGTGCCATTCGAAACTCCTCAGATAATGAAGCAGTCCATGCCGGCATGCAGCAAGACCTGGACGACATTCAGGCTTGGGCTGATAAATGGCAAGTAGCATTCCCACCACACAACTGCCAGGCAATGACCATCTCCAACAAGTGAGAGTCTAACCACCACCCCTTGACATTCAACGGCATTACCATCGCCGAATCCCCCACCATCAACATGCTGGATGGTCACCATTAACCAGAAGCTTAACTGGACCAGCCACATAAATACTGTGGCTGCCAGAGCGGTCAGAGGCTGGGAATTCTGCGGCGAGTGTCTCCCCTCCTGACTCCCCAAAGCCTTTCCACCATCTACAAAGCACAAGTCAGGAGTGTCATGGAATACTCTCCACTTGCCTGGATGAGTACAGCTCCAACAACACTCAAGAAGCTCGACACCATCCAGCACCTTAAACATTCACTCCCTCCACCACCGGCGCACCGTGGCTGCAGTGTGTACCATCTACAAGATGCACTACAGCAACTCGCCAAGGCTTCTTCGGCAGCACCTCTCAAACCCACGACCTCTACCACCTAGAAGGACAAGGGCAACAGGCTCATGGGAACACCATCACCTGCAAGTTCCCCTCCAAGTTACACACCATCCTGACTTGGAAGTATATCGCCATTCCTTTATCGTCGCTGGGTCAAAATCCTGGAACTCCCTCCCTAACAGCACTGTGGGAGTACCTTCACCACACGGACTGCAGCGGTTCAAGAAGGCCACCACCTTCTTAAGGGCAATTAGGGATGGGCTATAAATGCTAGCCTTGCCAGCGACGTCCACATTCCATGAATAAATTTTTTTTAAATTCAGCTATTAAGTAATCAATAACTCAGTCTGGCAAGCACCACAAATATGAACTACTTGTCATTAGTGCTGTATGCACTACATTGCCCCATGATAAAATACACAGGAATGACTGATAGCTGTGGTTAGTTTGATGAAACAAGTTTTGCCCTGCACGATCAGTTATGCACAGCTTAAACTGGCAACATCACAGTTTACTGGGAAACATCTATCTATCAACAGAGTTCTGAAATGAAACATGGTCCGATGGAAATGGTGCTTCCCCTCATGCTGTACAACTCAGAGGCTGACTCTTCTTCATTCACATCAAGAAGACTCACTGTAAAAATTGCAGTGATTCAATCTGACAAATGCATTTTTGATCTGGAATGCATTGCCTGAAAGTGTGACGGAAGCAAATTCAATAGTAACTTTCAAAAGGGAATTGGATAAATACATGAAGGGAAAAAACTTACAGGGCAATGGGAATAGAGACAGGGAATGGGACTAATTGGATAGCTCTGTCAATGAGCCAGCACAGGCGCGTTAAGCCGAATGGCCCCCTTCTGTCCTCTATTATTCCATGATTCACTGGAAATGCAACGACTTCAAGATGTGGCCCGTTAATGCTGGGGATCGGAATGCTTTTCCACTTTCTGTCCTCGGTGTCAACAGAGATAAGAGGTTCCCAAGTACAGAATGGCCAGATGCAAAACAAGACACTCTGTTCTACCTCAGAAATGTACCTTAACTCTGAACTCAGAAGAGCACTGACTAATGCACCAATATGACATTTCCACTCCCATAACAGCGATCATTAGGAGAGTCCAAACCACTGCAAAATTATGGTCAATTTTGTGCCTTAATTAATCTGGATTTGTTTTTAAAAAAGACAATTTTCCCCAACTTCTCATGAAAGCTCCTACTCTTGTAGTGGCATGGACAGCCCTCCCGTAGATTGTTCAAGTGCAAGTCAAGCCGACAGGTGTCAACGAGCTATTCGATTATCACAACAGAGCCTATCCTGTCCTGTCCTCGGCTAACATCCACACATTTTCTAGCAAGGTTCACTGGATAGCAATCAGGAACAGAATTCCTAGCCTGGGGCACTGAAGCCAACTTTAGCACCCCAACTTAGATCATCTGGCTCAAGGCAGACTAAAATCACAACATGGGACTTTCTGGTCTGTAGGCTTTGTACCACAGCACTTAACTATTGGGAATGCTGTGGTACAAAGGATTTTGAGCTAACAGGGAGAAACTTTTATCCCATCAATCTGAACGGACTGAAACCCAGTTCCTGCCAGGAAAGGAGCACATATTATCCCACTGCGCCAGCACCAACGGAAGTTTATTTATATTTTGTACATACTTTACTGTGGATATATTGGATGGCTCATCTTACATTTTAGCTTCCTTGATCTCAGACAGTCTCCATGACTGCTTTCTGTGAAGTTTACTCTATTGTTCAGGTTTTGTACATTGTTTTTCTTGCTGTTAGTTTGCCAGCCTGCCTGTCCACTTTGGTGCATTCTGTCAGTGAGCATCACAACTGTGTACCTCATTCCCCATCTGCCATCCTGTTCTTGGTAGTGATGCTTTTTGAGCTATACTCCTCATGTGCATGCCACTTCCATCAACTCTCCCACTTATGCCTTGCCCATGTTAACCCCATTCTTCACATTTCTATACATAGACAGCCGGTCTTGCGCAGCCCGGGACCAGCTTTTCCAATGCGTGAAACTTTTAATGGGCTGCACAGCCCGTTAAAGGGATCGCGCACCAAAATTTAAAATTGGGGAACATTGATAGACACCACCGTGTCTATAGTCACGCTTTATGCCACTCTCCACTGCTCACTTGATTATTTGTTAACAGCGATTTTTCAGTCTTTTGTGCTATACATTTCTACCACTACCATGAGCATTTACATTGTGTCAATATTTACAATAGCAACAACCGTGATTTAAATTATAGGCCGGAATTTTGCCGGTCCCGAGAGTGCGGGATTGGAGGTGGGACTGCTGTAAAAATGGCAAAGATTGACAGTGGGCAGGAAACCCGCCGTCAACCCGCCTCCAATCAATCTTCCCAAGTGCCGGGTCCCCGCTTTGCGCATGGACCCGACACCTAGCGCCGGGTAGAGGATTATAGCCACTTACCTGGCTGTTAACAGATACTTGATACTTGTTAACAGGCTCTTTTTCAATTTTGCCACTTCTGCCTCGGGTTCCCCGACATCTGGACACCACGCCAGGTAAGTGTGTTGTGGGTCTGTTGCAATGTTTCTGCATTGATGACAGCTGCAGAAGTGGTGTGAAGGATCCAATGGTACACTGGTGTGTTTCAGAGGTAAGGAAATGTTGGGAAAATCATTTTTAATGCATTTACACTTTTCTGTAGGTAACAAGTTTTGAATTGGCTAGTCCCACCTCATTGGGAGAACCTCTCTCACCAGTGACAGATCGCTTCTGTAACCTCACCTGCAGCTGCCATCTGTTCTAGCCTATGGAGGGAGTCATTGGAGAGCCTGGATGCAAGAGCTCACCTGTGAACAATCATTGTCAGTGTTTGCAGCACCTCAATGTTGTCAAACACTGAGAAATGAGCTGTCAAAGAAAAATTGTGCATGGTCCCTTTAAGAAAACTGGCAGATGACGCGTCATCAAATGACCGGCTTCTTCTTAATTGGCCGGCAAGCCTGCAGGGCGGGCTTAACAAGGTCAATCGACGTAAAATCACATCCGTTGGCCGGATGCAGTTGGGGGCAGGGCTGGAACCCAGAAACCAGCTGACCCGCTCCCAAGCCTCATCCATTTGCAAAATCGCGGCCATAGTTTCTGTTACATACAAGGAACAATATTGTTTCCATTATATACAAGATATCCATGTTATAACACAAAAACTCTTCCTATTAGCTAGACATTAGTTCACACAATTCTGTAACACTTGCATATCTAATTGTACGCAGAGCCCAAGACAAATAGAAAGGGGATGGAAAGAGAGAAACCAAGAGGTAGATAGAAAAGAGACAGCAGAGCGAACAAGTGCAACAGGAAATATCACTCATGCATCTGAAAACGTGTGGACAGATAGCAGACGGGATGGAGAGATGGGAAGAGGCACCAGTGTGGACTGAAGGAGAGAGAGCCATGAACACAAAATGTGAGCAGGGTGGCGAGATGGGCAGGCACACACGTCGTGATAGGGAGGAGAAACACTGTTGATAGTCTGGACACACTGGAGACACACACGTTGTGGGTAGTGTGGACAGAGTGGGGGTAAAAGGGACAAAGACACATACTGTGAAAACTGTAGACAGAGTGGCTAAAAAGAGACAAACATTGTAGACAATGAGGATAGACACACACATTGCAGATGTTATTTTCATATCTTCACACTCTTCCCTTAGAGAGCAGTGTGAAGTAATGGAAGGTTACAAGCTGATTAACATAAACACTCCTTCCGTGACCGTAACCATCATTATACCAGACAAGTGGGTGGTAAAGCGAAAAACGGCAGAAGGATTTTATTGTCGGGGGGGATCCATACCCACGGGACGAGAGTACTCCCATTAGATGTTAACCCAGAATTCAGAGCTGGAGCTACCATCTCCGCTCTCCGGGACTGTCTGGAGAAGGATTCGAACCTTGTGACTCAGAACTCTACCAGTAAGCCAAAGGCTCGCTGCACTATGGATAATGAGGACAGAGCAGGGAGACACACACACTGTGGATAATAGGGACAGAGCAGGGAGACACACACACTGTGGATAACGGGGACAGAGCACGGAGACACACACACTGTGGATAATGGGGACAGAGCACGGAGAGACACACACTGTGGATAATGGGGACAGAGCACGGAGACACACACACTGTGGATAATGGGGACAGAGCAGGGGGACACACACTGTGGATAATGGGGACAGAGCAGGGAGACACACACACTGTGGATAATGGGGACAGAGCAGGGAGAGACACACTGTGGATAATGGGGACAGAGCAGGGAGACAAACACACTGGATAATGGGGACAGAGCAGGGAGACACACACTGTGGATAATGGGGACAGAGCAGGGAGACACACTGTGGATAATGGGGACAGAGCAGGGAGACACACACACTGTGGATAATGGGGACAGAGCAGGGAGACACACACACTGGATAATGGGGACTGAGCACGGAGGCACACTGGATAATGGGGACAGCGCAGGGAGACACACACACTGGATAATAGGGACAGAACACGGAGAGACACACACTGTGGATAATGGGGACAGAGCGCGGAGACACACTGTGGATAATGGGGACAGAGCACGGAGACACACACACTGGATAATGGGGACAGAGCAGGGAGACACACACACTGTGGATAATGGGGACAGAGCACGGAGACACACGCTGTGGATAATGGGGACAGAGCGCAGAGACACACTGGATAATGGGGACAGAGCAGGGAGACACTGTGGATAATGGGGACAGAGCAGGGAGACACACACACTGTGGATAATGGGGACAGAGCAGGGAGACACACTGTGGATAATGGGGACAGGGCAGGGAGACACACACTGTGGATAATGGGGACAGAGCACGGAGACACACACTGTGGATAATGGGGACAGAGCAGGGAGACACACTGGATAATGGGGACAGAGCAGGGAGACACACTGTGGATAATGGGGACAGGGCAGCGGGAGAGAGACACTGGATAATGGGGACAGGGCAGCGGGAGACACACACTGTGGATAATGGGGACAGAGCAGGGAGACACACACTGGATAATGGAGACAGCACAGAGACACACACTGTGGATAATGGGGACAGAGCACGGAGAGACACACACTGGATAATGGGGACAGAGCACGGAGATACACACACTGTGGATAATGGGGACAGAGCACAGACACACACTGTGGATAATGGGGACAGCGCAGGGAGACATTGTGGATAATGGGGACAGAGCACGGACACACACACTGTGGATAATGGGGACAGAGCAGGGAGACACACACTGGATAATGGGGACAGAGCAGGGAGACACACACTGGATAATGGGGACAGAGCACGGAGATACACACACTGTGGATAATGGGGACAGAGCACAGAGAGAGACACACTGTGGATAACGGGGACAGAGCAGGGAGACACACACTGTGGATAATGGGGACAAAGCGCAGAGACACACACACTGTGGATAATGCGGACAGAGCAGGGAGACACACTGTGGATAATGGGGTCAGAGCACAGAGAGACACACACTGTGGAGAATGGGGACAGAGCACGGAGACACACTGTGGATAATGGGGACAGAGCACAGAGAGAGACACACTGTGGATAATGGGGACAGAGCACGGAGACACACTGTGGATAATGGGGACAGAGCAGGGAGACACACTGTGGATAATGGGGTCAGAGCAGGGAGAGACACACTGTGGAGAATGGGGACAGAGCACGGAGACACACTGTGGATAATGGGGACAGAGCACAGAGAGACACACACTGTGGATAATGGGGACAGAGCACGGAGACACACTGTGGATAATGGGGACAGAGCAGGGAGACACTGTGGATAATGGGGACAGAGCACGGAGACACACTGTGGATAATGGGGACAGAGCAGGGACACACACACTGGATAATGGGGACAGAGCACAGAGAGACACACACTGGATAACGGGGACAGAGCACGGAGACACACACTGTGGATAATGGGGACAGAGCACGGAGACACATACACTGTGGATAATGGGGACAGAGCAGGGAGACACACACTGTGGATAATGGGGACAGAGCAGGGAGACACACACACTGGGGATAATGGGGACAGAGCACGGAGACACACACACTGTGGATAATGGGGACAGAGCACGGAGATCTCTACATTACCAGGCTACACCTACAGAATGTGCACTTCGAACCTTACCTCTCTTTGCTGTGGATGGATAGACAGGAAAAAGAGAGCAAAAGAGTGAAGTTACTCGCATTGCATTAAAAGAGAAATCAAACATTTTTATACAGTGCACAGAGTTTGGAAAAATACTGCAAATTCCAGTTACTGACGCACAAGTGCTGATACTGAGGATAATTTAGTCAAATATTTCAATCACATAAAATCGATTCACTGCAATACTCGAACAGGGCAGTATCAAGACTGTCATTCTGTTTTTGTGCTTTCACACACAAAAAGGAGTCTAAAACATCAGCAGCCACCAACAGCAGTTGTCGCTCAATATTAGAGTAAATCAACACCCATACACTGTGCTCCCCCCCCAAAGCCAGGGTGCTTCTGACCACCAGCATTATCCTGGTGATTATCAAAGACACAGGTACGACATTGCTAACCATTGGTAATGACAACATACCTGGGATTTTGCTCCTGGTGTCATTGGTGTACTGAAGTTATTTAAATCCCAAATATATATCTCAGAATCATTAGCTCCAGAAGCCATAAGGTTGTTCTAAAAAATATGAAAACAAAACAGATATATAAAATTTCAAGATTAAACGGAACATAGGAACAGGAGTAGGCCTTTCAGCCCCTCCAGCCTGTTCCACCATTCAATGAGATCATGGTTGATCTGTATCCTTACTTCATCTACCCGTCTTGGTTCCATATCCTTTAATACCCTTACCTAACAAAAATCTATCAATCTCCGTTTTAACATTTTTAATTCCCCCCCCCCACAAGCCTCAAGTTTTTTTTTTATTTTTTTAATAAAGTGCGGGAGTTCCAGATTTCCACTACCCTTTGTGTGAAGAAGTGCTTCCTGACATCACCCCTGAACGGCCTGGCTCTAATTCTAAGTTTATGCCCCCCCCTCCCCACCAGAGGAAATAGTTTTCTCTCCATTGACACTATCAGATTCTGTAATCATCTTAAACACTTCTATTAGATCACTCCTTAATCTTCTATACTCAAGGGAATACAAGCCTGGTCTATACAACCTGTCCTCATAATTTAACCCTTTGAGCCCCGGTACCACTCTGGTGAATTTGCACTGCACTCCCTCCGAGGCCAATATATCCTTCCTGAGGTACTGTGCCCAGAACTGAATGCAGTACTTCAGATGGGGTCTGGCCAGAGTGATCTAACCAAGGAGAGAAGTGGGCAGAAACTTCAAACCCTAATACAAAAAAAGTCTTTTTTTGAGCAATCTCACTGGCCAAATCTGTGTGATGCTTTTAAGTAATCTCATTTGCTAAAGTCATGTGACTGTTGTTTCCATGTCGGTGTTTAATTCATGTCACTTTGCAGCTAATCACTTGACCAATTTGACTGTCCCACATTTGGCACGGGTAATTACAGTTTCCTTAAACAGACCACAGCTCTTACGAAAGCCACATCTTAACTCTCTGCCATGGTAGTATAGCCCAGATTGCACAATTAATGCCAAATCCCAGTAAATTGTTTAATGGAAGAAACATGGGATCACCTCAAAAGGCAAAAAAATACTACACTGCAAGAACACTGTACAGGTTAAAACTATTTGTCCAGATTTCTCTACAGATAAGATACCATCAGTGAATTTAAAGTGACATTCCATTTTCCACAAACTGGGTTGAGCATTTAAAAACAACACTTCAACAGTTCTTGCTATTCCTGTCAGCATGTTCTTAGAATCACTTATCCACTCATTCGTAGTCAATGCAGGGGGAGGAAGGGTTGGGGGAATCTTACTCAGTTTCTGATGGTATGTATTTGGTATCTTTTTAAAAAGTTCCCATTCCCACTTTAATACAAAAGACCACGCCAATAGAAGACTGAAGACCCTTACAGGGCCTCGGATTACGATGATGTCTTTTTCTTTGCAGTTCAAACAATTCCTTTGCAGCAATCAGACAGTCAAAATGTTTACAAAAGCAAAATACTACGGATTCTGGAAATCAAATAAAAACAGAAAATGCTGGAGATACTCCGCAGGTCAGGCAGCATCTGCGGTGAGAGAAACAGAGTTAACGTTTCAGGTCGATGACCGTTCGTCAGAATTGGGGGAAAAAAAAGTTTTACATTTGATAGACCTGCGTTTAAATCCAGCACAGACGGATGGGATGGAAGTCTCCATTCATCTGCTGGTTGTCAGGATAGTGTGTGAAATTACTTCGGGAGGTCCCAATCCAGTTCCTAGCAGGCACGGGCTTTCAGCACAAAAGTATCCCTAATTCAGCACTAATTGGCATTCTTAGTTGGAGAGACTGCAGGATGGCTGCTGTGGAGAAAAAAAAAAGTGATACTGGTAATCTTTTGAGGTTGGGACTGAGGCAAGTTGCTGCGACAGAGCAGAGAGCGCTTTATTCTTATTTTGCGCTGTACCTAACACAACAGTGTTTAATGTTGATACTGTGCCGGAAATGGGGAGAGTTCCATTCTGCAGCACTAACTTTCTTCGCCTTGAAGAACACAAAAAAAAGGGGTAAAGAATGATCAGAAAACGCCACATAGGTCAAGTCACACTGTTGGTCTAGACCAAGAGTCTTTCACTAATGATCTCTAGTAGACTTGTATAATGTCACCAAAAGATCCTAATGCAGTAAACTCTTTCGTATCCGGCACCTACGGGGCAAGGATGGTGCCAGTTATCAAAAATTCTGGATAACAGAGAGGCAGGCTATTTTTAACACAAAAAAAATAAAAACCACTAACTCGGCCACCGCGGGAAACTCAGACTCGGAAAAACGAAAATTGGATGGATTCGGCAAGATTACCGGTTATCTATTTTGCTGGTTATTAAAGAATTCCGAATGATTCAGTGCCATTTAAACAAGAGTTTACTGTACATATATATATATACACCAGGGTTCATCAGTGATATATATATCCAGAATTGGAGATAGTGACAGAGACTGTACACAGAACAGCTGTTTTATCTCTACTGTGGTGAAAGCCAAAGGTGACAAGATAAACACTGTACCTGTTAATGCATTGTTTAGTAAAATATTGCACTGCACAAGACCTGGTACTGCGTCATGCAGCAGATTACAGAGAGCTTTACCCCGAATCTAGCACAGCACACCTGACTTGGGAGTAAAACATTCACTTAAAATGTTAACTCCATAAAGAATTTGCAACAATTTTTCTGCTGCTAAAACATACATACTTTTAATTCAACAATTTATCATTCAGTTTGTTTTTGTAATTATCACTATATTTGCAGCTTATAATTGGTAAATGCACAAATAAGTTACACAAAAGTACTATGTACAGGAAACTTTGGTTTATCTGGAGGTTAACTGTCCGGAATGCTCGAGCCACCGGCAAAATTCAGGAGTCGGTTCAGTAAGTTTTTTTTCTTTTCGTTGCTTTTTTTTTTTCACCAGTCAGGCTCTGCAAGGTCTAGCTAAAGCTGTTGCTTAGCTACAGAGACGCTTGCAAGCTACGGCCGACTGTTTAGAAGCTGTTGCTAAACAACAGGGTTTGTTGCTAGATACGGAGCTCAAAAGCTTCCGTATGTTTTAACATTAGCGCTGGTTTGTCCGGCAGTTTTGATGGGACAGCAACAGCTCGGTCCCGTCGGTGCCGGATAGCACAAAGTTTCCTGTATTAAGTAAGCCTGTAAACAAGTTAAGAAATTATTTTTTCCCAAAATTACACAATGGGAATTAATATTTTTCAGCTTATAGAAATACGAGGGCAGGTAGATGATGTTTCAGGATTCGCTGAAGTGAAACTGCTTGTAATAGAATGCAAGACCGTAGTCTCAATACCTGGAAGGGGTTAAAATCCAGCCCTCGGACAGGGCCTGCATGCTTCTCACTCTGTCCAATGATGGGATCATTTCCTGCTGCAAGGATCTGTTCTGCGCTGTAAAGGGTGATGGTTCCTGTATCCCCTCCAGCAGCTATGACTCCATCAGAGCTTGTGCCATGGCTGCTCCAGATCAGTTTGTGAAATCTGTAAGAGTTACCAGACGCGTGATTTCTTTTTCCTCCCCAAGAAACAAAAATTCTATCTTTAAACAACTTTCATATACATCTAAGTCAGCCCACCCTGGCCATACACCATTTCCAAGCTGACGGGGTACACATAAAAGGACCCTGCCGGTACTGTTTGGTTACGTTGTCATAAGTGCATTGCACCAGCGCAGTTGACAGTTCCTCCAATTTGTCTTCCCTCCCTCCTGTCTTGGAAGGGAGAAGCAATTGGCCTCTTTCAGAAAAGAGATCATTAGCTCACTAGATTTGAGTGTGGACCTGCATTGCATCACTGTAGGAAAAAGAATGCAACTACATACTATAAACAGGAATACCCGCAAACACATTCTAACAGCAACTGCTAAACAAATGCAAGTTATGCTGTGAATCCTATGACTTGCTCAGGATATTAATTTTTTTTAAGTTGTACACCATTATAAAAGGAGTTGTCAGTCTTTTATTGCCATGTATTTAGGCATATACACCAAGCACTCACCTGCTGGTAGCAGGTAGGCAACCTTGCAATTTTGCATCCAATGAGGGGTCTGAAAAGTCCAGTTCATAGATCTCCAGTGCTGCATTTGTGCTGAAGGTAGCATCCAATTGTTGCGCTGAGGTACCTACAGTGCAAAAGAAAGGCGGCGTGACCTACACTTCAACAATAATTGATAGTCTTCTGCGAATCATCTACTGAAACGACTTTTTAAAAACTGCTATTGAAATTTGTCATATTTTCAAGCTGAGTTATTTTGTTATTGGAACTAAACTTCAAAGGGTGGCCATTGGTCCATGACAGCAACGTTCACATGCCTTTCGAATGATCGAAGACAGCAACCAAGGATTTGGAAATATAGTGCATATGGACAAGCAAGCAATACAGAAGAACAAACGAACTTACATTTATATAGCGCTTTTCACGACCTCAGGACCAATGTTCCCTCTACATTTTTTTTGGGTGTGTGGCCCATTCAAACTTCCGCGCATACGCGGTTTTTCCATTGAGAAGTTGGCAAGCGGCCTGCGCAGGAGCTTCAGATAGTTGCGCAGCTAAACGGGAACATTGCGCAGGACGTCCCAGAGGGCTTTACAGCCAATTAAGTACCCGCTGAAGTGGCTGTAAAGCACTCTGGGATGTTCGGAGATCATGAAAGGCGCTATTTAAATTCAAGTTCTTTCTTTCCTTCTTTGAATAAAACTCTGACACTACTGAAATTGCAGTCCACCAAATATGTCCTGGTCTCACTTACTTCAATAGGGTGAAGTTCTATTGATTGTCAGAAAGTCACTAGATTGTTGTACTGTGTAACTGAATGTCAAGACCTCATATAAACGTTACATGGTCAAGTACTCCACTGTAATAAGATGCTGCGTAGTTCAATAAATGGCATGGTTCACTTATGCCACCAGAGGACTTTCCACATTAGTGCTGGAAAACCATCTAAAACCAAGTCATCTGGGATTGTACAACACGCAAGATCCTTTCACGCCTAAAAGCTGGGTTCAGTTCAGCTCAGACTGTAGGGATAAAAATCTCTTCCAGTTGTTAGAATCCAGCATGAAATGAGCTTAGGGCTGTCTTGGTTTAAATTCGCAATGACCATGGGCTGCACAAGACTGTCCACAACTTGTCGTTTTGACCTTGAGAGAGCAGAAAACTACGCAGGGAATTGGAAATGTCACACTAGTGCAGCGGTGGGTGTTCACCTGACATTGGGGCTGAGGCACATTGTTGGGGGAAACAGAAAGAACTCCACACTGTATCTGGGAACGGTTGATATTAACTAACACTGAGTGACCAAAATGGATCCATTCTCCAGCACAAACTGATCTCAATCCTTGAAGCAAACATTTAGGAGCAGAAATCAGAAAATTTACAAAAATTATTCAATTATATTTTATAACAAAATACTATAAAAGGAAATCAAATATATATTTCCCCTCAATATCACAAAAAATATATAGAATTAACACTAATTCCAAAATAGAATCAGTTTATTAGAACTTCACAGCAACGTTCCATCTAATATTTTTTTGTGCGCAGTCCCTTTAACTGGCTCCACAGCCCATTCAAATTTTCACACATGCACGGTTTCTTCCATGTAGAAGCCGACGAGCCGCCTTTGCGGGACCTCCAGACCGTTGCGCAACTTAGCGGGACCATTGCTTCACAGTGTAGAACACTTTCCCTGTGGTTTGGATGGCTCTTCTGAAGTTACCTGTGGCCAAATAGAGGGGATGGTGAGAAGCAGGGCTCCAGGACTGAATGGCAGTCCTCTCAATCTCCTTCAGCTTCATTTTATCTTATTGACCTGAAAAACAAAAACCAGTGATCATGAAAAACTGTCCCGATATGAGACAGCACGCTATGTTCTTCTCTAAAGGCGCTCCATGGTGGGAATGTGCTATTATGCAGCTGGGAGATCCGTTATAGAGCTGCAGGATCATCCCTTGATATCAATGCGATGAGAAGTCTAGCCAAGTTAAATTTAGGACAGCGAGCTACTTGAGGTAGAAATGTTGCTCAGCTTTCAGCAGCTACAGGACCACTGTGTTCCAGAGAGAGACAGTGAGTAAGGAACATCTTCTAAACACAGCGAAACCTGTACAGGAAACTTTGGTTTATCCGGAGGTTAACTGTCCGGAATGCTCGAGCCACCGGCAAAAATCAGGAGCCGTTTAGGTTTTTTTTCTTTTCGTTGCTTTTTTTTCCACCAGTCAGGCTCTGCAAGGTCTCGCTGAAGCTGTTGCTAAGCTACAGAGACGCTTGCAAGGTACGGACGACTGTTTAGAAGCTGTAGCAATAGGGTTTGTTGCCAGATACGGAGCTCAAAAGCTCCGTATGTTTCAACATTAGCGCTGGTTTGTCCGGCAGTTTTGATGGGACGGCAACAGCTCGGTCCCGTCGGTGCCGGATATCACAAAGTTTCCTGTATAAACAGACACACTCAAAAAAACAGACACACTCAAAAAAACAGACACACTCAAAAAAACAGACACACTCAAAAAAACAGACACACTCAAAAAAACAGACACACTCAAAAAAACAGACACACTCAAAAAAACAGACACACTCAAAAAAAGACACACTCAAAAAAACAGACACACTCAAAAAAACAGACACACTCAAAAAAACAGACACACTCAAAAAAACAGACACACTCAAAAAAACAGACACACTCAAAAAAACAGACACACTCAAAAAAACAGACACACTCAAAAAAACAGACACACTCAAAAAAACAGACACACTCAAAAAAACAGACACACTCAAAAAAACAGACACACTCAAAAAAACAGACACACTCAAAAAAACAGACACACTCAAAAAAACAGACACACTCAAAAAAACAGACACACTCAAAAAAACAGACACACTCAAAAAAACAGACACACTCAAAAAAACAGACACACTCAAAAAAACAGACACACTCAAAAAAACAGACACACATTGAGAGGCCCAAATAATTTACATTGCAAAATATAAGTGGCACTCTGAAACTACAGACAAATTACGAACTACAGACAGCCCTCAACGCACCAAATCCTTTTACAACTTAAAACATGGGATATAGCCGGACGTCACACTTTAAAATGTTCAAAGTATGTACTGTATCTGAGTCTAAATAGCGTGACCACCAAAGAATTGTTACCAGATTCCTTTTTGTTCGTGCTATCAGGATTTGAATCCCCCCCCCAGCCACTGACCCTGCTTCCAAAAGCAACCTTGTTGACAACGCAAGCCAGCAGTTGCTCCCGACCCCACGCGGGCCCAGAGGTTACACACGCTCCCGCCCCCATGCTGACACAGAAGATACGCACCCTCCTGAACCCAGAAGATACACACGCTTCTGACCCCACGCAGTACGGTTGTCCGTCTTCAAAGTGTCATTAGGAGAACAGGTTCCACTGTAAAAGTACAAAGGAACATAGGAGCATAGGAACAGGAGGAGGCCATTAAGCCCCTCAAGCCTGTTCCACCATTCAATGAGATCATGGCTAGGAGTAGGCCATTAAGCCCCTCGAGCCTGTTCCACCATTCAATGAGATCATGGCTAGGAGTAGGCCATTAAGCCCCTCGAGCCTGTTCCACCATTCAATGAGATCATGGCTGATCTGTAACCTAACTCCATATACCCGTCTTTGCCCCGTATCCCTTAATACCTTTGGTTAACAAAAATCTTATCAATCTCAGATTTAAAATTAACAATTGATCTAGCATCAATTGCCACTTGCGGAATAGTTCCAACCTTTTACCACCTTGTGTGTGAAGTGTTTCCTAAAGGTCTGGCTCTAATTTTTAGACTATCCCCCTAGTCCTAGCATCCCCAACCAGCAGAAATAGTTTCTATCGACCCTACCTGTTCCCCTTAATATCTTGAAAACTTCGATCAAATCACCCCTTAACCTTCTATATTCTAGGGACTACAACCCTAGTTTGTGTAATCTCTCCTTGTAATTTAACCCTGAGTCCGGGTATCATTCTGGTAAACCTACGCGGCACTCCCTCAAAGACCAATATATCCTTCCTAAGGTGTGGTGCCCAGAACTGCTCACAGTACTCCAGGTGTGGTCTAACCAGGGCTTTGTACAGCTGCAGTATAACTTCTACCCCCTTGTATTCTAGTCTTCTAGATATAAAGGCCAGCATTCTATTAGCCTTTTTGATTATTTTCTGTACCTGTTCATGACATTTTAATGATCTATGTACCTGGACCCCCCCAAGTCTCTTTGGACCTCCACTGACTTTAGCTTTTCACCATTTAGAAAGTACCCTGTTCGATCCTTTTTAGGTCCAAAGTGGATGACCTCACATTCGCCTACATTGAAATCCATTTGCCAGTTTTGCCCATTCACTTAATCTATCGATATTCCTTTGTAATGTAATGCTTCCATCTACACTGCCGCCTATCTTTGTGTCATCAGCAAATATGGATATGTGGCTTTCTATGCCATCATCAAAGTCATTAATAAATACTGTGAATAGTTGAGACCCCAACAGATCCCTGCGCGACACCACTAGGCACACCCTGCCAATTAGAGTACCTGCCCATTGTCCCTACTCTCTGTCTCCTGCCGCTCAGCCAATTTCCTCACCAGGTCAATAATTTCCCTTCAATTCCAACTTAGTTAACAGTCTCTTATGAGGGACTTTATCAAATGCCTTTTGGAAGTCCATATAAATAACATCCATAGACACTCCCCTGTCCACTACTTTAGCCACCTCCTCAAAAAACTCAATCGGGTTCGTCGGGCATGAAAAGCACTGTAATTGCAACATCAGTTTTGTTGTTAAATCTGCTTCTGAACACAAATTCTTAGCATGGCTGCAGCAGATTAGGTACTGATCATAATCTCAGCTGGTTCAAGATTGTTAGGACAATTTTTAACAGTACATAAGAACATAAGAAACAGGAGCAGGAGTCGGCCATTTGGCCCCTCGAGCCATTCAATAAGATCATGGCTGATCTTCTACCTCATCACTTTCCTGCACTATCCCCATATCCCTTGATTCCCTTAATATCCAAAATCTATCAATCTCTACATACAATGACCATTTTGAAAATAAGGACACCTGCAAAAAAAGACACCTGATGCAAGTCCTTTAGGTGTCCCTAATTTACAGGTTTCACTGTAATCAGATTCAGCAGCCTTCTACATTGACACAGCAAGCAGAGAACAATCCTGGCAGAGCTCGCTTAATTGCATTTCACTCATGCAAAACACGAGAGAATAACTTGGACGCTCTGCTGTCTATGGCCCTGGCTTGCAAACTAAGTCTCAATGTCCTGGCGGAACAGGATTTGTGCACAAGCGGAGTCTTGTCACAAGGTATTTTTTATCAATACACTATGGGAAAAATCACACTTATGCTAAATAAATGCACTTTAATGTTGCACTGACAGGCTCCTGTGATTTTCTTAATTCATCACCATAAACTATTCCCACCACAAGTAACAGACCAACAACCATTACTATTTCACCACAAGAGCAAAGCAGCTCAAAATTCGCACTCCAGATTATAATCGAAGTTTGGAAGAACAAAATCTATAATTGTACTGC
Organism: Somniosus microcephalus; assembly: GCF_052327205.1. NCBI lineage: Eukaryota > Metazoa > Chordata > Chondrichthyes > Squaliformes > Somniosidae > Somniosus > Somniosus microcephalus. Next base: position 18,188,312 of record NC_141015.1, on the reverse strand, counting down.
TGAATGATTTTCCACAGGTCAAGGGGGTATAATACATCAATCATTACATTTTTTTGAAGCTCGACGACAACAACAAGTGCAGCAATACTTCAGGATTCGCTCAGCTACCGGCCCTTTTGGCCTTGGAAGTTTGGCCGAGGGCGATTACGCGAGGGGGCAATCAGGGAAGAAAGCAACAACATTTCCATAAAAGAAAGTTACAAGCTGTTTTTGGCAACAGTACTGGAGGCAGCTCCTGGGAGGAAAGTGCTCATGGAAAAGTAGTTACAGGTTCCACTAGTCATGTCCTATGACCATTAAATAACAAGTTAATGGATACTTAATGAGCTAGCGTCTGCATGTAAACACTTTGTCCTCGTACTGGATGCAGTGTTGAGCCTTCTCAGCCAAACATGCACAGCAATCAACCTCCAAGTGAAATGTCATTAACATTCTGCATAAATATTCAAAGGAGCTTTTTCGCCAGCACCTCCCAAACCCGCGACCTCTACCACCTAGCAGGACAAGGGCAGCAGGCGCATGGGAACACCACCACCTGCAAGTTCCCCTCCAAGTCACACACCAGCCTGACTTGGAAATATATCGCTGTTCCTTCATCGTCGCTGGGTCAAAATCCTGGAACTCCCTCCCAAACAGCACTTTGGGAGTATCTTCACCACACGGACTGCAGCGGTTCAAGAATGTGGCTCACCACCACCTTCTCAAGGGCAATTGGCGATGGGCAATAAATGCTGGCCTTGCCAGCGATGCCCACATCCCAGCTGAGACAGGGAATCAAAGTGTTCACAAAGTGAATACGGAAATACTGATGGATCAAAAACACTGTGCATTCAGCGTATTGTATACGTCAATAAATAGGCGACATTCGCAGGCGCACTCAATTTGATATTGATCACTGTTTTATGGGTTGTATATAATCAGGTAGCTGAAAACAGCAGAGCGGAAACAGACCAAGAGCTTGTCTGAGGACTGCAGGGTAGAATAGCTCATGTCCAAGTCACCTGGAGTGAGCCTTCCTTTTCTGGTTGAAGCGAGGATGGTGGAGTTAACAAATTCTCAAACAGCGGAGGGATGCAGCTTGAAGTTCCCGAGGGGATCACTGGGAGCTGACCGACATGCTCGTATCTTTCAGCAAGTAAATAATTTTAAAGGAATCAATGGTCTGATGAGAGGGAGAGGCAGACGATTTCTGGTCCAATTCTGATGATAGACTGATTTCGAAGTTGAAGTGCTCAATTAGTGCCGAAGACAGTCGCACTCCGACACAAATTCTCGCACTTGTTATAGCACAAGGGATGAAATAGGAGTCAGTGTGCGAAGTCACCTTGCCAGAGCTGAGGAAGACGTGGGTGAAGACATGTAATTCTCTCCATAATCAGGCTGATCACAGCTAGTCTGTCAGAGAGAAGCGCTGAATGAAGGCTAAACAGTTCCCCAGTGGGAAGGTAAAATAACGTTTGAGTAATTATACTTTTTGCAGTAACAGAACAAGTGTACCTTTCATTGTCAATATTGAGACAAAAACATTTAATTCCACTGTTGGCCATCTTCTGAAGCTCAGCAGCACCCTCTTAATTCACTTCCAATAATGCATCTTTAATGACATCCTCATTGTCAATTACGGCATAAACACATCCCAAAAATTAAAGTCACTGAATTACTTAAAGCAACACACTGGCACTCTAACTTGCATGGTACAAGGCTCTCACCCATGTGGGGACAGGGCATCCTATCACTTACTGTGAGCAGCACGATAGGAGATTCACGATTATCTAGCACATATTTCATGGAATTACACAGAATTGATAGCACAGGCCATTCAGCCCAACTGGTCTATGCTGGTGTTTATGCTCCACACGAGCCTCCTTCCACCCTACCAACAGATCCTTCTATTCCTTTCTTCCTCATATACTTATCTAGCTTCCCCTTAAATGCAACTATGCTACTCGCTTTAACTACTCCATGAGTTCCACATTCTAACCTATTGCTTATCACTTCTAAATGCCACACTCAAATATTTGTGTTGCCAAAGAAAAGTGTGAAGAAACAAAGATCTTTCCAGGACCACACAATACCAGAGCCACAATATCTGAAGGCTCTTAAAAGTCCTTCCTACAAAGACAAGGTTCTGAACACTAGCCTGAACAGCAATCAACCTTTGAATGCGCTGATCCAGTGTTTACAACACCTTGCAGCCTTACAGAAACACACACGTACACTTTCAGCAGAATAATGTATTTCATTAAATGGCAGAATGCTCCTGTCCTTATAAAACTGTGCATCCACTGACTTACCATGAGGAGGAAGTTTGCTAGCATTATAAAAACCTTGTGTATGATGAAGTTCCTGTCCACCATAATTCCTCTAACACCTTGTCTGTTGCGCTTGTAATACGCACAGTCCATGTCACACTTGCACACATTTGGCTTAAAATTTGAATTTATAAGTTAGCTACAGTTAGTTAGCATATCAACTGAATGGGAGAAAAACAGGTAGCTAAACTTTCAGTGAAAAACTCCAAAGAATTTACCAATACAACCAACCTCAATGAATTGTCAGGAGAGCATAACCAGAAAGGAAAGGAAGAAGTTGCACCAATCAATTCCTTCAAATTACTTTAAAATCATTTCAGTTGTCAGCTTCCCCCTCAATAACTAAAATTTGTAATGTTTGAAACGAGAATTACGACAGCAACTTCTACTTGTTCGGTGCTCCTCGCGTGCAGCAAAACATCTTCCGAGCCCTTGGAAACTAGGAAAGGAACATTGATAGGAACAGGAGAAGGCCATTTAGCCCCTTGAGCCTGTTCCCCCCCATTCAATGAGATCATGGCTGATCTGCGACCTAACTCCATATACCCGCCTTTGCCCCATATCCCTTAATACCTTTGGTCAACAAAAATCTATCAATCTCAGATTTAAAATTAACGATTGATCTAGCATCAATTGCCGTTTGCGGAAGTAAGTTCCAAACTTCTGCCACCCTTTGTGTGTAGAAGTGTTTCCGAATTTCACCCCTGAAAGGTCTGGCTCTAATTTTTAGACAATGCCCCCTAGTCCTAGAATCCCCAACCAACGGAAATAGTTTCTCTCTATCTACCCTATCAGGGAGATCGTGTACACCGAGCATGGGAAATGGGGAGGGAGATGGAGGGGCTAGGATGGGAAATTAAATTCACGTTCAAAGAAGAAGGGTTTGAGGAGGTTTTTGGAAGCAGGGAAGAGTATAGCATAGGTGAACACAGTAGGCTTGTAGAGGGCAGAAGCACAGCAGCTAAACAAGTAGTCACCAATGGTGGCGAGGACAGAGCACGAGGCAAGGAGCAGTGATGTCCAATACTTTAACCTCTAGTCACAAGTGGCTAATTGCATTTTTGATTTGTAAATTAAAAAATGAGTAATAGACACCCTTGTTAGGCATGTTTACAAGTGGGCATGAGAACTTTAACCTTTTTGTATGTTTGTTGCTAAAATGGAGACACGAAAAGCAGAGCGTGTGAGTGTTCGCTGATCATTGTTTGCTTTACGTTCTTGGTTCCTGCTTATTGGTCGTCTGCCAGAATGGTGGGTAACATGGGCGAAAATGTCAGACTGCGGCACCGTGGAAACACCAGCAAGATTGTATGGAAAGGGGAGTTGCTATCGTGGTCAACTCGACCAATTGGAATAGCTGCTCCATCTGATGCACTTTGTTCGAGTCATATGTAAAACTCCAATAAATCGCAAAAATTGCAGAAGAAGAAACAGTCATTTCCTGCTATTTCTTCCAGAGATAATCTTGCCTTTCCTCAAAGGTTGCGACCAATCTAGAGCAACAGCAAAATCAATAAGCCTCGAGCTGGTCTTCAAGTGATCACAACTTTGCTCAGCTGTGAGAAACACCAAAGGAGATCAGCCAGAACAAGTGGTGCTTAGTGACTTCACCAAATTTGCAAAATTGAGTTACGTGTTCTTTTTATTGTTTTTAAAACTTTTGGCTAATTTTGCCATTTGCTTCAAGTGAAAATGAAGCAGAGGTGCCACGTTTTCCGGTTCCAAGATGAAGGATTACAAGCTACCTGCAGCAGAGTGTAGCAGTAACCACGACATAATTTTACGTGAAGTAATTTAAAAAGTGTGTAATATTGCAAAAAAATAAACCCACTTGGCAACAGCATAAAACATCCAACTCCGCTCAAATCTAACAATGGACACACACCTTGAAGTCAACCCAATTAAGTAATATACTAGATGTGGAATTTCACAATAATCCACGATTAAAGATATTTTCTGATAGTTTTGTAAAGGTGCCAACGAGTGTACAGCATTGCTCCGAGACACTGGAACACACCTGGAAACAACAGCTCATCCTGGAACCTTTCCAACACCAATAAAAACTTCTGACTATGAATTACAGTATATGGAACAAAAACAGCATAAATGAATAAACCCTTGAGCTTTGGTCTCACCAATACAGTAACACACACACAGCTCCATCAGGGAACACCAACTGAGAGATCACCTCCAGAGGACAGGACCTAGAAGGTTGCCACTAGAGATATTCATGCAACAGTGATGTGGAAAGGGTTTTCACTAAACCAAAGTTAGAAGCCACAGGGACCAAAAGTGGTATCCAAACAGATGCAGGAATAGTAGAAGGATCAAGGGAAATGGTCGATATGAATTGTACAGTCAATTTCCAATCATCTGAAATCATTTTAGCTTGAAAAAAAAAATTATCCATTAATTCAAATTAAGCAATTTAAATAAATCACAGAAGTTCTTGTTTGCTAAAAACCATCAAATTAGCAGATAACTCAAATTAAGCAACATTGAATTAAAAATAGAATATATACTATACAACTTCCAGAAGTGACCCAATGGCATCAACCTAATCTAATAGTTCAAAATATATACACAGCAAGCATCACTCCTAATGGTTAGGACAGTATCCCCAATAAGTCAGTAGCCCATCTCCATGATCCAGTGGCTAACACAACAGGGGACTCTGCAAGACAGAAACCCACATCTGGGGCACAACACTGCAGTGACACTTAAATACAAGACAGCATTGAGGAAGGAGAGAGATTGTGACCTGGAGGGGAGGGTGGAAGCAGGAGGTCGAGTCCACAGGGACACTAGGCAGTCTCTAGCAGGGAGGAAAAGTGGGCACCGGCACTCCATGGGGTGGGGGAAGAGAGCATAGGAACTGGAGGCACAGCCTCCAGGGGAAGAGTCAGCACAGGGAACACAGGCAAGTACCCGAGGAGAGGAGAACAGGGATCCTGGGAAGAGAACACAAATTTCCACAGGGCATTGAGACCATAGACAACATCTCAGTGGGGGGGGGGGGGGGGGGGGGGGGAAAGAGTGTATGGATCTCAGAGGGGTCTCAAAATGTCACCCTCCTGACCAATAATTTTGCCTAACTCGCACTTCTGGGTTAGATGTGGCCAATCTGGTTGTTCGGTTTATTCGGCGTTTTGGACGGGCGATGCAAAGCCAATCAGCGCAGCAATTACAGCTGGGGTCAGGTCGGGTTGGGGGATGTTGTTTTGCTTCAGACATGGTGGGGCAGGGCAATCCGGTGCAGGGAGAGGTACACCCAGGACTGGGCCAACAGGGAGTAAAGTACATTGTGGTTATCACCAGCAGCATCAATTTAGCGGATTTCCTCAATTCATTCGGTAAGGAGCAGCAGCCAGTGAATAATAAATAACCAACAATAAAGTCACCAAAGGAGAACTTCCCCTTTACACCCACTCACTCCGGTGGGTACCGGTAATGCTGGGCTTTAGGGCTTGCTTCAGGTCATATCCTGTTCGTTTGTCTCTCACTTGACGGTAGTGGAAAAATAAAATTGCATCTAATTTCCAGTTAATGATTAAAGGAGCGGGGTTAACATATGTTTGGAATTTCTCTTCCGAATTGGTCACATTAAGACCACGGCAGCTGGTAAATTTAAATTCAGTTAATTAAATAAATAAATAAATCTGAAATAAAAAAGCTAGGATCAGTAATGGTGACCATGAAACTACCCGGTCTGGCCATTATGTGACTCCAGACCCACAGCAAGGTGGTTGACTCTTAATTGCCCTCTGAAAGGGCCTAGCAAGCCAGTCAGTTGTCTTACCACCACCTTCTCAAGGGCAATTAAGGATGGGCAATAAATGTTGGCCTTGCCAGCGACGCCCACATCCCATAAATGAAAAAGTAAAACAAAAATAAATATGTTTAATTGTATAACTTTTTTATACAAAAAAATACTTGTGCTGGGTTACAGGGGGTCCGTGGAATTTTTGTAACACAGGAGGGCCACAGAAGCAAAAAGATCAAGAACCCCTGATATAGGAAATATGGTTGAAATCTGCACAAAGCTGACTTCCATAAACTGCAATGATATAAATGACCAGATCATCTGTTTTTGGAGTTGGTTGAGAGATAAATGTTGGCCAAGACACCAGGAGAACTCCCTGCTCTTCTTCAAATAGTGCTGTGGCACCTTTTACGTCCACCTGACGGGGCCTCAGTTTAACGTCTCATCTGAAAAACGGCACCTCCCCCAGTACTGCACTGGAGGGCCATGCTAGATTATGTGCTCAAGTCTCTGGAGGGGGACTTGAAGCCACGATCTTCCGACTAAGAGGCGAGAGTGCTACCCACTGAGCGAAAGGCCGGCACCTTTAAGGGGAGTGGGTCAGAGGGGCAGAAAGAGTGTATTCCAGATTGTAGGGCCTTGGCAGCTGAAGGCACAATCACCAATGGGGAGGGGAGGGGACGAGAGAGGGCGGCCAAACGATAGGGGGGCAGGGGGAGGGGCAAACGATAGGGGGGCAGGGGGAGGGGCAAACGATAGGGGGGCAGGGGGAGGGGCCAAACGATAGGGGGGCAGGGGGAGGGGGCAAACGATAGGGGGGGCAGGGGCAAACGATAGGGGGGGCAGGGGCAAACGATAGGGGGGGCAGGGGCAAACGATAGGGGGGGCAGGGGCAAACGATAGGGGGGGCAGGGGCAAACGATAGGGGGGGCAGGGGCAAACGATAGGGGGGGCAGGGGCAAACGATAGGGGGGGCAGGGGCAAACGATAGGGGGGCAGGGGCAAACGATAGGGGGGCAGGGGCAAACGATAGGGGGGGCAGGGGCAAACGATAGGGGGGGCAGGGGCAAACGATAGGGGGGGCAGGGGCAAACGATAGGGGGGGCAGGGGCAAACGATAGGGGGGGCAGGGGCAAACGATAGGGGGGGCAGGGGCAAACGATAGGGGGGGCAGGGGCAAACGATAGGGGGGGCAGGGGCAAACGATAGGGGGGGCAGGGGCAAACGATAGGGGGGGCAGGGGCAAACGATAGGGGGGGCAGGGGCAAACGATAGGGGGGGCAGGGGCAAACGATAGGGGGGGCAGGGGCAAACGATAGGGGGGGCAGGGGCAAACGATAGGGGGGGCAGGGGCAAACGATAGGGGGGGCAGGGGCAAACGATAGGGGGGGCAGGGGCAAACGATAGGGGGGGCAGGGGCAAACGATAGGGGGGGCAGGGGCAAACGATAGGGGGGGCAGGGGCAAACGATAGGGGGGGCAGGGGCAAACGATAGGGGGGGCAGGGGCAAACGATAGGGGGGGCAGGGGCAAACGATAGGGGGGGCAGGGGCAAACGATAGGGGGGGCAGGGGCAAACGATAGGGGGGGCAGGGGCAAACGATAGGGGGGGCAGGGGCAAACGATAGGGGGGGCAGGGGCAAACGATAGGGGGGGCAGGGGCAAACGATAGGGGGGGCAGGGGCAAACGATAGGGGGGGCAGGGGCAAACGATAGGGGGGGCAGGGGCAAACGATAGGGGGGGCAGGGGCAAACGATAGGGGGGGCAGGGGCAAACGATAGGGGGGGCAGGGGCAAACGATAGGGGGGGCAGGGGCAAACGATAGGGGGGGCAGGGGCAAACGATAGGGGGGGCAGGGGCAAACGATAGGGGGGGCAGGGGCAAACGATAGGGGGGGCAGGGGCAAACGATAGGGGGGGCAGGGGCAAACGATAGGGGGGGCAGGGGCAAACGATAGGGGGGGCAGGGGCAAACGATAGGGGGGGCAGGGGCAAACGATAGGGGGGGCAGGGGCAAACGATAGGGGGGGCAGGGGGAGGGGCAAACGATAGGGGGGGCAGGGGGAGGGGCACAATCGACCAGAGTTAGAGGAATGGTGAGTTGGAGGCAGGAGCAGTGCTGGAGGAGGTTGGATGGGGCGAGGATATGCAGGGATTTAATCACGAGGATGAGAATTTGAAATTTGAGGCTAATACAAAAGCAAATGCTGGAAAACTGAAATAAAATTTGAATGTATTTGAAATTTGAGGCACTGGGTTACCAGGAGCCAGCAAGGAAAGCTGGGTGAGTGGGACCTGGAGTGGGATAGGACGCAAGATTTGGATGAGCTGAAGTTTAAATGAGACTGGTACAGGCGAGTCTGAAGGTGGCCAAAGTCATGGGTGTGGGTTTCAGCAGCAGAGGGTCTCCTGGTTGCTGGGGCAATGGGAGCCCTGGGCAGTCTGAAGGGGGTGGCTGTAGGCTGATCCCTCCCAGACAGGGAGAGTGGGCCTCTTGGTAACGCTCTCCGTGCTGTCACACAGCGGGCAGGGCGCTGCGCTCCCGCAGCCACTCTCTTACCCGTTGTAACCCGGGCCTGTAAAGGGGGCGGGACGGCTGAGGCCCGCCGCCTTCCCGTTAGCGGGGCACCACTGCTCCTTCTTCGCGTCAACCGCACACCAGGCCGCAGCCTCGGGGTCCGAACAGCGCTGCTTACCGTGAGGTCGCTGGCTGTAATCCCGCGGCTGGACACGCCACCAGCCCGTTCGCTCGCTCCCTCACGCTGAGACGTGGCAACTGCGCCGGCGCACACCCGCCGCTCGGGCGCCAGCACGTGATCCAGTGGGCGGGCCGGCCTGCGCCGCCGCCATCTTAGTAAAGGGGACTGTGAGGGGGTGACCCTACCCAACGTAGGACACTGTGCATTCGACATATTGGTAAAGGATCATGGAGTAGTTAGATCCATATGAAATATCACTATTGCCATTTTGGTGCAGGATTGGAGGAGGGCGGGGGGGGGGGGCAGAGAGAAGGAGAGATCGTGGAACATCCTATCCACCGCAGGACACACTGCTTTCGACGTATTAGTAAAGAATCATGGAGCAGCTGGATTCATGTGGCACATCACCATCTTGCTAAAGGAAAATGAATAATTTCTTCCCACTTCATTTCATTTAGTTCTGGAAAGAGGGCAGTTCCTCTCTCCCACTTTCCCAATCTGTAAAAAGACGAAAATTAAAACATCTTTTTCTCTGCAGCTGTTGACCGACTATTTCCAGCATCTCTATTTATCGTTATCATATTAACCTAAGTGCTAATCAACAGTTCCACAAGGCATAACCGGTGAACAAACTTCCCACTCCACCAATGGGTAAACCTCAATCATCCCAGCTGACTTGCAAACTTTGCCACCATTAGACCAACTGGATGTATCTATTAACAACTACAGGAATAAAAGTTTTCAGCCAGTAAGACTCTTCTGAATACCAATTGTAAGTTTGAATTCTGGCTGTAATATAAAAGCAGCTTTTAAACTTGAAACCTTGATGGCTCATCTTTCACATTTTAATTGCTAGAAAATGCTATCTTGCCAGTTATTTGCAAGCATTAAAAATCATACTGGCAATCGGCCAGCCAGCAGCACTCTATACATAAAATTGAATACAGGTGACGTTCTGCCTTTCCCAGCTTAGTAAACACGTGAAGTCTTCTGTAACCAGTAAGCACCACTGCACATCAACTGTCTCATTGGTGAAGGAAACCAGATTATGATTTAATTGCAAATATTTTAAGCTCGATAGAGCCATGTGCTCTCCTCTTGTAATATTTTATCCCGGTGGTACTCTATTGGCTCAACTCAAAATAATCTCCACTTAATAGCATGTAGTCAAAGCGTTGCTTCTGTTTACAGAACAAATTATATTTATATAGCATCTTTAACAAAGTAAAACTTCCCAAGGCACTTCACAGGAACGTTATCAAACAAAATTTGACACCGAGCCACATAAGGAGATATTAGGGCATATGACCAAAAGCTTGGTTAAAGAGGTAGGTTTTAAGTTGCGTCTTAAAGGAGGAGAAGGAATTCCAGAGCTTAGGGCCTAGGCAGCCAAAAGCACAGCCATCAATGGTGGCGCAACTGTGTAAAGTTAATATCACATTCTTGACCTTACTGCAGAAACGCCTAACGGGCTGAAATATTGCAGGAATAAAAGAAACAAATGACAAACCAGTAATTTAGTTCCCCCCGATATCTTTAAATGTATTTATGCTATAAAACTATATTTAGGGCATTTAGTGAACTAGGTGAGGAACCACGATGACCCCTCAAAAGGTGATATAAAACAAGTTGAGCAATTTGATTGGTTGGTTGGTTTTGTATTGGTCTAATTTTGTTTGGCAACGCTCCTGTGAAGCACTTTGGGATACATTAAAGGCGTTTTATAAATGCAAGTTGTTATTGTTGTTGCTTCCCAATATTGGAAGTAGTTTCATAGGTATGGAGTGATTGGAAATGTTCAAAGAGATGTAGCAATTTTTTCCCCACAAATAGCTTTTCAGTTTGACTAAAAACCTATGAGGTTCACGTGCGATCAACAGCTGAGGACAATAGTATGATGCCTGTGAGAAAGCAGAGCAAACTGTTTGATCTAGTAATAAATCAGATAAGGTGGTGCTTTATATGGGGACCTTGGGAACACATTGGGCTAGATTTTCCTGGAGCCGTCAGATGGGGTTTCAGGCGTGTTGGGGGGGCGGGGATCCCGAATCTGGAGGTCCCAACACCAACCCGCCCAAAACCCCGCCCCACGCGACTTTCAGGGGTGGCAGGTACCCGCCCCACACTGGGACCTGCCGAAACCAGACGGGAAGGGATTAGTGCCAATTAACTGCCTGTTAACAGGCAGTTTTTAGCCTAATCCCTATTTTGAGGGGTGTCGTGTGGGATTCCCGACAGCTCCAAACCATGCCAGGTTAGAGCAGGCGGGCCGTCGGGGTCGCGATGTCGGTGCTCAGGTGAGTGATGGGTGCATGAGTGCAAAGGTAAGTGTGTTTGGTGTGTGTAAAGAACTTTTACTTACCTTAACAGCCTTTCTTCCTGTAGCTGTCAGGAGCTCATCACTCAGCCGGCACTTAAAGCTGAACGGCTGCGATCTGTGAAAAGTGACAGCCTTCAGCTTTAAGTGCTGCTGAGAGTTCTAACTGAGTCTGTGCAGAAGGACTCATGTTAGAACTCAGACTGTCAGTGTTTCACAGCTTCAAACAACTGTGAAACATTGATATTGCATCTGTCAAGAACTCTTGACAGATGAAATTGCAGTCTGTGACATCACCGGTTGCTGGGTGACTCTTAATTGGCCTGCTGAGCCCACTGGGCGGGCTCAACAAGGTCAATCAAGGGAAAATCGCACGGATTGGCCGAACGTCGATGTAGGCGGGTCAAAAACCCGAAAGTTGTAGTCCCGCCTTCTTCCCGACAGGTTCTGGAAAATCTACCCCATTGTGTCCATACCAACATTTCCAGAGTGACGTGGATAATAGAGGTTATGACTCAAACATTGAATGCAGCCATCTGCTGCTACAGCAAAATCTATTTTGATTGATAGCTTTGATTCATTCTGAATGTCATAGCTTGAACTTCAAAGGGAAGAGAGGCATAAAACACTGGGCAGTAGATTAGATTATTTAGTTTTTTTGTATCTCTGTTCCACTAGATGTTAGGGTAATCCTCCAAAAAATTGTTACTTTTTATTTTCCATAAGTATGGTGGCAGTCATTTTAATATTATTCAGTTATTTATCACTGTACAGAATAAGAGGCCATTTCCAAAATGATCTGCACCCTACAGACAGCCACGGAAAGCTGGTCATATTTCATAATTGTTCACTTCAGGCAGCTCGTTTCCAGGTGCTCCTCCATTCTCCAGGTAAAGGTTATTGTAGGGATACTGTTTAGGACCCTGCAGAGAGAAGTAAAGTCAAAATATCAGTCAAGTCAACTTCCCCCACTTTGAATTTTTCTCCTCTCTCTTCCTGAGGATATTTATCCTCTGTTACCTCCCCCAACTCTCAATTATTTATGTACAAGCCTTGACAGCGAGCGTCAGTAGACTATTCAATTGGAAGGGGTGTTATGCACCCCAATCCTGTTCTCACCCAACATCCACACATATATATACTTCCAGCAGGGACCCTGGACAATATTCCCCTTCCTTAGTCCATGGCCAATAAAGCCAACTGTAGAAACCCCTATTCCTGAGCTGACTAAGATCAGCTAACTCAGCATAGACCAGGAATTGAACCTTTGACCGTCCTAGCCCTTACATCTCGCATGGATAAATGCTCAAAGGCATTGGCTAAATATTACATTAGGAGAGGCTGGTATTTGCTGGAGCAGGGCATCGGCTAGTTAGACTTTATCCTGCACCCTTTAGCTCAAATATTTTTTGCCCTGGAAGTTGTTGGAAGTGCGAGCTGATAATGGCTCAGCGAGAGCAACAGGGCTCCTTAACCAATGAGATTTAAGGATTGAGAAATAAACACAAAGAAAGGACTGAGAAGGTGCGTGAATTAGAAACATAGAAGATAGGAGCAGGCCATTCGGCCCCTCGAGCCTGCTCCGCCATTTGATGAGATCATTGCTGATCATCCAAATTCAGTACCCTGTCCCTGCTTTCTCCCCATATCCCTTGATCCCTTTAGCCTTAAGAAATATATCTAACTCCTTCTTGAATATATTTAATAAGTTGGCCTCAACTGCCTTCTATGGTAGAGAATTCCACAGGTTCACCACTCTCTGGGTGAAGAAATTCCTCCTCATTTCTGTCCTAAATGGCATACCCCATCCTTAGACTGTGACCCCTGGTTCTGGACTCCCCGGCCCTCAGGAACATCCTTCCTGCATCTAGTCTGTCTAGTCCTGTTAGAATTTCATAAGTTTCAATGAGATCCCCTCTCATTCTTCTAAACTCTAGCGAATATAAGCCTAATCGACTCAATCTCGCCTCATACGTCATTCCTGCCATCCCAGGTATCAGTCTGGTGAATCTTCGCTGCACTCCCTCCAGGGCAAGAACATCCTTCCTCAGATAAGGCGACCAAAACTGCACACAATACTCAAGGTGTGGTCTCACCAAGGCCCTGTACAACTTCAGCAAGACATCCTTGCTCCTGTACTCGAATCCTCTTGCTATGAAGGCCAACATACCATTTGCCTTCTTAACCGCCTGCTGCACCTGTTACCTTCAGCGGCTGGTGCACAAGGACACCCAGGTCTCGTTGCACTTCCTTTTTCCCAATCTATTGCCGTTCAGATAATAATGTCTTCCTATTTTTGCCACCAAAGTGGATAACCTCGCATTTATCCACATTATACTGCATCTGCCATGCATTTGCCCAAACACCCAACCTGTCCAAATCATACTGGAGTTTCTCTGCATCCTCCTCACAGCACACACGCCCACCCAGCTTTGTGTCATCTGCAAACTTGGGAGAAATTACATCTAGTTCCCTCGTCTAGATCATTAGTATATACAGGTAGACTATCCTTTATCCTCACTTCCGAAAACCAAAAACCTCTAAAAACCGAAAGTTTTTTCGTGGAGCGTAAGTCGTGCGCGCGACATGACCCGAGTGGCGCCAAACATGACAGGAGTGGTCCGGGAGCTCTGCCTTTCCCTGTGAGCAGGGCAGAGGGTCACAGAGTTCCCTCCTGGGTACGAGATTGCAGGCCGAGCCGGGCAGTTTGAAGGAGGTACCGGGAGAGTGAACCCAACAATACAGCGGCCCGTCCAATAGCTGCAGCGGCCCGTCCGATAGTCTTTTCTTCCCCCCCCCCCGCCCCTGATTTGCAGGCCAGCTTAGCATAGGAGTCAGCCGATATCCGGCTTTCCCACAACTGGCAGCGTCAGTCGAGCCCCAGACCCCCGCTAAGTCAAGGAGTTCAGATACGGAGCAGGGGGAGCCGGAAACCTCGATCTAACGGCAGAAATCAGCAGCCGTTTTGTTAGGTTTTTTTTCTTCCCCTAGCATTTTTTTATTTCCCCTAGCATTTTTTTTAAACAGTCAGGCTGTGGAAAGAGTCTCTGTAGCTTAGCAACAGCTTCAGAGACGCTTCCAAGGCAGGGCCCGAGTGTTTACAAGCTGTTGCTAAGCAACAGTGCTTGTTGTCAGATACGGAGATGAAAACCTTCTGAAATCCGAAAAATTCCGAAAACCGAAACACAGCTGGTCCCAAGGTTTTCGGATAAAGGATAGTCTACCTGTATTGTGAATAGCTGGGGTCCTAGCACCGATCCCTGCGGTACCCCACTAGTCACTGCCTGCCACTCAGAAAAAGACCCGTTTATTCCAACTCTTTGCTTCCTGTCTGCCAACCAGTTCTCTATCCAAGTCAATACCTTACCCCCCCAATCCCATGTGCTTTAACTTTGCACGCCAATCTCTTATGCGTGACCTTATCGAAAGCCTTCTGAAAGTCCAAATACACCACATCCACTGGTTCTCTTTTATCTATTCTACCAGTTACATCCTCAAAAAATTCCAATAGATTAGTCAAGCACGATTTACCTTTTGTAAATCCGTGTTGACTTTGTCCGATCCTGTCACTGTTTTCCAAGTGCTCTGCTATTACATCTTTTATAATGGACTCTAGCATTTTCCCCACTACCGATGTCAGGCTTACCAGTCTTTCGTTCCCCGTTTTCTCTCTACCACCTTTTTTAAATAGTGGGTTTACATTAGCTACCCTCCAATCCATGGGAACTGTTCCAGAGTCTATCGAATTTTGGAAGATGACCAGCAATACATCTACTATTTCTAGGGCCACTTCCTTAAGTACCCTAGGATGTAGATTATCAGGCCCTGGGGATTTATTGGCCTTCAATCCCGTCAATTTCCCGAACACCATTTCTCTACAAATATGGATTTCATTCAATTCCTCCCTCTCATTAGACCCTATGTTCCCCGACATCTCTGGAAGGTTATTTGTGTCCTCCTTTGTGAAGACAGAACCAAAGTATGTATTTAATTGGTCAGCCATTTCTTTGTTCCCCATTATAAATTCCCCTGATTCTGACTGCAAGGGACCTATGCTTGACTTCGCCAATCTTTTTCTCTTCACATATCTATAGATTAGAGTGTGTATTCAATGTCAAATCAGGTAGAGAAAGAGAAATAGAGAGGGAAAGAAATATTGAATTGAGAGTGATAAAAGAGACAGAAAGGAAAAGAAATGTAAAACATTTTAATTTTGACATTTTTAAAATCTCCAACAATTCACTACCTGAAGGAATGAAATGCCACACTTAATTGTTCACTTTCTCGGCCTTGGTTGATTGGCAGTACTTAATTATCACATTAAAAGGATACTTATGCTATTAATTGCTAAACTTCACTGTCTGTGGCGAGTTTAATGGGCAATTAAGGTGCAAATGCAGCAACCTCATGAAATTCACAGGGAGGTTAAGGGTGAGATGCCGTTTTCACAAAGCTAACGGCAAAGCGGCGCAAATCGTCCAGCAATTTAATGGCAAGTGACGGGTATCTCTTCCTTGCCACAAGTTGCTAGCGGATTTGCACATTAATAACGGCGGGTGTCATTCAGTTATTTTTTCAGCAAATTCCGGACTAATATCTTACACCACGGATGTGACAAGCAAATAAAGCCAAGTTCTGTAGTTCCAGCCAAATCAAATGCCACTTTTAATCAAAGAGCTTTTAATGCTTCAGTGAATTTCATGTACGCACATATTATTTCAATTGTGGCAGAATACACATATTCTAATAAACAAGGGAATGTTCCTGTATAACTTGCATTTTATATAGCGCCTTTAATGTAGAAAGCATCCCAAAGCACTTCACCAAAGTATAATAAGATGAAGAATGGCGCCGAACCAAAGGAGATATTCGGAGGTGTGAGTCAAAGATGTGGGGTTTAAGGAGCGTCTTTAAGGAGGTGTGGGAGGTGGAGATGTTTAGGGAAGGGATTCCAGAGCGTAGAGCTTAGACAGCTGATGGCAAGGCCCCCCCAATTGTGGGGTGATGGGAATGGGGAAATGCGAAAGAGGCCAGTGTTGGAGGAATGCAGAGTTCTGGGAGGGTTGTAGGGCTCAAGGAGGTTACAGAGATAGGGAGAAACAAGGCCATGAAGCGATTTAAACATGAGGATAAGAATTTTAAATTGGACATGCTAGGGAACTGGAGCCAACGTAGGTCACTAAGAACAGGGGTGATTGGTGAGTGCGACTTGATGAGAGATAGGCAGCAGTGTTGGATGAGCAGAAATGTATGGGAAGCAGAGAATGAGAGGCCGTCCAGGACAGCATTGGAATGGGCGTGTCAAGAATGAGAGATAGCGGAAGACTGAGGCGCTTCAACAAAATACTTTTCTCTTCCTTTCAGGTGTCAAGGATCGCAAGCTTCAATAACTCTTGGATACCAATGCCCCTCCGGATCCTTCTTTCCCTTCACTTTCCTCTGACCCCATCCCTCTTTCCAATCTCACCCTTTGCCGTGTTTTCACGATCCCCTCTGACCCCGAATGACCAGTCCTCAACTTCATCCCCTTACGCCCCCACCTCAAAGAATTGAGCTCGGCCGAGCTCTTCTTCCGTCGCCTTCACCTCCGCGCCCACTTCTTTGGCCAGGAGTCTTTTCCCCCGTTTTCATAATTCTTGTCCCACCTGGACCCCCTCCCTCTGGCCTCTTACCCCCTCTCGATCTTTTCATTGGAACTGCCGAAGCGACATTGGCCGTCTCAATTTTTCTACTCCGCTCACTCACTCTAACCTACTTCCCTCTGAACTTGCAGCACTCCGTTCTCTCAGGTCCAACCCTAACATTGTTATTAAACCTGCTGGCAAGGGTGGCACTGTTGTTGTTTGATGAACTGAACTCTACCTTGTGGAGGCTGAACGGCAACTCTCTGACACCGCTCCCTAGACCATAACCCCACCACCAAACATCAAGCCATCGTTTCCCAGACTGTCACTGAACTCATCTCCTCTGGAGATCTTCCCTCCACGGTCTCCAACCTCATGCTTCCCCCAACCCCGCACAAGCCGCTTCTACCTCCTTCCCAAGATCCACAAAACAGGACTGCCCTAATAGACCCATCGTTTTCAGCCTGTTCTTGCCCCACAGAACTGATTTCTTCCTATCTTGACCTTTTTTTCCCCCTCCTTGTCCAGTCTCTTCCCACCTACATCCGCGACTCTTCAGGCACCCTCCGCAACTTTTTAAACCGTTTCCAGGTCCTAACCTTCTCCTTTTCACCATGGACGTCCAATCCTTCTACACCTTCATCCTCCACCAGGACAGCGCTCCACTTCTTCCTTGAAGGGAGGCCCAACCAGGTCCCACTCGGGTCCCCTCCGGTACACTGATGACTGTATCGGTGCCGTTTCCTGCTCTCACTCCAAATTTGATGAAATTTTCCACATTGCTTCCAATTTCCACTCTTCCCTCACCTTCACATGGTCCATTTGACTCTTCCCTTCCTCGACTTCTCTATCTCCATTTCTGGGGGTAGACTGTTGACCAGTATCTATTATAAACCCATCGACTCCCACAGCTATCTTGATTACTCATCCTCCCACCATGCTTCCTGTAAGAACTCTATTCCATCCTCCCAGTTTCTCCGTCTCCAACGCATCTGTTCCGACGATGCCACATTCCATTCCAGTGCTTCCGATAGGTCTTCAATTTTCCTCAACTGAGAATTCTGCTGTACCATGGTTGACAGGGCCCTCGACCGTTCCATTTCATGGGTACGGTAGCATAGTGGTTGTTGTTACTGGACTAGTAAGCCAGACTAATGATCTGGGGAACACAAGTTCAAATCCCACCATGGCAGCTGTTAAATTCAGTTCAATAAAAAAAAAAATCTGGAATAGACTCAGTAATGGTGACCATGAAACTACTGGATTGTAAAAACTCATCTGGTTCACTAATGTCCTTTAGGGAAGGAAATCTGCCATCCTTACCCGGTCTGGCCTATATGACTCCAGACCCACATCATTGTGGTTGACTCTTAATTGCCCTCTGAAATGGCCCAGCAAGCCACTCAGTTGTATAAGGCGGCTCACCACCACCTTCTCAAAGGCAATTGGGGATGGGCAATAAATGCTGGCCTTGCCAGCTACGCCCACATCCCATGAACGAATAAATAAATAAAAAATTCCCGCACATCTGCTCTCACCCCTTTCCCTTCCTCCCAGAAAAATGTCACAGTTCCCTTTATCCTCACCTTCCACCCCACCAGCCTCCACATTCATCAGATCATCCTCCGCCATCTCGAGCATGATACCACCACCAAACAGCTTCCCCTCCCCTTTCAGCATTCTGAATGGACTGGTCCACTCCTCAATCACCCCCTGCCCTTCCCACAACACCTTCCCGTGCAAGCACAGGAGATGCAACACCTGCCATTTCACCTCTTACCTCTTCCCTTCCCACTGTCCAGGGCCCCAAACACTCCTTCCAGGTGAAACAGCAATTTACTTGTACTTCTTTCAATTTAGTATACCATATTTGCTGCTCACGATGCGGTCTCCTCTACATCGGGGAGGCCAAACGCAGATTGGGCGATTGTGGAACACCTCCGTTCAGTCCGCAAGCGTCACCCTGAGCTTCCAGTCACTTGTCTTTTTGATTCTCTGCCCCACTCCCACTCTGACCTCTCTGTCCTTGGCCTCCAACACTGTTCTAATGACGCTCAATGGAAGCTTAAGGAACAGCACCTCATCTTTCAATAAAGCACTTTACAATCTTCCGGACTCAACATTGAGTTCATCAATTTCCGATCATGACCACTGCTTCCATTTTTTCGGACAGCCACTGTTGATAATGATTCTGCCATTCCCATTCACACCTCCTCTAGACATCTTTTGTTTCTTTACTTGTCCCATTACCATCCCCTTTTGCCGTGCACCATCATACCTTGTTATTTAATCTCCGCTGCCTTCCACCCTATCCCATTGTTCTTTCCTCCCCTCCCGCCTTTTCCCTACCTCTACTTGCTTAAAACCGGTTACATCTCTAACTTTTTCCAGTTCTGATGAAAGGTCATCAACGTGAAACATTGACTGTTTCTCTCTCCACAGATGCTGCCTGACCTGCTGAGTATTTCCATCATTTTCTGTTTTTATTTCAGATTCCCAGAATCCACAGTATTTTGCTTTTGTAGGACTATGAGGCGTCTTCATTTCAACACCACACAGATATAGTGAAAAGGAAAATATAGGGTGGTGTATTTGCAGTTTAGAAAGAACAAGAGAAGGAAGCTCAGAGGAGCACTGACCACAGTGTTATCAAGAAGAGGAGAGATTAACTAGGCATAAATTTATAATTAAAAACTTACCACCGCCTGATAGGAAGGAAATAACTCCCCAACACAGAACATTAACAGCATAAAGCCTAAAAAGCCACCCAAGTGTTTAACCATAGTAATCCAGTCCACAGGACTTGGAGAGGTGTCCACACGATTCCGAATGTACATGTCGAAATCCCAGTGCATCTGGAAAAAGCAATTAAAAAAAAGTTAGGTGAGGTTTAAAACAGAATACAAAAAACAACTTGCGTTTATATTGCACCCCATCAAATCCTGCAAGTGTCTCAAAGTACTTCACATAAAAAATGACTTTGTAGTGTGCAGTGACTATCGAAAGAAAGACGTGCATTTATATAGCGCGTTCACTGGAAACGCAGCAGCCAATCTGCACAGCGCAGGCTCCCACAAACAGCAATGTGATAATGACCAGATAATGTTAGTTTTTGAAAAAAATCGTTCATGGGATGTGGGTGTCGCTGGCAAGGCTAGCATTTATTGCCCATCCCTAATTGCCCTCGAGAAGGTGGTGGTGAGCCGCCTTCTTGAACTGCTGCAATCCGTGTGAAGGTACTCCCACAGTGCTGTTAGGGAGGGAGTTCCAGGATTTTGACCCAGCGACGATGAAGGAACAGCGATATACTTCTAAGTCAGGATGGTGTGAGACTTGGGAACACCACCGCCTCCAAGTTCCCCTCCATGTGCCTTCTGCCCTTCTAGGTGGTAGAGGTCGCAGGTTTCGGAGGTGCTGCCAAAGAAGCCTTGGCGAGTTGCTGCAGTGCATCTTGTAGATGGTACACACTGCAGCCACTGTGCGCCGGTGGTGGAGGGAGTGAATGTTTGAAGTGGTGGATGGGGTGCCAATCAAGCGGGCTGCTTTGTCTTGGATGGTGTTGAGCTTCTTGTGTTGTTGGAGCTTCACTCATCCAGACAAGTGGAGAGTATTCCATCACACTCCTGACTTGTGCCTTGTAGATGGCGGAAAGGCTTTGCGGAGTCAGGAAGCGAGACACTCGCCGCAGAATACCCAGCCTCTGACCTGCTCTTGTTGCCACAGTATTTATGTGGCTGGTCCAGTTAAGTTTCTGGTCAATGGTGACCCCCAGGATATTGATGGTGGGGGATTCAGCAATGGTAATGCCGTTGAATGTCGAGCGGCGGTGGTTAGACGCTCGCTTGTTAGAGATAGTCATTGCCTGGCACTTGTGTGGCGTGAATGTTACTTGCCACTTATCAGCCCAAGCCTGAATGTCGTACAGGTCTTGCTGCATGCGGGCATGGACTGCTTCATTATCTGAGGAGTTGTGAATGGCACTGAACACTGTGCAGTCATCAGCGAACATCCCCACTTCTAACCTTATGATGGAGGGAAGGTCATTGATGAAGCAGCTGAAGATGATTGGGCCTAGGACACTGCCCTGAGGAACTCCTGCAGCGATGTCCTGGGGCAGTGATGATTGACCTTCAATCACCACAACCATCATCCTTTGTGCTAGGTATGACTCCAGCCAGTGGAGAGTTCTCCCCCCAATTCCCATTGACTTCAGTTTTACTGGGGCTCCTTGATGCCACACTCGGTCAAATGCTGTCTTGATGTCAAGGGCAGTCATTCTCACCTCACCTCTGGAATTCAGCTCTTTTGTCCATGTTTGGACCAAGACTGTAATGAGGTCTGGAGCCGAGTGGTCCTGGCAGAACCCAAACTGAGCATCGGTGAGCAAGTGCCTCGTGATAGCACTATCGATGACACCTTCCGTCACTTTGCTGATGATTGAGAGTAAGCTGATGGGGTGGAAATTGGCCGGATTGGATTTGCCCTGCTTTTTGTGGACAGGACTTACCTGGGCAGTTTTCCACATTGTCGGATAGATGCTAGTGTTATAGCTGTACTGGATCAGCTTTGCTAGAGGCATGGCTAGTTCTGGAGCACAAGTCTTCAGCAAGACAGCCGGAATGTTGTCAGGGCCCACAGCCTTTGCTGTATCCAGTGCACTCAGCCATTTCTTGATATCATGTGGAGTGCTGATTGAGGAATAAATATTGGCCAGGACACCGGGGATAACTCCCCTGCTGTTCTTCGAAATAGTACCATGGGATCTTTTACATCCACCTGAGAGGGCAGACAGGGCCTCGGTTGAACGTCTCATCCAAAAGACAGCACCTCCGACAGGGCAGCACTCCCTCAACACTGCACTGGAGTGTCAGCCTAGATTTTTGTGCTCAAGTCTCAACATCACAAACAGATTATCTGGTCGTCATCACGTTGCTGTTTGAGGGAGCATGTGCGCAAACTGGCTGCCGCGTTTCCGACAGTACAACAGTGACTACGCTTCAAAAAGTACTTCATTGGCTGTAAAGCGCTTTGGGACATCCGGTGGTCATGAAAGGCGCTGTATAAATGCAAGTCTTTCTTTCTCGCCTTTCTTTTTAAACTTGTTCAGAATCTTTAGTCAAAAAATATAAAAGAATCAGAAGCTTTTGGGCTCCGCCAATGGCTTGGTGGATATATGCACCTGTTCAGGTACTGAGCCATGTGACCAGGAAGACTCCACATTTGATTCCCAGTTTTTGCCTACTTAACTGATTCCAACGAGGACAATCACAATATTACCATTACCTCTGTGCCACAAGTTAGGGGGGGAAAATATCAACCAGGTTCCCACACTCCTGATGGGTGTCCAATGACCTCTACTTGAAACCGCATATACCCACACTGAATCAGGATTATTGAACTATGGCGCACCTACAAAGTTAGACAGAAAAAGACACACTTGCTTTTTACCACTTTGTTGGAAAATGAGCTAAAGCCAGAGAAGTGGTCTTCAAACGGTTTCAATACTTTACCCAGGAACAATAAACTTGGAATCACACGGACAGGATTGCTACGCAAGCACACAGCATTGCTGCTTACCGGTTCAGCCCAGTTCCTTCGCATGTCTGGCTCATCCCAGGTATACCACGGATCTCGCTCTTGCTGCGACCGGTCTGGTAGTTTCGGGTAGTCACCAAACCTGTTCAGGGGAAAATAAACTTTCAGCTTTACTCGGAGGACCTTGGCTGAAGCTACAATAGCTACTCGGGTTCTTACCCTCTCCGTAACTCACTAAGACAGAAGCCTGAGAAGGGATGAAATAAACACTGGTCTGTGTTAAAGAAAACACATCACAGTACAGTTGCACTGTCCAGCACACAATATAATAACTACTCATGTAACCTGCCAGTGGAATTACTTCTTCAGTCATTTGAACCTCTTACAAGTTATTCAGTTGGAAAGTTGCTAACTTTCTATTCTTTTTTCACATCAATACACCTCAGGTATAAAAAAGGAAATCATGTCAAGCTCCCATTAAATGTGATTTTTACCTGGTAGACAGACCCAATAAATTGAACTCCATGGGCACCAGGCATCCATCCTCTGCAAGTCAGCAGAGCTGCAAATATGGTACACAATTCATTGTGTTTCAAAAGGACTGGTTGATATCTGCTGGTATCGCTAGCAGACAAAATAACTTAAAGAAAGTATCCTTCTCTTCCGGCGACTATCTTTTTGCATCCCTTTCAATCTAGAATAACTTTTTCCATCTTCTGCTGTTTTTCTGTTTGTTTTCCACTTTGTCCATTCTTTCTCTCGCTCACATACACGTCTCTCGTCATTGCTTTATCAGTTTGTTTCTAACCCTCTTTCTAAAAATCCCTCCTTCCTCTCCATCTCCCTGCATGCATCTCACACATATGCCTCCATAAATTCTTATAATTTCGTATGGTTTACCTTTTTTTTTTTTTTTTAAAAACAGCGGAACATGATTCAGGATGGGCAAGGATCATTAAAGTTATTTCTTTTAAGTAAACTTGCATTTCATGAATAAAATGCATCATTGGCTACTCCACAATAGGATTGCAAGAAACATCTCTGCCCACTCAAATATGTAGCCAAAAATAAATGCTGGTTCAATCCCCCTCTTACAGCCAGAAAATATTCTCCATCATCCTTTATGTAGTAGAAAATGGTGTGGAGATGCCGGAGTTGGACTGGGGTGGACAAATGTAAGAAGTCACACAACACCAGGTTATAGTCCAACAGCTTTATTTGAAATCACAAGCTTTCGGAGCACTGCTTCTTCTTCAGGTGAAGTGGAGAAATGCATAAAGACACAGCTTATATAGTCAGAGAATCATGTCAGATGTTTACAGGTAATCTTTCCAACTGCCATTTATCACACCTCGGCAGAGAGATAATCACAGCAATCAAAGGTGTGAATGGTGTCCAAACAGGTCAGTCAGGAAAACATTACATCAAAGAACAATGAGGTGGGGTCACAAGGGGTCAAATATTGCAGATGCTGGGGTCTGTATGAAAGACAAAAAACATTTTTTTTGCTGGAAATCACAGCAGGTCCGGCCGCATCTGTGTAGAGAGAACAAGCCAATGTCGACTCGAGTCTGGATGACCCTGCGTCAGGTGGGGTTACATGCAGCGTGACATGAACCCAAGATCTCGGTTGAGGCCGTCCTCATGGGTGCGGAACTTGGCTATCAGTTTCTGCTCGACAATTTTGCGTTGTCGTGTGTCTCGAAGGCCGCCTTGGAGAATGCTTACCCGAAGATCGGAGGCTGAATGTCCATGACTGCTGAAGTGTTCCCCGACTGGGAGGGAACACTCCTGCCTGGTGATTGTTGCGCGGTGTCCGTTCATCCGTTGTCGTAGTGTCTGCATGGTCTCGCCGATGTACCATGCTCCGGGGCATCCTTTCCTGCAACGTATGAGGTAGACAACGTTGGCCGAGTCACATGAGTATGTACCATGTACCTGGTGGGTGGTGTCCTCACGTGTGATGATGGTATCTGTGTTGATGATCTGGCATGTCTTGCAGAGGTTGCTGTGGCAGGGTTGTGTGGTGTTGTGGTCGCTGTTCTCCTGAAAGCTGGGTAATTTGCTGCGAACGATGGTCTGTTTGAGGTTAGGCGGCTGTTTGAAAGCGAGTAGTGGAGGCGTGGGGATGGCCTTAGCGAGGTGTTCGTCGTCATCGATGACATGTTGAAGGCTGCGAAGAACATGGCGTAGTTTCTCCGCTCCGGGGAAGTACTGGAAAACGAAGGGTACTCTGTTGGTTGTGTCCCGCGTTTGTCTTCGGAGGAGGTCTATGCGATTTTTCGCTGTGGCCCGTCGGAACTGTCGATCGACGAGTCGAGCGTCATATCCCGTTCTTACAAGGGCGTCTTTCAGTGTCTGTAGGTGTCCATCGCGTTCCTCCTCGTTTGAGCAGATCCTGTGTATTCGCAGGGCTTGTCCATAGGGGATGGCTTCTTTAACGTGGTTAGGGTGGAAGCTGGAGAAGTGAAGCATCGTGAGGTTGTCCGTGGGCTTGCGGTAGAGTGAAGTGCTGAGGTGTCCGTCTTTGATGGAGATTCGTGTGTCCAGGAATGAAACCGATTCTGAGGAGTAGTCCATGGTGAGTTTGATGGTGGGATGGAACTTGTTGATGTTATCGTGTAGTCTTTTCAGTGATTCTTCGCCGTGGGCAGATTCATCAGCCGCACTCACAAGACAGTCCAGAATGTCACCCGAGCACAACGCAACGCCATCCACGCTCTCAAGACCAACTGCAACATCGTCATCAAACCAGCAAGACAAAGGAGGCGCCATCGTCATACAGAACAGAACGGACTATTGCAAAGTATACCGACAACTGGACAACCAGGAACACTACAAACAGTTACCCGCAGATCCGACCAAAGAACACACCTGCCAACTCAACAGACTGATCAAGACCTTCGATCCAGACCTTCAAAGCATCCTACATGCTCTCATCCCACGTACTCCCCGCGTGGGAGACTTCTACTGCCTCCCAAAGATACACAAAGCCAACACACCCGGACGTCCTATCGCATCAGGCAACGGAACCCTGTGCGAGAACCTCTCTGGATATGTCGAGGGCATCCTGAAACCCATCGTACAGGGAACCCCCAGCTTCTGTCACGACACTACAGACTTCTTACAGAAACTCAGCACCCACGGACCAGTTGAACCAGGAACACTCCTCGCCACGATGGACGTCTCGGCACTCTACACCAGTATCCCCCACGATGACGGCATTGCTGCGACAGCCCTCAGTACTCAATACCAACAACAGCCAATCTCCAGACGCCATCCTACAACTCATCCGCTTCATCCTTGACCACAATGTCTTCACCTTCGACAACCAGTTCTTTACCCAAACACACGGAACAGCCACGGGGACCAAATTCGCACCCCAATACGCAAACATCTTCATGCACAGGTTCGAGCAAGACTTCTTCGCTGCACAGGATCTCCAACCAACGCTATACACCAGATACATCGATGACATTTTCTTCCTATGGACCCACGGCGAAGAATCACTGAAAAGACTACACGATAACATCAACAAGTTCCATCCCACCGTCAAACTCACCATGGACTACTCCTCAGAATTGGTTTCATTCCTGGACACACGAATCTCCATCAAAGACGGACACCTCAGCACTTCACTCTACCGCAAGCCCACGGACAACCTCACGATGCTTCACTTCTCCAGCTTCCACCCTAACCACGTTAAAGAAGTCATCCCCTATGGACAAGCCCTGCGAATACACAGGATCTGCTCAAATGAGGAGGAACGCGATGGACACCTACAGACACTGAAAGACGCCCTTGTAAGAACGGGATATGACGCTCGACTCGTCGATTGACAGTTCCGACGGGCCACAGTGAAAAATCGCATAGACCTCCTCAGAAGACAAACGCGGGACACAACCAACAGAGTACCCTTCGTCGTCCAGTACTTCCCCGGAGCGGAGAAACTACGCCATGTTCTTCTTAGCCTTCAACATGTCATCGATGACGACGAACACCTCGCTAAGGCCATCCCCACGCCTCCACTACTCGCTTTCAAACAGCCGCCTAACCTCAAACAGACCATCGTTCGCAGCAAATTACCCAGCTTTCAGGAGAACAGCGACCACGACACCACACAACCCTGCCACAGCAACCTCTGCAAGACATGCCAGATCATCAGCACAGATACCATCATCACACGTGAGGACACCACCCACCAGGTACATGGTACATACTCATGTGACTCGGCCAAAGTTGTCTACCTCATACGTTGCAGGAAAGGATGCCCCGGAGCATGGTACATCGGCGAGACCATGCAGACACTGCGACAATGGATGAACGGACACCGCGCAACAATCACCAGGCAGGAGTGTTCCCTCCCAGTTGGGGAACACTTCAGCAGTCAAGGACATTCAGCCTCCGATCTTCGGGTAAGCATTCTCCAAGGCGGCCTTCGAGACACACGACAACGCAAAATCGTCGAGCAGAAACTGATAGCCAAGTTCCGCACCCATGAGAACGGCCTCAACTGAGATCTTGGGTTCATGTCACGCTGCATGTAACCCCACCTGACGCAGGGTCATCCAGACTCGAGTCGACATTGGCTTGTTCTCTCTACACAGATGCGGCCGGACCTGCTGTGATTTCCAGCAAAAAAAATGTTTTTTGTCTGTTTTTTTGTTTTTCATACAGACCCCAGCATCTGCAATATTTGACCCCTTGTGACCCCACCTCATTGTTCTTTGATGTAATGTTTTCCTGACTGACCTGTTTGGACACCATTCTCACCTTTGATTGCTGTGATTATCTCTCTGCCGAGGTGTGATAAAGGGCAGTTAGAAAGATTACCTGTAAACATCTGACATGATTCTCTGACTATATAAGCTGTGTCTTTATGCATTTCTCCACTTCACCTGAAGAAGGAGCAGCGCTCCGAAAGCTTGTGATTTCAAATAAAGCTGTTGGACTATAACCCGGTGTTGTGTGACTTCTTACAGTAGTATAAAATGTCAGCAAGTTACATAAACTACCATTCAGTAACACTGGTGTGCAATAGTTACACAACCAGTGTTATCAGGAGGCTTATTTTGTTTATCAGTACCGATATATCATAGGAAATAATCATGTAAAAAACACACATAATCCAAAATGCTTTAATATTATGCTGATACACTTCTTTTGTAATATCACCATGCTTTTCGTAGAGTCACAGAAAATTACCACACGGAAGGGGGTTATTCAGCATATCGTACTTGCGTTGGTGCTAACTCTTTATCTGGTGCTGTTGACTCCAACTCTTTTTCTCTGCCCTTGCCCCATATCCTTTTATTTTCTTGCTTTTCAAATACATCATTTAAAAGGGAATTAAATGTGTATTAGTCGCAACCATTGACAAACAGAGAGCAACTCCCCTCGAGCAGACCAGAGCCCTCAAAATCTCTCTCCAGATAAGATCTAAATTTAGAAATAAAATAAAATCTATCCTTTAATTTTACTATTGGCCGTTTTCCAACAGCTCGTGAAATGCTCACTACGTATTATTATGCACACCTATATTTAGAGGGCATAAAACAGCTACAAAAAGGTGCAATTCTTGCACTAAATCTAAGAGTAAAACATTTCAAACTAAGTAATAAAAATAGATTTGCAGCACAAAGGCACAATCAGGAGCATATTGTGAAATCCCTCTCTCTCTGGAAAGTTGACAGATTTAAGTGATTAATGACCAAAAGCACTTTGTTTTGCACAAAACTATTTCCCAAATGAAGTTATTCTTTACATGACATTTCAATTTGTATCCCCAAGGCAGGCCTCAGCTGTGTTACTCAGTGTGATACCGCACACACCATGAGTGAATAGTCCTTGCAGTACCAAGTACCCAGACCCCTAGCTCTAATATACTCAGGCATTCTCGGTGTATGACTGCCACTGAACTACACATCCACATCAAATCTCCATTCCAATTTTTCCCCCTCACCTCCTTAAAAAGGTGCTAACTTGTGCTGGGGTACAAGTGCCATGAGTGCCAACCTTCTTCTGGTACCTCAGCAAAGAGTCCATTCTTAACTTGTGAGCCGAATGTCAAGAGGTTCTTTAACTGCGGACGTCATCACAATCCGATCCTCACAAACCTCCAAATGCACGTACTGTTTCCCATCCCACAGCCTCAGAATGTGCAGGCAGAGAGGGAATGGGTGACCACCAGACAGAGAAGGAGGACCAGGCAGGGAGGGCAGGAATCCCCAGAGTGCATCTCGCTCGCTAACTGGTTCACAGTTCTGGAAACTGGTGGGGGTGATGGTTCCTCTGGGGAGAGCAGCCAGAGCCAAGGCCATGGCACCACGGGTGGCTCAGCTGCACAGGGTGGGGGTTTAAGAAGAGTGGAGGAGCAATAGTGATAGGGGATTCATTAGTTAGGGGAACAGATAGGCGTTTCTGTGGACACAGGCGTGGCTCCAGGATGGTATGTTGCCTCCCTGGTGCCAGGGTCAAGGATGTCACTGAGCGGCTGCAGGACACTCCGAGGGGGGAGGGTGAACAGCCAAAGGTCGTCGGCCTTATGTGAAGGCCCTTGAGAGGGTGCAGAGGAGATTTACCAGAATGATTCTGGGGATGGGGAACCTTAGCTACAAGGACAGGTTGGAGAAGCTAGATTTGTTTTCATTAGAGCAAAGGAGGTTGAGGGGTGATTTGATAGAGGTGTACAAGATTATGGCAGGTTTGGATGGGCTAGACAGGGAAAGGCTGTTTCCACTAGTTGATGATACAAGGACTAGGGGACACAGATTTAAGGTTTTGGACAAGAGACACAGGGGGGACGCGAGGAAAAACTTTTTTACACAGCGAATGGTGAGGACCTCATCTGGAGTACTGTGTACAGTATTGGTTTCCTTATTTAAGAAAGGATGTAAATGCTTTGGAAGCAGGTCAGAGAAGGTTTACTAGACTAATACCTGGAATGGGCAGGTTGTCCTATGAGGAAAGGTTGGACAGGCTAGGCTTGTATTCGCTGGAGTTTAGAAGAGTAAGAGGTGACTTGATTGAAACATAGAAGATCCTGAGGGGTCTTGACAGGGTGGATTTGGAGAGGCTGGTTCCTCTTGTGGGAGAATCTAGAACTAGGGGTCACTGTTTAGAAATAAGGGGTCACCCATTTAAGACAGAGATGAGGAGAAATATTTTCTCAGAGGGTCGTGAGATCTTTGGAACTCTCTTCCTCAGGGGGCGGTGGAAGCAGAGTCTTTGAATATTTTTAAGGCAGAGGTAGATAGATTCTTGATAAGCAAGGGGTGAAAGGTTATCGGGGGTAGGTGGGAATGTGGAGTAATCAGATCAGCCATGATCTTATTGAATGGCGGAGCAGGCTCGAGTGGCCTACTCCTGCTCCTAATTCGTATGTTCGTATGACCTGGAACGCACTGCCGACAGAAGTGGTGGAAGCGGAGACACTCAATGTTTTCAAGGGGAGACTGGATAGGCACTTGAGGGAAATAAACTTGCAGGGCTACGGGGAGAGAGCGGGGGAATGGGACTGACTGGATTGCTCTACAGAGAGCCAGCACGGACTCGATGGGCCAAATGGCCTCCTTCTGTGCCGTTATGACTCTATGTTCAGATAGTCATCAGGAATGGGAACCTTGGACATTTCCCTGCCTTTACCCAGGATATAATGCATCTACTGCTGCCCTCTGAGATCAGTTAACTGTGAACCCTGGGGCCCACCTGGTCAGTATGGCTCAGTTCCACACTAGACAGTGAATTACTAACTCAGCCATCATAAGAACCATTCACATAAAATCTTTGAAGCAATTTTATGTGGGAGGTATTGGAATTTTGTGAAGGAACACAGAATATTTTTCTCCTAAGTGACATTAACTAAGTCAACTTTTAAAAAGAGCCTCCTGCTTACTGAAACTGTCTTATATTCAAATTGCTTGGGAACAGAAAGACAGACTTGCATTTATATAGCGCCTTTCATGACCACTGAACATCCCAAAGCACTTTACAGTCAATGAAGTACTTTTTGAAGTGTAGTCAATGTTGTAATGTAGGAAACACAGAAGCCAATTTGTGCACAGCAAGCTCCCACAAACAGCAATGCGATAATGAGCAGATAATCTGTTTTCGTGATGTTGATTGAGGGATAAATATTGGCCGGGACACCGGGGATAACTCCCCTGCTCTTCTTCAAAATAGTACCATGGGATCTTTTACGTCCACCTGAGAGAGCAGACGCGGGCCTTGGTTTAACGTCTCATCCAAAAGACGGCACCTCTGACAGTGCAGCGCTCCCTTAGCACTGCACTGGAGTGTCAGTCTAGATTTTTGTGCTCAAATCTCTGGAGTGGGACTTGAACCCATAACTTCTGGCTCAAAGGCAAGAGTGCTACCCACTGAGCCACAGCTGACATCAGAAAACAGAAACAGAAAAAGGAACAGCTATATTTGAATTGGAATAATTTAATTCTACTTAAACATTACACTCAAAATGAAATTGTTCTGGGACAACCAATGAGGCAGCACATTGCTCGCCAACATAATTAAAGCCAGAAACCAAACTTTGCTGAAGTAAATTTCTATTAGACCTCCTTCTCCTACCAATACCATGCAATTTTATTACAGCTCTGATTTCCGTTGTCCGACATAAAAAAATCCATTTTGCTGAAATAAACTCACCCCATTCCATCATCAGGATATGGCTCATAATCTTCCACTGTCATATTGTACTTCTTTGCTGCGATTGCTCTTTCCTCTGGTGTTCTGGGATATGGACCCGGCAGCATGTTCTTAGAAAGGCCGGAGGCTGTGAAGTGAAACCAAAAGCATTAGCAAAATAACTTGAAATTAACCTTTCACCCAAAAAGGTTCCCCCACTCCTGTCTGGGAAGCAGATGATGAGCAGAGAAGACCTGTATCCAGGCTATAGCACAGGTCGCTTTGCAACCAGCCACTGGGAGATTTCAGGGAGTTTGCCGGAGTGACATTCAGTAAGTTTGTTTCTCCCCTCCCTTTCCTCTCCTTGGCACTTTCTCCAGATACAAAGCCCAAGATCAGGAATTAACCACATGGGAAGATGTGGATCTAACATGTATCAATACTGAAATTAACAATGATTCAATGACACTACTGCATGCATATGTATGTATGGTCACTGAACCCCACACACATACAAAGCTTGTGGCTACATTTTTAATTAAAAATGTAGCAAATGTTTTCCCTTTCTGATCTCTTCCCCCATCCATCCTCTCAAATGCAGAGGCTTAGGCTCCACACTGGAAGCAGCCATGCCTTACCTTACCCAAGTGCCCAATCATTGTATGAAAGTTAAGACAATGAATCCACTCTTGAGTTTGGGAGCTCTAAACAATGCTGAACTCCACGTAGTACCTGTTCGATCAATCGAGTAGATTAATCCAAATTATAGAGGTTCGGACACCAGAGATATTTTATTAATATTGACAGAAAGTACAAGCAAGTGTTATGTCTATACGCTTATCTCATTGAAACTTTTAAAATTCTAACAGGACTAGACAGACTAGATGCAGGAAGGATGTTCCCGATGGCGGGGGAGTCCAGAACCAGGGGTCACAGTCTAAGGATAAGGGGTAAGCCATTTAGGACAGAGGTGAGGAGGAATTTCTTCACCCAGAGAGTGGTGAACCTGTGGAATTCTCTACCACAGAGGGCGGTGGAGGCCAATTCATTAAATATAGTCAAGAAGGAGTTAGATATATTTCTTAAGGCTAAAGGGATCAAGGGATATGGGGAGAAAGCAGGGACAGGGTACTGAATTTGGATGATCAGCCATGATCTCATTGAATAAAGGACCAAGATGGCGACCGAGACGGTCCGGCACGAGCGCGCTCTCCCCGCTTTGGGCGGCCCGTTCTCGCCGCTCGCTCCCGCAACCGGAGCGAGGTGTTCGGCGAGTCGGGCGGAGGCAGCGCAGCGCATTGAGCAGCAGCCGCTGGAGCACGTCGGCCGGCTGCTCCTCAGCGGGAAGGCATTCCGACTGGGAGGAGGGGAGCCGAGCATGGCAGCCAGAGGCCAGACCGGAAGCGGGAGAAGCAGGCCCGGGCCGTCAGACCGTGGAGCCGGCGGCGACCGGAGGATGTGTTCGGCGAGTCGGGCGGAGGCAGCGCAGCGCATTGAGCAGCAGCAGCAGCCACGACGACTCGCAGTCTGACTGGGAGGAGGGGAGCCAGGAATGGTGGCCAGAGGGTGAGCGGGAGAAGCAGGCCACCAAACGTGGAGCCAGAGCCGAGCCGGCAACAGTGAGGAGGAGGCCGCGGTGACGAGGAGGACGGAGCGGCTGAGGGACATCGTGCTCCCACTGCCACTGGATGCCAAAGAATTGACTTTCTGAACACGGCGCTGTAAAAATAACTGACGTGTCCCGACGGGGAGTAAGCATTCCATTGTACTAGTACATATGGCAAATAAAATTGAATTGAATTGCGGAGCAGGCTCAAGGGGCCGAATGGCCTACTCCTGCTCCTATGTTTCTATGTCTATGTTTCTTACTTTCGTATTGCAAATGAAAATAAGGAAATGCAGACTTGTTGAATAATTACTTTGCGTCAGTCTTCACAGTAGAGGAAGAGGATAATATACCCGACATTCCAGGGAAACTAATAATGAATTGATGACTGGAACTCACTAAAGTTAAAGTAAGCAAGAAAACAGTATTATAAAAAACAAATGGCACCAAAGTCTGAGAAATCCCCAGGACCTGCTGGTTTCCACCCCAGGGTTTTAAAGGAAGTAGGCGAGGAAATTGCAGATGCTTCAGACATAATCTTCCAAAGCTCGCCTGTTCAGGAATTGTCCCTTTAGATTGCAAAATTGCAAATGTAACTGCATTATTTAAGAAAGGTGAGAGAGGGAGAAACCAGAAAATTATAGATCTGTTAGTCTAACATCTGTTGTGGGGAAGTTACCGGAATCTATAATTATGGATAAAATGACTGAGCACTTAGAGAAATTTGAGCTGATTAGAGAGAGCCAATATGGATTTGTAAAGGGTGGGTCATGTCAAACAAACCTAACTGAATTTTTTGAGGAAGTAACTAAAGTAGTCGATAGTGGAAAATGTCTATGGACTTCCAGAAGGCATTCGATAATGTTCCACGTAAAATTACAAAGTCATTGCTAGATTAAGGTAGTGGGCAAAACTGTGGCAGATGGATTTCAACATAGGCAAGTGTGAGGTCATCCAATCTGGACAAAAAAGGATAGATCCGAGTATTTTTAAATGGTGAAAAGCTGGAACAGTAGAGGTCCAGAGAGATTATGGGGTCCATGTACACAGATCGCTAAAATGTCATGGTCAGGTACTGATGCGCTATCAATTACTCATAAAAGACTGAGAGTTAGAAGAGTAACTAAAGGCTTTTATTAACAACAGAATGGAGGTCTGCCTCGAGTGGTCGACCGGTCCAGGATACCAAGGGCTGGGGAGCAGTCACCTTTATACTAGGACCTGTGGGAGGAGTCAGCCGAGGCATGTCCAGGCATGTACACAGTGGAATACAAACAGGACAAACAGGAATACAAACAGTGGTTTACCACATTCACCCCTTGTTTAAAATGGAGTCCGGCGGGGTGAAGTGTATTAAAAGTTAGTGTATTGGAGTCTCTCCGGAGGTCTTGTCTGCCGCTGTGATCGGCGTGGCGACGGCAGGGGTAGTGAAGCTTCCGGCGTCGAGTCCAGCGTAGGCTGTGGCACAGGCGTGTCGTCCTCGTAGAAGTCGAGCGGGTCGCGGGGCCCAGGCCTGCCGTCTGCTGGGGCTGGATATCGGATCGTGGGGGGGGGGGGGGGGGTGGTAGTGGGTAGTGGGTTACTGTGGTCCCCGAGGGTGCAAGGTCTCTTATGGAGACTGTGTCCTCCCGCCCGTCCGGGTATGCGATGTAAGCATACTGGGGGTTGGCGTGGAGGAGGTCGACCCTCTCGACCAGGGGGTCCGTTTTATGGGTCCTCACGTGTCTTCTCAGTAGGACCGGCCCTGGGGACGTCAGCCATGGCGGTAGCGATGTCCCTGATGTGGACTTCCTTGGGAAGACAAACATTTTCTCATGAGGGGTGGCGTTAGTGGCAGTGCAGAGCAGTGACCGAATAGAGTGGAGCGCATCGGGGAGCACATCCTGCCAGCGGGAGGTTGGAAGGCCCCTAGACTTTAAGGCTAGCAGGACGGCCTTCCAAACTGTCGCATTTTCTCTTTCCACCTGTCCGTTCCCCCGGGGGTTGTAACTGGTGGTCCTGCTTGTGGCAATACCCCTAGTTAACAGGTACTGACGGAGTTCGTCGCTCATAAACGATGAGCCCCGGTCGCTATGGATATAGCTGGGGAAGCCGAACAGGGTGAAGAGGTTGTTCAGACATTTAATGACCGTGGCACTGGTCATGTCCGGGCAGGGGAAGGCGAACGGGAAACGGGAGTACTCATCAATAATATTGAGGAAGTACACATTGCGGTCGGAGGAGGGGAGAGGCCCTTTAAAATCAACGCCCAGGCGCTCGAAGGGGCGAGTGGCTTTTATCAGGTGGGCCCTGTCTGGTCTATAAAAGTGTGGTTTGCACTCAGCGCAGACTTGGCAGTTCCTGGTCATGGTCCTGACCTCCTCAATAGAGTAAGGCAGGTTGCGGGCCTTGATGAGGTGGAAGAACCTGGTGACCCCCGGGTGGCAGAGGTCATTGTGGAGGACCCGTAGTCTATCGATCTGCGCGCTGGCGCAGGTGCCACGCGATAGCGCATCCGGGGGTTCATTTAGCTTCCCGGGCCGGTACAAGATCTCGTAGTTGTAGGTGGAAAGTTCGATTCTCCACCTCAAGATCTTGTCATTTTTGATTTTGCCCCTCTGCTTGTTGTTAAACATAAAAGCAACTGAACGCTGGTCAGTGAGCAGGGTAAATCGTTTTCCGGCCAGGTAGTGCCTCCAATGACGCACAGCCTCCACAATCGCCTGGGCCTCCTTCTCAACAGCGGAGTGTCTGGTCTCCGGGCCTTGGAGGGTTCGTGAAAAGGCCACGGGTCTCCCCGCCTGATTGAGGGTAGCGGCCAGGGCAAAGTCGGACGCGTCGCTTTCCACCTGGAAGGGGATGGATTCGTCCACTGCGTGCATGGTGGCTTTGGCAATGTCCTCCTTGATACGGTGGAAGGCTAAGCGGGCCTCTGCCGTCAAGGGAAAAGAGGTGGACTTGATCAGCGGACGGGCCTTGTCCGCATAGTAGGGGACCCACTGGGCGTAATAGGAGAAAAACCCTAGGCACCTCTTCAGGGCCTTGAGGCAGTGGGGCAGTGGAAGTTCCATAAGGGGACGCATCCGGTCGGGGTCGGGGCCGATGACTCCGTGTTCCACAGCACAGCCAAGGATGGCGAGGCGGTTTGTGCGGAATATGCACTTCTCCTTGTTATATGTCAGGTTTAGGAGTTGGGCGGTGCGGAGGAATTTTTCGAGGTTTGCGTCATGGTCCTGCAAGTCACGGCCGCAGATGGTCACATTGTCCAGATATGGGAAAGTGGCCTGCAACGCATTTTGATCTACCATCCGGTCCATCTCCCTTTGGAAGATGGAGACCCCGTTGGTGACGCCAAAGGGAACCCTAAGGAAGTGATAGAGGCGGCCGTTTGCCTCAAAGGCAGTGTACTGGCGGTCCTCAGGGCGGATGGGGAGCTGGTGGTACGCTGATTTCAGGTCAATGGTCGAGAAGACGCGGTACTGCGCGATCTGGTTGACCATATCAGCTATACGGGGGAGTGGGTAGGCGTCCAGCAGGGTGTAGCGATTTATTGTCTGGCTGTAGTCGATGACCAGGCGCTGCTTCTCGCTGGTCTTAACGACCACAACCTGGGCTCGCCAGGGGCTGGTGCTGCCCTCAATAATCCCTTCTTTCAGGAGCCGCTCCACTTCGGTTTTAATGAAAACCCTGTCCCCGGCACTGTATCGCCTGCTCTTTGTGGCGATGGGCTTACAGTCGGGGGTGTGAGGTTAGCAAACAGTGGTGGGGGGGTGACTCTGAGTGTGGAGAGGTTGCACCTGGTGCGCGGCGGGCAATTTGGAAGCTGCTGGCTGCGGACTGTGAGTGGGGGTAGGGGTCCACCGTACGCCATCGTAACACTTTTAAGGTGGCACTGAAAATCTAACCCCAGCAGGACGGCAGCGCAGAGGTCAGGCAGGACCAGAAGTTTAAAATGATCGTACACGGTCCCGTCTACTACGAGTGTCACCACGCAGTAGCCGCCGATGTCCGCCGACTGGGACTCGGAGGCCATAGAAATCCGCTGTTGCGCAGGCAGGACTGGGAGAGAGCAACGCCGCACCGTGTCGGGGTGGATGAAGCTCTCCGTGCTCCCAGAGTCAAAAAGGCAGATTGTATCGTGACCATTTACCTTAATGTCCATTGTGGAACTGGCCAGTTGGTGCGGTCTCGCTTGGTCCAGTGTAACGGATGCCAGCGTAGGGGTCGGTGTGTCGCTGCGGGTATCAGATGAGGCGGTGTCGGGGGCCTGCTGCGTCCCGGCTGTCGTCCAAGATGGCGGCGTCCATGATCCCCATGTGGCTGGAGGCGTCCAAAATGGCTGCTGTACCGGTGATTCGCACACGGCCGGGGAGGTCCAAAATGACGGCCCGCATGGCCCACACGCGGCGCTGCTGGGGTTCGGGGTGGCTTTGGCCCTGCAGACGCTAGCGTAGTGTCCCTTCTTCCCGCAGCCCGAGCAGATCGCGTTTTTCGCCGGGCAGCGCGCTCTGGGGTGTTTTGCCTGGCCACAGAAGTAGCATTTCTGGCCTTGGGGCACTGCTGTCTGGCCTTGGGACACTGCTGCGGTAGTTGGGCCGTTGTTGGGGTGTGGCTGGGGTGTGGCTGGGGTGGCACGGCGCTATGAGGCGGTCCTACCGTGTCCCAGGCTGTCATTCCCCGCGGCGTCCACGGTGCAGAGGAGTAGGCATCCATGCCCTGGTAGGCTGCATCCAACGATAGTGCGAGTTCAGAGGCCTTGTTGAGGTCGAGGTTACTCTGCTCCAACAGTCGCTGTCGTGTGTAATTGGATCTGTGGCCCACTACAAAAGCGTCCCGGATAAGTTCCTCTGTGTACACGGCGGCCTTTACATCCTTACAACCACAGGCCCGGCCAAGCACAGACAGTGCCTGAAGGTATTCCACGGTCGATTCCCCAGGTTGTTGTTTACGACTCCCCAGGAGGTGCCTGGCGTACACTTCGTTCACTGGGCGCGTGTACTGGTCCTTGAGGAGCTTGATAGCATCCGCGTACGAGGTCGCGTCTTGGATGACCGAGTACACTCGGTGGTTCACTTTGGAGGTCAGGACATCCAGTTTGTCCTCGTCCGATTTGATTGCTTCGGAGGCGGTCAGGAATTTTTCGAAACACTTAAGCCAGTGAGTAAACTTGGTGGATGAGTCCGCCTCCCGATGATCTAAGTCCAGGCATGCTGGTGTGAGGATCTTCTCCATTATAAAAATGTTGTTAATAAAATTGATGCGCTATCAATTACTCATAAAAGACTGAGAGTTAGAAGAGTAACTAAAGGCTTTTATTAACAACAGAATGGAGGTCTGCCTCGAGTGGTCGACCGGTCCAGGATACCAAGGGCTGGGGAGCAGTCACCTTTATACTAGGACCTGTGGGAGGAGTCAGCCGAGGCATGTCCAGGCATGTACACAGTGGAATACAAACAGGACAAACAGGAATACAAACAGTGGTTTACCACAGGTACTAAAAAAATTATCAGAAAGGCTAATCCAATGTTAGCCTTTATATCTAGAGGGCTAGAATCACAGAATGGTTACAGCACAGAAGGAGGCCATTCAGCCCGTGCCAGCTCTCTGCAAGAACACTTCAGTTAGTCCCACTCCCCCGCCCTATCCCCGTCGGCTTGCAACTTTTTTTTCTTCAGGTACTTATCCAATTCCATTTTGAAAGCCACGATTGAATCTGCCTCCACCACCCTTTCAGGCAGTGCATTCCAGATCATAACCACTCGCTGCGTAAAAAAAGCTTTTCCTTCATGTTGCCTTTGGTTCTTCTGCCAATCACCTTAAATCTGTGTCGTCTGGTTCTCGACCCTTCCGCCAATGGGAACAGTTTCTCTCTATCTACTCTGCCTAGACCCCTCATGGTTTTGAGCACCTCGATCAAATCTCCTCTGAACCTTCTCTGCTCCAAGGAGAACAACCCCAGCTTCTCCAGTCTATCCATGTAACTGAAGTCCCTCATCCCTGGAACCATTCTCATAAATCTTTTCTGCACCCTCTGAGGCCTTCACATCCTTCCTAAAGTGTGGGGCCCAGAATTGGACACAATACTCCAGTTGAGGCCAAACCAGTGTTTTATAAAAAGGTGGTTCATAACTTCCTTGCTTTTGTACTCTATGCCTCTATGAAGCCCAGGATCCCGTATGCTTTTTTAACCGCTTTCACAACCTACCCTGCCACCTTCAATGATTTGTGCACATATACCCCCAGGTCTCTCTGTTCATGCACCCCCTTTAGGATTGTACCCTTTAGTTTATATTGTCTCTCCTCATTCTTTCTACCAAAATGCATCACTTCGCACTTCTCTGCATTAAATTTCATCTGCCACGTGTTAGCCCATTCCCACCAGCCTATCTATGTACTCTTGAAGTCGATCACTATTCTCCTCACTGTTCACTATACTTCCAAGTTTTGTGTCATCTGCAAATTTTGAAATTGTGCCCTGTACCAAGTCCAAATTATTAATATATAGCAAGAAGTGGTCCTAGTACCAACCCCTGGGAAACACCACTGTATACCTTCCTCCAGTCCAATAAACAACCGTTTGCCATTACTCTCCATTTCCTGTCACTTAGCCAATTTCGTATCCGTGCTGCCACTGTCCCTTTTATTCCATGGGCTTCAACTTTGCTGGCAAGCCTATTATGTGGCATGTTAGCAAATGTCTTTTGGAAGTCCATGTACACCACGTCAACTGCATTGCCTTCATCAACCCTCAGTTACCTCATCAAAAAACTCAATCAAGTTAGTTAAACACGATTTGCTTTTAACAAATCTATGCTGGCTTTCCTTAATTAATTCACACTTGTCCAAGTGACTGTTAATGTTGTCCCGGATTATCATTTCTAAAAGCTTCCCCACTACAGAAGTTAAACTGACTGGCCTGTAGTTGCTGGGTGTATCCTTACAACCTTGTTTGAAAAAGGGTGTACTCTTTTTGCAATTCTCCAGTCCTCTGGCACCACCCCCGTATCTAAGGAGGATTGGAAGATTATGGCCAGTACTTCCGCAATTTCCACTTTTACTTCCCTTAGCATCCTAGGATACATTCCATAAGTCCTGATGACTGATCTACTTTACAGCCAGCCTTTCAAGTACCTCCTATCAATTTTTATCCCATCCAGTATCTCAACTATCTCCTCTTTCACTATGACTTTGGCAGCATCTTCTTCCTTGGTAAAGACAGAGGCAAAGTACTCATTTATTACCTCAACCATGTCCTCTGCCTCCATGCGTAGGTCTTCATTGTGGTCCATAATTGGCCCCACCCCTCCTCTTACTACCCATTTAATATTTATGTGCCTATAGAAGACTTTTCGATTCCCTTTTATGTTAGCTGTCAATCTAGTCTCATACTCTCTCTTTGCCCCTCTTATTTCCTTTTTCACTTTCCCTCTGAACTTTCTATATTCAGCCTGGTTCTCACTTGTACTCTCAACCCGACATCTGTCATACGCCCCCTTTTTCTGCTTCATCTTACTCTCTCTTTCATCATCCAGGGAGCTCTGGCTTTGGTTGTCCTACCTTTCCCCCTCGTGGGAATGTACCTCTAATGTACCCAAACCATCTCCTCTTTAAAAGGCAGCCCATTATTCGATTACAGTTTTGCCTGCCAATCTTTGATTCCAATTTACCCAGGCCAGATCCATTCTCAACCAAGTATTTTTACTCTAGATTGCTCCCTGTCCTTTTCCATAGCTAATCTAAACCTGATCATACTGTGATCACTGTTCCCTAAATGGTCCCCTACTGACAATTCTTCAAGGGAGAACCAGACCAAATACAATAAGTTGAAAGGGGATGTGAAGATGAAAATAAGATTGGCAAAGAGAGAATGGGAGTAGAATGGCAGTAACATAAAAGGGAACCCAAAAATCTCTCTTCTTCCCTAGTGTCAGCTGTGGTTCAGTTGGTAGCACATTCACCTCTGAGTCAGAAGGCTGTGGGTTCACGTCCCACTCCAGGGACTTGAGCACAAAGCTAGGCTGACACTCCAGTGCAGTGCTGAACTGTCAGAGGTGCCGTCTTTCAGATGAGACGTTAAACCGAGGCCCCGTCTGCTCTCTCAGGTGGACGTAAAAGATCCCACGGCACTATTTCGAAGAAGAGCAGGTGAGTTATCCCCGGTGTCCTGGCCGATATTTATCCCTCAACCAACATAACAAAAACAGATTATCTGGTCATTATCACATTGCTGTTTGTGGGACCTTGCTGAGTGCAAATTGGCTGCCACGTTTCCCACATTACAACAGTGTCTACACTCCAAAAAGTACTTCATTGGCTGTAAAGCGCTTTGAGACATCTGGTGGTCGTGAAAGGCACTATATAAATGCAAGTCTTTCTTTCTTTCTTGAACATCTTGTATCCAGGAATAGTTAGTACCCTATCCTGCCCTTTTTGAGCCAGGTCTCCACAACATCGTATTCCCATGAGTCTATTTGTGCCTGCAGCTCACCAACCTTATTTACCACATTTCATGCATTCACACACATGCACTGTAAACCTATCTTAGACCTTGTATTCTCTCTTAGTCTGACCCCCACCTAATACCGTACTATTTCTTACTCTAATTATCTGTCTCTCCCAATCCTTTGTGCACCTTGTTTCTCCTTTCTAATGCTACATCCTGGTACCCATCCCTCTGCCAAATTAGTTTAAACCCTTCCCAACAGCACTAGCAAATTCCCCCCACCTCCCGCAAGAGACAGACACACACAGAAAGTGACAGAGACACACACACACACAGGGAGTGAGGGAGCCAGAGCCAGAGAGGGAGCCAGAATATAAGAATTTTTGTTACAACTACACAAAGCTCCGGTTAGACCACATCTGGAGTACGATGTACATTTCTGGGCACTGCACCTTAGAAAGGATATATTGACTTTGCAAGGAGTGCAGCACTCCCCTGCTCATCTTCAAAAATAGTGCCATGGATCTTTTACATCCACCTGAGAGAGCAGATGGGGCCTCGGTTTAACGTCTCATTCAAAAGACAACACCTCCGACAGTGCAGCACTCCCTCAGCACTGTGGGAGTACCTTCACCACACAGACTGCAGTTCAAGAAGGCAGCTCACCACCACCTTCTCAAGGGCAACTAGGGATGGGCAATAAATGCTGGCCTTGCCAGCGACACCCAGATCCCATAAGCGAATGAAACAAAAGTACTGCACTGGAGTGTCAGCCTAGATTTTCGCACTCAAGTCACTGAATCCACAACCTTCTGACTCAGAAGTGAGGGTTCGACCAACTCAGCCACAGCTGACACTCATCCAAAGGACAATATCTCCAACATTCCCTAACTACTGTAGCCTGGATTAGGTGCGCAAATGCTGAGATTGGGGTTTGAACCCATGACCTTCTGGCTCTGAGGCAGGAGTGCTACCACTCAGCCAAGTTGACACTTAATAATGAGATTACAGGTCTAGTTTTAGCTAGGATTGCCATTTCTCACTCTTACTGATAATAAATCTGATCTCTACCAGTTGCCCCAAACTTACAGCCCTGACAGACAGAGCAGTGCCTGAGGCTGCTGCCAGACCCTGGGCCCGACCCCTAACCCCATCTCCAAGGTTACCGCCCTCTCATTGACTCCCACGTTGCAGACCCGCCACCGGCCGCGCATTAAGACACGAGTACTCACCAGCCCGGGCACCGGTAAAGCCCCCCGCCGCATACAGGCTCCTCCTTATGCCCCTGCTGAGGGGCCGAAGCCAGCAGCCGCTTAGCGCCATCGCTCCTCCCCCTACTGCGCAGGCGCGAAGACGGAAACGGAGGGGAGCTTTCACTGCGCATGCGTTGGAGGAATGGCCGTACTGCGCATGCGTGTTGGACATCGCCCAGCCAAGGGGAAGCTTTCAGCGCGCATGCGCCAGAGGAACGCTCGTCCTGCGCACGCGGATTGGAGGCTCGGGGTGAAGCGGCGGTGAGTGGGTGAATTGCGTCACTGAATTTTTCCCGGCCGCCAGGCGGCGCTGTGCGGTCCAGTTCCTCCGCCCTGGGCAGAAGCGGGCGCCGGGAGACGCTGTGTCCCTCCGGCCTGACGGGGGCGGTGTGTGCGCGCGCACACACAGCGGCC
The DNA here is from genome assembly GCF_052327205.1 of Somniosus microcephalus. Classification (NCBI taxonomy): domain Eukaryota; kingdom Metazoa; phylum Chordata; class Chondrichthyes; order Squaliformes; family Somniosidae; genus Somniosus; species Somniosus microcephalus. The sequence goes on along the minus strand of NC_141015.1, from coordinate 18,145,728 downwards.
GCTGTGCTGTGTGAGCGGGCTGCCCGCTTCCCGCTCCGCTCCGCTGGCTGTCAGCGGCGCTGAAGCGAGGGGCGGCTTCCCGGCTCGGCGTGTTTTTTTTTTGTATGTGTCCTTTCAACGGAGCCGGGCGGCAGCGGCAGCGAGGAGGTCATGGCGGAGCGCAGTGGAGACGAGAGCTGCGAATGGAGCGAGGTTCAGCTGAGGAAATACACCTTCGCCACCAAGGCCATCCCCAGGATGTCCCACAGCGATCCGCGGGCCGAGACGCTGATAGACAATGAGGTAAAGAGGGTAGGGTGAGGCTCTGTCTGTCTGTGTGGCGAGAGGGAGGCAGCACATTCTGTCCAATGGACATCTACAGCACACCATGTACCAGAGGGAGAGAAACAGCACAGTGTGTACTATTGGGACCTTCAGTACAATGCTCTATATACCAGAAAGAATCTGAAGCAACAACTACAACAAAAAATTACCTACCAGATTTAGAAAAATAAGCACTTTCGGAGCTTAGGATATTAAAGTAGATATGAAGAATGCCACATTGTCCACCCACTAGTATCACCAACAGTAGCGTCTAGGCTTAAAAGGCATTTTGCTCCACTATTCTCTCACCAAAACGTCCAACTGTTCAACAATTGCAGGATTTTTGCCTCCACTACCCTCTCTAGAGTCCATTTCAAGTGTCATCGCCAGGTGTCAGCTGTGACTCAGTGGTAACACTCACCGCTGTGTCAAAATGTTGAGTTCAAGCCCCACTCAAGACACTTGAGCACAAAATCTAGGCTGACACTCCAGTGCAGTACTGAGGAAGTGCTGATCTGTCGGAGGTGCTGTCTCTCAGATGATATGCCCCTTCTGCCCTCTTCGGTATTCGAAGAAGAGCAGGGGAGTTCTCCCCGGTGTCCTGGCCAATATTTATCCCTCAACCAACACCACTAAAACAGATTATCTGGGAGCTTGCTGTGCGCACTTTGGCTGTCGCGTTTCCTACATTACAACAGTGACTGTACTTCAAAAAGTACTTAATTGGCTGGAAAGTGCTTTGGGACATCCTGAGGTCATGGAAGGCGCTATATAAATAGAAGTTCTTTCTTTCAAAAAGAAAGCGTTCCATTTAATATGCCCGATCTGAAACAATTCCAAGTGCTTCACTTTCAGTGAATTTGAAATACGGTGTGTTAACTAGGCAAATGTGGCAGCCATTTTGCACAGCAAAATCACACAAACGGCAATGAGACGAATTGCCAGCCAATCTGTTTTTGATGATAGTTGAGGGAGGAATGTTAGCCAGAACACTGAGAATCCTCCCTCAGCGTCTTCAAATGGTTCCCTTGGATCATTAGTGTTCAACCACTAGAACAGGCAGCTGGGGCCTCGGTTTAATGTTTCATCCAAAGAATGCCTGCCACTACAATGCAGTTCTCTCTCAGTACTGTGTTGGAATGTCAACTTAGATGTGCTCAAATGATGAATGGGGACAGAGACAGCAGATAACGTAATGCACGCAAAGGGCAATGTTATTGGGAAGTGGTGTGCAACAGAGGGGCAGCTGAAGAGAAATGGTCAGATTATTTATACCAGATGAAGAATCATACCATACAGTGAGGGTTTAAAGGTTGGGTTTCTTATGCCAGGTTATCCTCAGTATAGAGACGCTGTCGGCTGGCAGCCATATACTGCACTTAGGTGTCAATAACATGTTAGTACCCATACACAGAGTATCTTCTAGCATGTGCCTCATAGTATAATGAAAGAAAAGAAAGAACTTACATTTATATAGCACCTTTCACGACCTCCGGTCATCCCAAAGCGCTTTACAGTCAATGAAGTACTTTTGAAGAGCAGTCACTGTTGTATTGTAGGAAACGCTGCTGCCAATTTGCACACAGCAAGAACCCACAAACAGCAATGTGATATTGACCAGATCATCTGTTTTTAGCGATGTTGATTTAAGGATAAATATCGTCCAGGACACCGGGGATAACTCCCCTGCTCTTCTTCGAAAAAGTGCCAGGGGATCTTTTACGTCCACCTCCGAGAGCAGACGGGGCCTCGGTTTAACATCTCATCCGAAAGACGGCACCTCCGACAGTGCAGCACTCCCTCAGCACTGCACTGGAGTGTCAGCCTAGATTTTTGTGCTCAAGTCTCTGGAGTGGGACTTGAACCCACAACCTTCTGACTCAGGCGGGAGTGCTACCCACTGAGCCACGGCTGACAGTCTCTTCTTCTTAGGCAGTCCCTCGGAACCGAGGATGATTTGCTTCCACATTAAAAATGAGTTCTCAGGTGACTGATGAGTCCAATGCGGGACCTACAGTCTCTGTCACAGGTGGGGCAGACGGTGGTTGAAGGGGCGGGTGGGTGGGGTGCTTGGGTTGACGTGCGCTCCTTCCGCTGTTTGCGCTTGGCTTCCGCTTGCTCCTGGTGAAGAGACTCGAGGTGTTCGGCGCCTTCCCGGATGCTTCTCCTCCACTTTGTGCGGTCTTGGGCCAGGGATTCCCAGGTGTCGGTGGGGATGTTGCACTTTTTCAAGGAGGCTTTGAGGGTGTCCTTGAAGCGTTTCCTCTGCCCACCTGGGGCTCTCTTGCCGTGCCGGAACTCCTAGTAGAGCGCTTGTTTTGGGAGCCTCGTATCGGGCATGCGGACAATGTGACCCGTCCATCGGAGCTGATCGAGCGTGGTCAAAGCTTCGATGCTGGGGATGTTGGTCTGAGCGAGAACAGTGACGTTGGTGCGCCTATCCTGCCAATGGATTTGCAGGATCTTGCGGAGGCAGCGTTGGTGGTACCTCTCCAGTGCTTTGAGGTGCCTGCTGTACATGGTCCATGTCTCTGAGGCGTACAGCAGGGCAGGTATCACTGCTGCTCTGTAGACCATGAGCTTAGTGCTGGGTTTGAGGTCCTGGTCTTCAAACACTCTCTTCCTCAGGCGACCAAAGGCTGCACTGGCACACTGAAGGCGGTGTTGGACTTTGTCGTCGATGTCTGCCCTTGCTGACAGTAGGCTCCCAAGGTATGGAAAGTGGTCCACGTTGTCCAAGGCCTTGTCGTGGATTTTGATAATCGGGGGGCAGTAGTGTGTGGCGGGGGCAGGTTGGTAGAGGACCTTTGTCTTATGGATGTTTAGTGTAAGGCCCATGCTCTCGTACGCTTCGGTGAAGGTGTTGACGATGGTTTGGAGTTCGACCTCCGAGTGAGCGCAGACGCAAGCGTCGTCTGCTTACTGTAATTCGACAACAGAGGATGGGACGACCTTGGATCTGGACTGGAGGCGACGGAGGTTGAACCACAGAGCCATGGCTGACAGTATAGAGATACTGTCTGCTGACAACCATATACTTAGGTGTCAATAACTTGGTAGTACCCATAAACAGACTATCTTCAAGCAATTGGCTTGTGCATCATTGTATAATGAGATGGAGAGAGAACAACTGACCCATTACAAAGAGTCTTTAGCACAAAGCTTTCCCATGTGGCTCAGCTGTAAGAACAGTGCCTTGTATGGAGCTGAGCCTAGCCCCAGGTTCAGTCTGTAGGCTGTGTTGAGTTAGCTGATCTCGGACATGGTAGAGCAATTATCCACATTACCCTCGCAGCTAGGGTTTCCACTCTGGATTGCTATCCAATGGCCCCCTGCTACAAAGTTTGTGTGTGAGGGCATGGCAAGGGCACGATTGAGTTCTGATGTGAAGCCCCCCAAGTGCGAATAGCCTTCAGAGACCATCAGAGGAAGAATGCCCACTGGAGCATTGCAGGTGCTGACTGAAACATTCCATAGCCAGGATAATGGGAGAGAATATTGGAGAGGGCAAGAAACCCATGGGGAGAGAGGCCAACTGTCCCTTAATATAGGAACTTGGAGGGAGGAAAAAGGTCATTGGAGAAACTGATACATCGATGTAAAGAGATCAGGTGGAAAGTCCAAGCAACTGGGAGAAACGGTAGCGTAGGATTGAGAGAGAGAACACAGTGAATTTGTGAGTTGAGGCTAGGGGCATGTATGTGTCGTCCGCTGTACAAACAGAAATGTGCCTGGCAGAGGCAATGCAGGGAATTGATTCGAGCACACTGTAACATTAGTGAATTATTTACAGCCGACAGCCGTCCGGGAAGGCGGGGAGGCAGCTTGATGACATGCAAGCAGCCTGCCAGAGGAACGCAGTCAATACCCAGGCACAGTGTGTCGGTGGGGCTTGAATTTACTGTGTAATACATCGAAGTACTGTCACTCACCCAGTCTCTGCGCTTTAATCTTGGTTATAGGGTACAGAGCAAATGGAAGGGATTAAGGTTACTTTCCTTTCGAACCGTGATCGGTTACTAATGCACGGTAATTTAATGCTGAATATTAGAAGTGATTGATCAAATATTTGGCTTGTGTTGCACCATTGGAAAAATTGTCGTCTGTGAACAACCATTTTGGCAGCAGCGCTGGAAAATTCCACTCATCTCAAAACAAGTGATATGCTCTCCACCTCCAGTGAGCTGATAGCAGAAAGGGGACCCTGCAGCTTCAACAGTAGCCAGTCCACGTTTATCTCTTGCTCTCCTAAACCTTCCCACACCTCTGTCTCTGTTTACTCACAACCTCTTGACCTGACACCATTCGGTTTACACTCTGGCTTCATAATCAGATTTCTATGATCGAGCATTTCTGCAGCGCCTTTCACGACCTCAGGACATCCCCTAAGCGCTTTGCAGCCAATGAAGGTGGCATAGTGGTTAGCACTGTTGCCTCACAGTGCCAGGGACCCGGGTTCAAATCCGGCCTCGGGTGACTGTCTGTGTGGAGTTTGCACATTCTCCCCGTGTTTGCGTGGGTTTCCTCTGGGTGCTCCGGTTTCCTCCCACAGTCCAAAGATGTGCGGGTTAGGTTGATTGGCCATGATAAAAATTGGCCCTTAGTGTTAGGGGGGATTAAATACGTGGGGTTACGGGGATAGGGCTTGGGTGGGATGGCTGTCGGTGTAGGGACCGGGTGCTAGGGTTTGGATGATCAGCCATGATCTCGTTGAATGGCGGAGCAGGCTCGAAGGGCCGAATGGCCTACTCCTGCTCCTATCTTCTATGTTTCTATGAAGTACTTTTGAAGTGTCGCCACTGTTGTAATATAGAAAACACGGCGGCCAATTTGTACACAGCAAGCTCTCACAGCAATGTGATAATGAGCAGATAATCTGTTTTAGTGATGTTGATTGAGGGATAAATACTGGCCAGGAGTTGTGCCATGGAGGATGTTTTACGTGCACCTGAGAGAGCAGACGGGGCGTCTGTTTCTCTCTCCATGGATGCTACCTAGCCTGCTGAGTATTTCCAGCGTTTTCTGTTGTTATTCCTCGATTTAACATCTCATCTGAAAGACGGCACCTCCAAGTGTGCAGCGCTGCCTCAGCACTGCACTGGAATCTCAGCCTAGATATAGTGCTCGAGTCTCTGAAGTGGGTCTTGAACCCACGACCCTCTGACTCCGAGGCAAGAGTGCTACCGACTGACCCACACCTGACACCAGTAGTAACATTCTGCTTCACACAGTGCCACGGTGGGGGGTCTCTTCCTATTGCCCCCCTCCCCCAAAACCCCCATCTCCCTCAGCCTTGGCTCATTGGTAGCACTCTTTCCTCAGGGTCAGTAGGTCGTGAGTTCAAACCCTGCTCCAGAGACTCGAGCAAGTAATCTGGGCTGACACGCCGGTACTGAGAGTGCTGCAGTGTCAGAGGTTCTGGGCGAGATGTTAAACTGAGACCCCATAAAAGAACAGGGCCAATAATTTACAGTGACTAAATACATTTAATCCTGTTTTTAGGCAAACGGATTCTGGAATTTTTGTCCACATTTTTGGAAAAGTGTTCTGCAGTTCCAGCTGTTCAGAATTCGGTACCTTAAGTTAAATGCTGTTCTATTACTTGGGGTTTTAGAAGTTTCACCAGTCTTTCGGGGAATGTATTCCACGAAAACAGCAAATCAGTGGCCTTGACCATGAATGTTGGCAATACTGTGTCAGCCTTGGTTCAGGGGTAGCACTCTTGGCTCTGAGCCAGCGGGTCATGGGTTCAAGCTCCACTCCAGAGACTTGGCTACCTAATCTGGGTTGACACTTCAGTGCAGTACTGAGGGAGTGGAGCGCTGTCGGAATTGCTGGCTTTGAATGCGATGTTAAACCGAGGCCCTGTCTTGCCCTCGGGTGAATGTAAAAGATCCCAAAGCATCATTTTGAAGAAGAGCAAGGGGAATTCTCCCGGTGTCCTCGCCGATATTTATCCCTCAACCAACATCACCCACAGACCGTCTGGTCATTTGTCTCCTGGCTGTTTGAGGGATCTTGCTGTGCGCAACCTGACTTCCGCGTTTCCTGCATCACGAGCTGCACTTCGGAAGTTCTTCGCTGGCTGTAAATAGGTTTGGGGCCTCCTGAGGTTGTGCAAAGTTCTGTATAAATGCAAGTTCGTTCTTTTTATCTTATTCTGAACCACCCCAGGATTAACAGAGAGCTGGAGCAAGTGACCTGACCACCTACCCCACTGAGTCTGGTCAGGGAGATTAACTGAACAAAACAATTGGAGCTTAAAATAATTTATCCAGGCCTCCCAGTAGGCTGGTGTTAATGCACTTGCTGGTGTGGTACTAAGATGCACCAACTATGAATGAAGGTCCTAGGTTCATTCATTGAGTTCGCTGATCTTAGCAAAAGGTATTCACTAGATTTAGAAGAATGAGAGGGGATCTCATTGAAACGTATACAATTCTGACAGGGCTAGACTGACTGGAGGGGAGTCTAGAACGAGGGGTCACAGTCTCAGGATACGGGGTAGGACATTTAGGACTGAGGTGAGGAGAAATTTCTTCACTCAGAGGATGGTGAACCTGTGGAATTCTCTACTACAGAAGGCTGTGGAGGCCAAGTCACTGAATATATTTAAGAAGGAGATAGATAGATTTCTAGACACAAAAGGCATCAAGGGGCATGGGGAGAGAGCGGGAATATGGTATTGAGATAGAGGATCAGCCATGATCATACTGAATGGCAGAGCAGGCTCGAAGGGCCAATTGGCCGACTCCTGCTCCTATTTTTCTATGTTTCTATGACCTCCTAGTTCTACCTGTTTTAGTTGAAGTGGATGTTAAGGTATGCAAACACTCTTCATGATTACATTGTGCTGGAGGTTTAACTGATTGTTGCAACAGTTCTTGGCATGTAGCACTCCTTGGATCTGGGCATCAGCTTAATAACTTTAGATTATAATAGATTCTGGTATTGCACATCAGTCACTCCACTCAACCTATTCTCTACGGTTTGATATAATCAGAACCCGTGGCATTGTCCTTGCCCGTTGCTGTTCTCATCGGGTGCATCTACACTGCAGCCATAGCCTTGGTGCGAGGCAGTTTTGCTTAGTTCACTGGTACCACTCTCGCCTTCGAGTCAGAAGGCTGTGGGTTCACATCCCGCTCTGGGCTTTGAGCCCATAATCTCGGCTGACTGCCAGTGCAGTACTGAGGGAATGTTGCATTGCCAGAAGTGCTGTCTTTCAGATCCGATATTAAACCGAGGTCCCATCTGCCTGTTTAGGTGGACGTACAAGACCCCGCGACACTTTTCAGAATAAAAGCAGCGAGTTTCCCCAGTGACCTGGCCAACATTTGTCCTTCGACTAACGCCAGCAAAACTGACTAACTGGTCATTTATCTCATTGCTGCTTGTGGACCTTGCTGCGTGCAGATTAGAAGCAGTGTTTGCCTCCGTAACAAGTGATTACACTTCAAAAGTACTTCACTGCTTGTGGAGCGCTCTGAGGGTGTGAAAGGCACTACAATAAATTGAAGTGTTTGTTGAATCTGGAGTCGGGTCCTGACCTGTCACCAGGACTGACACTCCCTGGAGGAATGAGTCTTAACTGCACTTGCTCTGGAGTCAGCTTTTACCTTGGCGTCCAATTTATACTGCACAAAATGCTGGAAAAACTCAGCAGGTCAGGCAACATCCGTGGAGAGAAATTTGAGTTGATTCTCCCCTCCCCTTTCAGCATTCCGTAGGGACCACTCCCTCCGAGACACCCTAGTCCACTCCTCTATCGCCCCAAACAGCCCTTCCCCTTCGCCTGGCACCTTCCCGTGCAAGCGGAGGAGATGTAACACCTGCCCCTATACCTCCCCCCTTCCCACTGTCCAGGGCCCCAAACACCCCTTCCAGGTGAAACAGCGATTTACTTGTACTTCTTGCAATCTAGTATACTGTATTCGCTGCTCACGATGCGGTCTCCTCTACATTGGGGAGACCAAACGCAGATTGGGTGACCGCTTTGCGGAACACCTCCGTTCAGTCCGTAAGGGTGACCCCGAGCTTCCGGTCGCCTGTCACTTTAATTCTCCACTTCGCTCCCACTCTGATCTCTCTGTCCTCGGCCTATTACACTGTTCCAATGAAGCTCAACGTAAGCTCGAGGAACAGCACCTCATCTTTCGATTGGGCACTTTACAGCCTTCCGGACTCAATATCGAGTTCAACAATTTCAGATCATAACCTCGGCCCCTATTACTTTTTTGCTTGTAATCTTTCCACTCCTTTCCCCCCCCCCCCCCCCCCTTCCTTTTGTTTCACTCTCCCACCTGGCAGCTATCTCTTGCCCTGCCAGTACACTTCACACCTAATCTCAGCCGATTACCATCTCATCTGGCTTCGAACACCTTTTATTGTCTCTTCTACTTCTTTTGTCTCTTTCACCTCTTTTGTCCGATCGCAGCCCTGCCTTCGATCTATTTTCTTTTCTTTCCAGTTTTGAAGAAGGGTTCGACCCGAAACGTCAACTCAAATTTCTCTCCACGGATGTTGCCTGACCTGCTGAGTTTTTCCAGCATTTTCTGTTGTTATTTCGGATTTCCAACATCTGCAGTATTTTGCTATTATACTGCACAAGTTTAACAGTGATGCAAAGCGGGACACGCTTCAGGTCGACAGTGACCTTGTAGCGTAAATCACTGCCGTAAATCACTGCTGTAACACCTCTTTCCCTCTTATTACAGGGTATCTGGAAATGGCATCATAAAGGCCATTAGCATGGGCAACAATGTGCAGCCGTTCGCAATGAGCAGTTGTTATGCAGGGGACTGGGTATTCCAGTTGGTGTTATTTTAATAGTGGTGGTTATTTTAAATAGGTTACCTCAGTTGTGACAATAACAGCACTCAAAGTCTGGGCTACGGTGCCTACATACAGAAACCAGAGGGGTGGAATGAGTTGCAGAGTTCCAATTGCTGCCATTAGAAGTTTACTTCACAGAAGGAGGTTATTCGGCCCATTATACCTGTGCCAACTCTTTGACAGAGCAATCCAAAATGCATGACCCCTGCCCAGCTCCTTCCCTCTCTCTCTCTGTAGCCTTGTGTTTTCCCCCACTTCCAATATTCATCGCAGATGCAACTGTCCCTGCCTCAACCTCTATCCAGTGACCTCTTACTTGAAGTGCGCTTGTGTGGGTATCAGGAGAGAGAGCAGGATCGAGCTCAGAGGCTGTGCTATTCTCTCAATGAATGAGATGCTCTCACGGGTCGCAATGCACCAAGATAATGTTGCAGTCCATTCTGTGAACACAATTCCTTTACTTGTGTGCATTTTGCTGCTCTTTGATGTGATGCCAGTTGTCAACATGCTGCACTTTAGCATGGTGTATTTTTCATTGACGTCAGCAGTTTGTGGAAATGCAAAGATAGGATACTAGCACAGTAGAGCACACAATTCTAATTTGAGCAAGAGATAATGGCCTAGAAATTGGGTTGAGGCGCCAAAGTGGCGCAAAAGTCGCCTGAGCGCAGGATTTAGCGCAGCGTTCGAGGCTTTAGCGATCGTCAGATATTCAGTTTCATTGCCCCTCGAGGGACACGGGGTGAGGCTCGAGGCGCTCCGCGTCCCTCTTAGGGCGCTGAAACTGATTATCGCAGCGCAACATGCCGCAGCGCCACACGCTGCGGCACGGCACGCTGCGGTACTGCAGGCCTTCCTCCCACTGTTAAGGGGGGAGGTGCCTGCAACAGCGCGAGCCCCGATCGCGAGTGCCGGCAAACGAGCCCGGCACCAAGGAGAAGTGCCGGGCTCTCGGGGAAACAGCCGGCAATGCCGCGGTGGGGGGTTAGGAGGCCGGGGACGGAGGTGCTGGCAGGCGGCCGCCCTGCACCTCCACCTTAACTTGCGCCGCTGCCGGCACAGTAAGGCCCCCGTGAACCAGGCGCGGGTAGCGAACGGCGCAACTGCGCCGTTCGCTACCAAATATCGCGAATGGGGCGCTGCGCACACCGATGACCTCATCGGTGGTGGCGCAGCGCAAATGGCTAACGCCACCATTAGCGCCCCTGCTGAATATCGCGGGAGGCGCAGCCAGTGGCGCTACAGCCACGGACTGCCTCTTTAGGCGCTAACAGGTGGCGCTACTCACCCAATTTCTCCCCCAATGATTTAACGTAATACAGTACATCTCCCAGATTGGAAGAGAAGTAGACCACACTTGGAGTACTGTGCACAGTTCTAGTCTCTATATCATAAAAAGGATATGGGGCACTGGAGAACGTGCAAAAAAGATTCACAAGGATACCAGAACTGAGAAGTTACAACTATCAGGAAAGGCTGAACAGGCTGGGGCTCTTTTCTCTAGAAAAGAGAAGGCTGAGGGGTGACCCGATAGAGGTCATAAGGTAGACACACAGAAGATATTTCCACTTGCAGGGGAGACCAGAACTAGAGGCCACAAATATAAGCTAGTCACTAATAAATCCAATAGGGAATTCAGGAGAAACTTTTTTTGCTTAGAATGTGGAACTCGTGACCACAGGGAGTAGTTGAGGCGAATGACATAGATAGAATTAAGCTGGATGTTTCTTTTTTGGCTGGCACAGACACAATGGGCAGGATTTTCATTGAGCCGTGGAGGCGGGATTGGAGGCGTGTGGGGGGTTCAAATCTTAAAATCGGGGGGGGGGGGGCACGAACCCATCCCACCTCCGTGCCAGTTTCAAAGGAGGCGGGTACCCGACCTGCACTGGGACCCGCCTCCCCAAGGCGGGAAGGGGATTAGCACCAATTAACTGCCTGTTAACAGGTAGTTAACGGGCAGTTTTTAGCCTAATCCCTATTTTTAATGTTGAAGTGTGGGATTCCCGACGGCTCCAAACCACGCCAAGTTAGAGGAGGCGGACCGTCGGGCTGAAGGACTTGGAGGGGTCGAGATGTCCGGTGTTCAGGTGAGTGATGGGTGCATGAGTGCAAAGGTAAGTGTGTTTGGTGTGTGTAAAGTGTTTAAAGAAGCTTTACTTACATGTACTTACCTTTACAGCCTTCCTTCCTTCAGGTCTCGGGAGTCCCTCATCTCCAGAAAGCAGAATGGCCGCGAGCTGTCAAAAGTTCCAGCATTCAGCTTTCTGTTCTGGAGAGATCTCTAAATCAGCCTGAGAGGAAGGAATTAACCTGGAGTACAGATTGTCAGTGTTTGACAGCTTCAAAGAGCTGTCAAACACTGATATTTCATCTGTCAAAAGCTCTTGACAGATGAAATGTCAATCTGTGATGTCACCTGTTGCTGGGTGGCCCTTAATTGGCCTGCTGAGCCCACTGGGCGGGCTCAACAAGGTCAATCAAGTGAAAATCACGTGGGTTGGCCGCATCTCGATGGAGGCGGGACTACAACCCCGAAAGTTGTAGTCCCGCCTCCTACACGCCTCCTCAATGAAAATCCAGCCCAATGGGTCGAATGGCCTCCTGTGCTGTAAATTTCTATGATTCTATGTATTTAAGGGGAAGCTGGATAAGTACATGAGGGAAAAAGAATAGAAGGATATGTTGATATGGTGAGTTGAAAGAGGGTGGGAGGTGGCTCGTGTGGAGCATGAACTCTGGCATGAACCTGTTAGGCCGAATGGCCTGTTTCTGTGCTGTAGACTCTTAGGTAATTCTTTGTAAAAAAAAAAAATGAAAGATGCACGGGGATGATTTTAGTGCAATTACATCCCGGAAACGGGTGGCGACGGAGGATAGCGGCTTGTAAAAATTGACAGCAGTCAGTCCCAATTGATCTCTGCCCATTTTGCACCCCATTGATATTTCCAGTGGGGCTTCTGGTAGGCAGTTGAAGCTCCTGTGTGAAACAGACAGAAGCTGTATTTAAAATGGAAATAGTTTGTGGATGTCCTGCTTGCAATTTACTAACGTTTGTGCATACAGAACGTCCAGTGTAATAACACTGAAGGGTTAAAAAAAGCTGAGAATTCTGGCAGGGGTTCAATGAATTGACACACTAGTATAAAGGGTTTAAGGCCATTTTGATTTTTTTTCTTGTATTTTGCTGGCCTTTGTGACAAAAAAAGGAAACATTTTTGCCTTCAGCGCCATTGCTATCGGCAGTGAGTTTCCCAATGGGAATACCCCCATCTGAAGTGTCAGGGAAAAGAGGAGGACCTGCGGGGGGACATCACGGAGGTCAGGCTGCACAAGAGCTGCTCCGTGCCCACTCGCAGGTACCGGCACACCCACAACGGCTGACCGAGGGGAGCATTACACACTCTGGCTGATGATTGGGATAGGCAGGGGCTTCTATTGTACTACCGGAGTTTGTGATTGAAGCAGAAACCATGTCAACATTGGAGACTGTGTTAGGATAGGGAGACAAAAGAATGTCGGAACAGGGATTAGGACGACTGCTCGTGTGGAGGACAACGACAACTACTTGCATTTATATAGCGCCTTTAACATAGTAAAACATCCCAAGGCACTTCACAGGAGCGTTAACAGACAAAATTGGACACACAACGAGATATTCGGACAGGTGACCAGAAGGTATTACGTTTTAAGGAGCGTCTTAAAGGAGGTGGAGGGAGAGGGTTTAGGGAGGGATTCCAGAGTTTAGGGCCTCGGCAGCTGAAGGCACGGCCGCCAATGGTGGAGCGATTAAAATCGGAGATGCGCGAGAGGCCAGAATAGGAGGAGCGCATTTGGACAAACAGCAACACAGACTGGTTGGGTTGAACGGCCTGTGTCCGTGATGTCATTTCTACGTTATTCTATGTAAACCTCCTCTTACCCGAGACACTTTTTTTTATCTTTACGCTCTCACAGCTGTAGCATTGAAAGATGGTCATTTCTTCCAGTCTGCATGTCTGTAGGTCAGTATGTGGCCATAGTTATCTTGTAATCGGTCTCTCCGCCATTAGTGTAACAACAAAGGAGTTACTAGGCAAGGTGCCCAAAAGCTTGGTCAAAGAAGTGGGTTTTAAGGAGGGTCTTCATTGAGGAGAGGGAGGTGGAGAGGCAGAAGTTTAAACCCATATGCCTGTTACTCTTTATGCCAACCAGCCACCTCCCCTGTGTATATATATAGTAGCAGGGAGAGGTGGGAGGAGGAAGTAGAATGAGGAGGGGAGCAAAAAGGAGTTAGTGAGTGAAAAGGAAGATAGATTTGCATTTATATAGCGCCTTTCACAACCTCCAGGCGTCCCAAAGACAACCAGTGAAGTACTTTTGAAATAACAACAGGAAACGCTGGAAAAACTCAGCAGGCCAGGCAGCATCGGTGGAGAGAGAAACCGAGTTAACGTTTCAGGTCTGGGACCCTTCATCAGAACTGGAACGTTAACTCTTGTTTCTCTCTCCACGGATGCTGCCTGGCCTGCTGAGTGCCTCCAGCATTTTCTGTTGTTGAACTCGTATGTTGAGCCCAGCGGGCTGTAGAGTGCCTAATCGAAAGATGAGGTGCTGTTCCTCGAGCTTTTGAAGTACTTTTGAAGTGTAGTCACTGCTTTAATGTAGGAAATGTGGCAGTCAGTTTGCACACAGCAAGCTCCCACAACCAGCAATGTGATAATGACCAGATCATCTTTTGTTAGGTGTTGAGAGAATTTTTTTCATTACATACAAAACAAAGTGCAGTGTTGTTAGTGCTAGCGAATCGAACATTTTCCTATTTCAGTCACCCCCACGTCAGCAGTAATACTTCCAGGTTAGGTATTGCACAGATGCATAATAAAGCCCTCCCTCCTTTCCTGCACAATGTACCTTTACCCCTATTTCAGAAGAGCACCCCTAACTTGCCCCAGTGTGATATTTTCTATTTAGCACATCAGTCTCTGAATGAGATGACAAATTTAGGAATGGGTTTGTGTTGGAAGAGTCAAGCGGGCTAGAAATTAATTTTACATATAACCCGCACAAGTGCAGAGACGGCAAGAGAGAGGGGGCTTTTATCTCATTACTCCGGGCCAGATTCAAATCCAGGTCTCAGAAGCGAAAGGACAATGTGTTGACCCAGTGTGCTATCCTTTCTCCAGAACCAAACGGCTGTTACAAGCAGCGTCCACACTGCTTTACCCGGCCAAGCTGCTGCCGGAGACTGATGCTGTTGTAAATCACTTCATTGTTTATTAGAACTCCTGTTCCAGTGTTTGTGCAGGAGTGAGTGCCCAACTGGATTTAAAAAAAACATACAATTCACAATGGTGTAGGAGTGTCTTGGATTCACGACCACCTCTCGGGATTAAGTGGTGCGCAACAGTCAAACACAAATCATAGTAACAACAGAGAATGCTGGAAAAACTCAGCAGGCCAGGCAACATCCGTGGAGAGAGAAATAGAGTCAACGTTTCAGGTCGAAACCCTTCGTCAGAACTGAGAAAAAACACAGGAAATGAAACAGATTAAAAGGCCAGTTTGGGGGCTGGGAAATGGGGATGAGAGAACAAAAGAGAAGTGAAGGGACATTAAGAGGTATTCAAAACCAGACGAGATGGTGACCGGACTAGTAAAGAGACAAAAGACGGCTCTAGATTAGGTGTGAAATGCGCCGGCAGAATGGGAGACAGCTGCCATGTGGGAGAGAAAGAAAGGGGGAAGGGCACAAAACAAAGGTGTGGATAAAAAATATATATAAAAATGTAATAGGGGCCGAGGTTATGATCTGAAATTGTTGAACTCGATATTGAGTCCGGAAGGCTGTAAAGTGCCTAATCGGAAGATGAGGTGCTGTTCCTCGAACTTACGCTGGGTTTCCGTGGAACAATGCAAGAGCCCGAGGACAGTGAGGTCTGAGTGGGAATGGGGCGGAGAATTGAAATGACAGGC
Organism: Somniosus microcephalus; assembly: GCF_052327205.1. Lineage (NCBI taxonomy): Eukaryota > Metazoa > Chordata > Chondrichthyes > Squaliformes > Somniosidae > Somniosus > Somniosus microcephalus. The sequence goes on along the minus strand of NC_141015.1, from coordinate 18,130,635 downwards.
GACCGGAAGCTCGGGGTCACCCTTACGGACTGAACGGAGGTGTTCCGCAAAGCGGTCACCCAATCTGTGTTTGGTCTCCCCAATGTAGAGGAGACCGCATCGTGAGCAGTGAATACAGTATACTAGATTGCAAGAAGTACATGTAAATCGCTGTTTCACCTGGAAGGGGTGTTTGGGGCCCTGGACAGTGGGAAGGGGGGCGGTATAAGGGCAGGTGTTGCATCTCCTGCGCTTGCAGGGGAAGGTGCCGGGGGAAGGGGTGCTGGGGGTGATAGAGGAGTGGACTAGGGTGTCTCGCAGGGAGCGGTCCCTACGGAATGCTGAGAGGGGAGGGGAAGATGCGTTTGGTGGTGGGATCACGTTGGAAATGGTGGAGGATGATCCGTTGAATGTGGAGGCTGGTGGGGTGAAAGGTGAGGACAAGGGGAACCCTATCGTTGTTCCGGGAGGGAGGGGCAGGGGTGAGGGCAGAAGTGCGGGAGATAGAACAGACACGGTCGAGGGCCATGTCAACCACGGTAGAGGGGAATCCTCAGTTGAGGAAAAAGGAAGACGTCGGAAGCACTGATGTGGAAGGTGGCATCTTCGGAGCAGATGCGGCAGAGACGGAGAAACTGGGAGAATGGAATAGAGTCCTTACAGGAGGCGGGGTGGGAGGAAGTGTAGTCCAGGTAGCTGTGGGAGTCAGCGGGCTTGTAGTGTAACTAATCATAGTGTTTCAAGCCGAACCACAGTCTAAATCAGTTTTCCCTCTTTCACTCACGGGTTGTGCAGTTATCACGGGTTGTGCAGTTATCATAATTTATTACGTGTACCGGGCCTTCACTCTGCATGCACCCCATCGCCATATGGCAGAGTGAAAAGAACCAGTGTTTTGTCAAAAAGGACTCGGGACTTCAACAAGCTCTCCCTCTCTGCCACCTGTCCTGACCTCTCCACTGCCTCCAGGTTGTCAGGATACATGTCTGACATTTGGTCTGGGATGAGCCAAAAATTCCTCCAGTTAAACAATGGGAAGACCAAAGCCATCATCTTCAGCCCTCATCACAAGCTCTATATCCATATCCTTGGCACCCCCTTCCCTCGCCATTGTCTTGGGTTTAACCAGACCGTTCCCAACCGTGACTCCTTTATTCAGCCCCAAGCTGAGCGCCTGACCCTGTATCCTCTCCATCAGAAGGATCACCTGCTTCTGTAACATCGCCCTCCTCCGCCCTTGCTCCCAGCCCGACAACCCCCCCCCCCCCCCCCCCCGGAACACTTTGTTCCTCTGACTCTGGCCTCTTGTGCATTTCACCCCCTCCCACCCCATCATTTGCAACCATGTTTTCAATCGTCTAGCCCCTTAGAAAGGGGGGGGAGGAGGCGCGCATGGGACGTGAATCTCCGATGGGGTTACTCAACAAAAAGAACCTCTATATACTCTGTAATTTCCTTAAAGAATTTGATTAAATTAGTCCTGCATGACCATCTCCTTACAAAGCCATGTTGATGGTCCCGGAGAAGCTACTAATGTTATCCCTTCTGTTCACTGGAAGTTTGTTTATTACCAGTGTGAGGCTAACTAGTCTATAGTTAACCTGGGTTATCCCTAGCCCTCTTTTTATCACGGGTGTAACATTTGCCACCTTGTAGTACTTTGGTACAATTACCGTTTCCAGTTTGGGTCAATTTTGCTTCGTATATCTGTTTGTTGTTTTTGCACACTCTCGTCTGATGCTCCCTTCTTTCACCTTTGTAATACAGGGATAGCAGAGTTCAGCACGTCGTTTATTCTCTGATACGAGATTGCCCCTTTGTCTCTTAGTGGCCCCACCATTTCTTTGACTATCTTCTTCTAATATGCTCATAAAAGCCTTTACTCTACCCTTTATGTTGACCAGTCTTTTCTCATACTCTTTTCTACCCCCTCTAATTTCCCATTTTGCTGCTTGTCTCTGCTTTTGGTATTTTTCTTGGTTTTATATTTTATTACAAGCATTAACTTTAACATAGTTTGTATTTGTGCTAATCTCCCCAGTCACTCATAAAGTTCGAACTGTTGATGCGAGTCCTTTGCTTCTCCTGGTCAGAGTGCTTCAGTCTGCACTGTACCCTGTACGTCCTCTTGCTGCTGGGCTGGAGTGCTAGCTCCCAACATTACCAGGCAATTTACCTAGGCTGGGCCTCTTTTCATCCCTTTGAAATTTGCTCGTTAACAATCCAATACTTGTTTTGATTTCATTTTTTCCTCCCTTCTGAATTTCTGCCTGACCTTTGCTTCTTGCTCCGAAGTCTGAACTCGTTTCTCCTGGTAGTTAAGCTCTGTGCCGCAGTGAAGACTTTGCAGAGGCCAACTTTATCGATCCCTTCATAATCTTGAAAACTTCAATTAAGTCACCTCAAAGTCTTTTTCTCCCAACAAAAAAAAGCAAACCCCACCTCCTCAACCTTTTCTGATAACTTAAAATTCCTGATGTAGAGAATCAGCGCCGATGCTCACTTCCGTACCCTCTGAAGGACAAGAACAGCCTTTCGATGAATGTTTGAGTTCTGACTGTTGTGGAATGCCTGATTTAAGGCCAGCTACAGTGCAACTTACAGCTCCTGCCTCGGCTCCGTGAATTATTAACAGGGGTGCAATTTGTTCGGAGTGTTTGATCTGTTCCCAGTAGCTGTTCAATTTGGAATTAAATATAAACAGCAATAAATTTTAAGGCGCAGTTTTACTTGTGCCATGACAAACTGATTGAGATCCGTTGCAGATTCAATTTCCTTTTGCACTGTGTTCTTATTTTCATTGGGCTACAAGCATATTAAAGTAAAATAAACTAAAACGTTAGCTAATCAATTTGATTTCCTATAAAGAAAAGGAAAGAACTTGCATTTATGTAGCGCCTTTCACAACCTCTGGCGCTTTACAGCCAATGAAGTGCTTTTGAACCGTAGTCATTGTTGTAATGTAGGAAACGCAGTAGCCAACTTAAGCACAGCAAGCTCCCAAAACAGCCACGTGAGAATGACCAGATTTTTTTTTAGTGGTGTTGATTGATGGATAAAATATTAGCCAGGACACCGGGGATAACTCTTCTTCTTCTTCTTCCCCTGATCGTTTACATCCGCCTGAGAGGGCAAACGTGGCCACGGCTTAACGTCTCATCCGAAAGTCGGCACCCCCGCTAGTGCAGCACTCTCTCAGTACTGCACTGGAGTGTCTGCCTGGATTATGTGTTCAAGTCTCTGGAGTGGGACTTGAACCCACAACCTTCTGGCTCAGAGACAAGAGCGCTACCCACTGAGCCATGGCTGAGTGTACATTCTTTGTGGGGTGGGGGGGGGTGGATGGAAGGGGAAGAATCAGTGCTGTTGAAAACCCTTTGGCTGCAATAAGCTCAACTTGCTGCTATTTTGTCCCTGAGACTTACTGCTGATCTTCCTGTGTCTGATACAGGCTTGGCCCACTTTTTTGATGGTGGCCATTCTATCTTTGAATTCTTTTAGGGTGACGCCTTTGGATAGTGCTGTTATGATCGTATCACTTTCTGTCTCTTCCTTTGTCTATGTCTCTTCCTTTGTCTATGTCTCTTCCTTTGTCTATGTCTCTTCCTTTGTCTATGTCTCTTCCTTTGTCTATGTCTCTTCCTTTGTCTATGTCTCTTCCTTTGTCTATGTCTCTTCCTTTGTCTATGTCTCTTCCTTTGTCTATGTCTCTTCCTTTGTCTATGTCTCTTCCTTTGTCTATGTCTCTTCCTTTGTCTATGTCTCTTCCTTTGTCTATGTCTCTTCCTTTGTCTATGTCTCTTCCTTTGTCTATGTCTCTTCCTTTGTCTCTGTCTCTTCCTTCGTGGCAACAAACTCAGTATTAAACAACTTTCAATTATATATCGCCTTTACACCTCTTAGAACCTATTCCTATGTTAATCAGACAAAAATGAACGCCCAGCCAAAGAAGGAGATATTGGGAAGGGTGACAAAGCTTGGTCGAAGAATTGGAGGAGAGGGAGGTGAAGGTTTGGAGGGGTTTAGGGAGATGATTTCCAGAGCGTGGGACTTAAATGGATGAAGGCACGTCTGCCAATAGTAAAGCAAAGGGGAGATGCACAAGAGACCAGATTCAAAGGAACAGAGGTTCTGTGGAGGGTTGTAGCAGGGCTGTTAATGGTTACAGAGATAGTGAGGGCGAGACCACAAAGGGATTTAAAACCAGTGGCTGAGCCTAGATTGTTTTCTGTCTCTCTTGCTGTGGTGAAACTGAGGGATCCATGCTGTTCTAGAACCCTGGACAGTTCAGCCACGAGTGCCTCTCGCAAGAGTGAGGGTGTAGCACTGATGTGCAAATGCTTGGTAGTGCTCCTTTACTGAGATCTTACTGGGATCACGGTGTTACTGACGGCACACACATATACATCAGTTCAGTTCAGTTCAATTTTATTTGCCATATGTAACCGGTACAAGTACAATTACAATGGAATGCTTACTCCCCGTAGGGACGCGTCAGCTATACATACAGCGCCGCGTTCAGAGAGTCAATACAATGGCTTCCCGTGGCAGTGGGAGCACGATGTCCCTCAGCCGCTCCGTCCTCCTCGTCCTCCTCACTGTTGCCGGCTCCACGTGTGGTGGCCTGCTTCTCCCGCTCACGATCTGGCCGTCATGCCTGGCTCCCCTCCTCCCAGTCAGAGTGCGAGTTTCCCGCCATGGAGCTGCCGGCCGACGTGCTGCAGCAGGTCGTCGTGGCTGCTGCTGCTCGTTGCGCTGCCTCCGCCCGACTCGCCGAACACATCGTCGGGATGTGAATGCTCCAGTCGCCGCGGCCTCCTCCTCACCGTCGCCGGCTCCACGGTCCGACGGCCCGGGGCCTGCTTCTCCCTCTCACGGTTCGGCCTCTGGCCGCCATGCTCGGCTCCCCTCCTCCCAGTCAGAATTCCTTCCCGCCGAGGAGCTGCCGGCCGACGTGCTCCAGCGGGTTGACGTGGCTGCTGCTGCTGCTCACCGCGCTGCCTCTGCCCGACTCGCCGAGCACCTCGCTCCGGTTGCGGGAGCGAGCGGCGAGAGCTGGCCGCCCGAAGCAGGGAGAGTGCTCTCAGCACCGGACCGCCACAGCCGCCATTGGTACAAAGAGGGTTTTGCATTGCACAGGGAGCTTCAGTCCACTGTCAGGTCAGGGATTTAGGCTGCATTTAGACTATAAGTGTAGTGTTGGCAAAAAGTGAAACCAGTTTGCAACAATACTACGATAGCAAAATACTGCAGATGTTGGAAATCCGAAATAACAACAGAAAATGCTGGAAAAACTCAGCAGGTCAGGCAACATCCGTGGAGAGAAATTTGAGTTGACGTTTCGGGTTTGACCCTTCTTCAAAACTGGAGAGAAAAGGAACTAGATCGAAGGCAGGGCTGCGATCGGACAAAAGAATAAAAGAACCAAAAGAAGTAAAAGAGATTAGAAGCTAGACGAGATGGTAATAGGCTGGGATTAGGTGTAAAGTGTACTGGCAGGGCAAAAGATAGCTGCCAGGTGTGAGAGAGAAACAAAAGGAAAGGGGGGGGGAGGAAAGGAGTGGAAAAATATAAGTAAAAATGAAATAGGGGCCGAGCCGTAAGGGTGACCCCGAGCTTCCGGTCGCCTGTCATTTCAATTCACCGCTCCATTCCCACTCGGACCTCACCGTCCTTGGCCTCTTGTACTGTTCCACGGAAGCTCAACGTAAACTCGAGGAACAGCACCTCATCTTCCGATTAGGCACTCTGCAGCCTTCCGGTCTCAATATCGAGTTCAACAATTTCAGATCATAACCTCGGCCCCTATTTCATTTTTACTTATATTTTTCCACTCCTTTCCTCCCCCCCCCCCCCCTTTCCTTTTGTTTCTCTCTCACACCTGGCAGCTATCTTTTGCCCTGCCAGTACACTTTACACCTAATCCCAGCCTATTACCATCTCGTCTAGCTTCTAATCTCTTTTACTTCTTTTGGTTCTTTTATTCTTTTGTCCGATCGCAGCCCTGCCTTCGATCTAGTTCCTTTTCTCTCCAGTTTTGAAGAAGGGTCAAACCCGAAACGTCAACTCAAATTTCTCTCCACGGATGTTGCCTGACCTGCTGAGTTTTTCCAGCATTTTCTGTTGTTATTTTGCAGCAATATTACAGTAGGAGCATAATTGCATCACTAATTCTCTGGCAAAACTGCACCTCAATCTGGGCTAGGAGTGGTGATGCTGAACTGTTGGCAGTGCTGCATTGAGTATATCTCTGGGCTGAGGGCATTAGCAATGCTGCATTGAGTACATCTCTGGGCTGGGGCATTAGCAGTGCTGCATTGAGTATATCTCTGGGCTGGGGGCATTAGCAATGCTGCATTGACTATATCTCTGGGCTGAGGGCATTAGCAATGCTGCATTGAGTATATCTCCGGGCTGGGGGCATTAGCAGTGCTGCATTGAGTATATCTCTGGGCTGGGGTAGTAGCAATGCTGCATTGAGTATATCTCTGGGCTGGGGCATTAGCAGTGCTGCATTGAGTATATCTCTGGGCTGGGGTATTAGCAGTGCTGCATTGAGTATATCTCTGGGCTGGGGCATTAGCAGTGCTGCATTGAGTATATCTCTGGGCTGGGGTATTAGCAGTGCTGCATTGAGTATATCTCTGGGTTGGGGGCATTAGCAGTGCTGCATTGAGTATATCTCTGGGCTGGGGTATTAGCAGTGCTGCATTGAGTATATCTCTGGGCTGGGGTAGTAGCAATGCTGCATTGAGTATATCTCCGGGCTGAGCGTGGATTTGAAGTCGCGCTACACTGAGCTATCTCTCCCTTCCCCCTCCTGGTTGCAGTGTGTTTTTTCAGCCACAGCCTCCCTCCTCCCCCATGTCCCTGTGTACGTTGCCCCAGTCACGTAGGCTCTCGGCGCGGCTTGGTCTCAGCGCGGAGCTGACACAGCGCCACCTGGCGGCGGCGGGGCAGCGAGTCCCCGGCGGCGGGCGGCACCTTCCAGCCCACTGTCTCCCAGTCATTCTGTGCATTGTCACAGTGGCAGACAATACCGCGATTGCAAAATCAAAATGTGAAACCGGAAACGCACGTACGCAATTTAATGCGCTGCAATTGTATTTTCTTCTATCGCAATGACTGATGTGTGTGCCATGATCACAGTGTATGGGAGCCAAACTTTATAGACCTGTTATAAAATCTGATTTATAGCAATAATAATTAAATGCAATTTAGCTGCAATGTATTTTTTGTTTGTGTCCCAGTTTTATCAACTCTGCAATAAAAGCGAGTAGGCGAATTCGGAAAGACAGATCTCTCCCAGTAACATTTTCTGTTGATCCATGCCTTTGTTACCTCTCGACTTGATTATTCCAAGGCACTCCTGGCTGGCCTCCCACATTCTACCCTACATAAACTTGAGGTGATCCAAAACTTGGCTGCCCGTGTCCTAACTCCCACCATAGAAACATAGAAGATAGGAGCAGGAGTAAGCCATTCGGCCCCTCGAGCCTGTTCTGCCATTTAATGAGATCGTGGCTGATAGTCCAAATTCAGTAGCGATTCGTGTGCATCTCCACTAAATAATCGAGTTCGACTTCAACGAACTATAAATAAGTTGTTTATTTACAGGAACAGGTTAAATACAACAGGTAAGGTAGCAGTTAAGATGGCTGACTGTAGGAGCACTGTGGTGTAGGTCTTTCCCCAGCGGGGACTCCACGAGGACTGAGTTCACAGTCCTGTGGAGAGCGTGATGACGTCATCGCGTTTGTGTTGTGACATCATCACGTTCGCGTTTCCCGCGCTTGGGGCGTCACGTGATGCGCATCGTTGCGTCGCTGGCCGTTGAGGCCGAAGTCGCGGGAGCTGGAGGCCAGGCTGAGCCGGTGCTTGCCGCGGGAGCGGAAGATCGCGTCGCTCCCGTCGGCTGGCCGATGCGGCCAAAGACGCTAGGCCGGGCTGTGCCGGCGGCCGTCCTGGAAGGCCGAGTCGGGCCGGCAGCCGCCGCACGCACGTCACGTCGTACGTGACGTCAGCGCGCTAGGGCGCGTCTTAAAGGGGCAATGGCCCCAACAGCTAAGTTAAAAGGGCAACGGCCCCAAAAGGTAAGTTAAACACACAGTAAGGTGTTAAAGGGAATTATGTGTCTTTATGTAAGGTACAACCAGTGGTACCACCACAGTACCCTGTCCCTGCTTTCTCCCCATATCCCTTGATCCCTTTAACCTTAAGAAATATACCTAACTCCTTCTTGAATATATTTAATAAGTTGGCCTCAACTGCCTTCTGTGGTAGAGAAGTCCCGTTCACCCATCACCCCTGTGCTCGCTGACCTACATTGGCTCCCGGTTAAGCAGCGCCTCGATTTCAAAATTCTCATCCTTGTTTTCAAATCCCTCCATGGCCTCGCCCCTCCCTATCTCTGTAATCTCCTCCAGCCCCACAACCGCCCCCCCCCCCCCCAACCCGAGATATCTGCGCTCCTCTAATTCTGCCCTCTTGAGCATCCCTGATTATAATCGCTCAGCCTTTGGTGGCCGTGCCTTCTGTTGCCCGAGCCCTAAGCTCTGGAATTCCCTCCCTAAACCTCTCCGCCTCTCTCTCCTCCTTTAAGACGCTCCTTAATACCTACCTCTTTGACCAAGCTTTTGGGTCACCTGCTCTAATTTCTCCTTATGTGGCTCAGCGTCAAATTTTTTGTCTTTTCATACTCCCGGTGAAGTGTCTTGGGACGTTTTACTACGTTAAAGGTGCTATATAAATACAAGTTGTTGTTGTTGTTGATATTTGTTCTCTCTTGATGCTATGAGCATTGTATAGTCAGCTGGATGTTTAATCTGGTTTGCCTGGGGTACCTAGTGTTTACCAAGCATGAGCTGAGGACTACGGTTGTAAGTAAAAGGTAAACTGCGGTTGACTTAATCGCTCTGCTTCACATTTGCCCTTCCCCTGTACCCAGTAGGCGGAGCTAGTTTTCTAAATTGGAAGCAGGTCACCTTTTGTTCTTGAGAAATCCAGATACAGGCATGACCAGACCCAGCACAGTGTGAAATCGAGCCTCCTACTTTCCGCCATAACCAGTGTGCTCTGTTTTTATCTTTGCATCTCTGAAGTAGAGTTGCCAACCCTCCAAGACTGGCCTGGAGTCTCCAGGAATCAAAAGACTAATCTCCAGGGCAGTGCTGCGAGCAACCCGGGGAGAAAAATCATAGGGGCAACAATAAAATGGTGCTTTTTAAAAAATAAAAAAAATTCTTTGAACACTTTTGTTTACTAGTTATAAAATATTGGGAGGGGGGTGGAGTGCTGTTTGACCGAGTGTCAAGAAACATCCAATCGGGTAATGAAGGGTCAGTTCACTTTCTGATTGGTGTGCCACAAGGATGGACATGGTCGGGCGACCAATGGCGGGAGTGTGGGGGCGGGAGGTCATGTGATGACACCTCCAGGAACGTGCCCAGGCACAGTTGGCAGCACGAGTCTGAAGGCGTCAAGCTAAACATTGAAAGTCGACAAAAAAGGGCATTTTATCGTGCAATCTGCTTCATTCTTCACTTATAATGAAACAAAATCAAACAATAATAAACCAATGATAGAAAGGTAAGCATCTCCATACACAGTGTGACAGATGAGCATCTTTAAAAAAACTGCGCACTTATAAACCATAGCCACACTCTCTCCACCAAACCCAGCTGCAGTGTTTTTTATTTATACAACTATCACAAGCCACATTTATTTATTGCCACCTGCGTTATTTTTAAAAATAATCTGGACCTTTCTGTTACTAAAAAAAAATTGCATTTGCAGAGGATCAGTAGAAATTGCACATGGCTGTGTGATTTACATAGGTTCGGCGATTGGGCCCGTGTGTGCCACATGTCCTTCAGTGTGAATAAGTGCACTGCTCTGAATATCGGTTTGAGATGTTCCAGGCATATTTATGCTTTGTAGTGATGCCGACTAAAGGCCAGGGTCAAGAGAAGGACCCATGAGTCATAAAGGTGCACAAGTAATGTGATGAGGCCATTGGGAAGGCAAATCGGGGTTTGGGTTATATTGCTAGAACAATGTAGTATAAAACTAAAGACTCTATAATTAGGCTTTACAAGGTTTTGGTACGGGCAGCACTTGGAGTATTGTGTCTGGTTTTGGTCACCATACATGGCTGGCGATATTGAGTCCCTGGAGAAAGTACAGAGGGAAACCAATTTTTACCGCTGCACAATAGAGAGCATCCTGACGAACTGTATCACAGTATGGTATGGCAGCTGTACCTCCTATGACCGGAAAGCCCTGCAGCGGGTAGTCAAAACTGCCCAACGCATTACCAGCACCCGGCTACCGACCATAGAGCACATATACCAGAAACGCTGTCTACGGAGGTCACGGACCATCATCAAAGACCCTACCCACCCCAGCCACAGTTTGTTCGCCCCCCTGCCATCTGGGAGACGCTACAGATGCATTCGCACCCGAACGACCAGATTTAGGAACAGCTTCTTTCCCAGGGCTGTCATCCTACTGAACTCCACAAATAAACTCTAAAGCCTGCACATCTGCCAATGCACTTTATTATGGTTATGTTTATGTTACAAGCCAAATGTTAAATGTCTTAATCAAAATGTACACTCTCGGGAGCCGCAAGCCTACATTTCGTTGTACTGCACTTGTGCACTAACAATGACAATAAAGTTGATTATGATTATTATTATTAAAACACGCCCACCCTCGGGGCAGTGTCACTTTGGCTGAGTTGGAGCCCTCTCCCCGCTGAGTCTGAAGGTCATAGATTCAAGCCCCACTCCACAAAATCTAGGGTGACACTTAAATGCAGTACTGAGGGAGTAACTACATTATCGGAGGCTTTTGTTCCCAAAGGAAAGAAAGAAAGACTTTATTTATATAGCACTTTTCACAACTTCAGGGAGTCCCAAAGTGCTGTACAGCCAATTAAGTGCCTTTTTGAATTGTAGTTACTGTTGTAATGTAGGAAACGTGTCAGCCAATTTGCGCACAGCAAGGGCCCCACAAACAGCAAAGTGAGAATGACCAGATCATCTGTTTTTAGGTGTTGGTTCAGGGATAAATATTGGCCAGTGCACTGGGAGAACTCCCCTGCTCTTCTTCAAATAGTGCCATGGGATCTTTTATGTCCACCTGAGCGGGCAGACGGGGCCTCGGTTTAACGTCACACCTGAAAGATGGCACCTCCGACAGTGCAGCACTCCCTCAGTGCTGCACTGAAGTGTCAGCCTGGATTTTGTGCTCAATGCCCTGGAGTGGAGCTCAAACCCACAAACTTCTGACTCGGGGTGAATGCTCGAGTAACCATAATGTTGGATGTTTCCTTGGAAGCACCTCAGTTGTAGTATGTCATAACTGGCACTGCATGAAAGAAGGCATATCAAGGTGATCAACGCCCAGGATATTCTGATTGGCTGCACCAGCCAAGATGTCACCCGCCGTGTCTGCAGACGGTGGTGCACCGACTGTGGGCAGCTGTCTTCACGGGCTCTGCTTCAGCTGAGAGCTAGCTGGAGAGCTGTGCCACCTGCTGCCAGAGGGCCCACAGGGACCATGTCACTTGGGCTGGCACAGCCAATGCCAGCGACAGTCAGCTCTGGCCCCCACCTCCTCACAGGGACGCTGCAATGCCGACCTCTGGGAGTGGTGCCATGGAGTAGCAAGGAGGACCACCCACCTCGCAGTCGTCTCGCCTCTTTCGGATGAAGCACCTCCACTTCCAATAGTCAGCGAACAGAGTCGGCTGCTGGGCTGTACTGTCTCCTGCCTGCACCATGGGTGACTTTTCCCTTCATTTTTACATGTCAGTTCTGAGTCCTCTACGCATTCAGCCTTAACAAAGGCTGGTAATGAGTCGGAATGCCTTTTGAACCTTTCCTAAGGCTTTCAGAATTTTTGTCACCCTATTCTGGTATTTCCCTTTACTTGTCCCCATCCCTTCAAATTGCTCTTCTCTGCAATTTTCTGCTCCCACCACTAGCGTGGGTCTTGCAGCTGTTCAACTATGCACCTGGAGCTATGGCTTGAGCTTAGTTGTGAGGGCCTGCACAGTTGATTAGCTTGCCGTTATAAACTGTCTTGGCTCATACATTTGGGCAAGGTGCGAGAGGACTGCCAGCATAATTGGAAGCTATGCCAGCAAGAGTTAGCAGGACCAGGGGAGAAAAGGCTGCGTGCTGTTACCTTGTGCGCCCCAAGTGCCAGCCATGGCTCAGTTGGTAGCGCCCTCGCCTCTGAGTCAGAAGGTTGTGGGTTCAAGTCCCACCCCAGAGACTTGAGCGCATAATCTAGGCTGACACTCCAGTGCAGCACTGAGGGAGTGCTGCACTGTTGGAAGTGCCGTCTTTTAGATGAAAAGTTAAACCGCGGCCCTGTCTGCTCTCTCCGGTGGATGTAGAAGATCCTATTGTCCTGTACAATATTTATCCCTCTATCAACATCACTAAAACAGATTATCTGGTCATTATCACATTGCTATTTGTGGGAGCTTGCTGTGCGCAAATTGGCTGCCGTGTTTCCCACATTACAACGGTGACTACACTTCAAAAAGTACTTCCTTGGCTGTAAAGGGCCTTGGGATGTCCAGTGGTCGTGAAAGGCGCTGTATGAATGCAAGTCTGTCTTTCTGTGTCCTATGTATTGCTGTAGTTTCAGCTGTGTTTTCATTATTCACAATAGCTACAGTCTTATCCGTCATTGTGGTGGTATTCGTGGGATTGTACCTTGGAATTGGATTTTGTCCTGTCTTGCTGTACTGGCATTGGGTGTATTATAAGCTGATGTGTTTCAGAAAATGCAGGGAAATAAACTGGTGCAGGTTGTGACAAACGAGCAACACCTTGCAATTGGTACAGCTCAGGGGTGCAATCGATATTTCTTCTATTATGCAGAGATGCTGCAGAATTGGGAAGCGGGTTAATAAAAGCACAATTGCACACATACTTTAGTGAAATCTATGTTAATATGTTTTCTCTTTTTCCATTCTAGGAGCCAGTAGTGTTGACAGATACCAACCTAGTGTACCCAGCACTGAAATGGGATCTGGAATACTTGCAGGAGAATATTGGAGATGGGGACTTTTCCGTTTATGTTGCCAAAACACACAAATTCTTGTACTACGATGAAAAGAAAATGGTTAACTTCAAGAACTTCAAGCCAAAGTCTAGGCGGGAAGAGATGAAATTCAGTGAGTTTGTGGAAACGCTTGGTAAAATCGAACAAGGTGATGACAGGTAAAACAGGAACAGCAGAACTTCTAGTGTGTAACTAAGACACTTTAACGCAATGCCTGTAGGACACACAGAATAACTTTACATGTAAAAGCTTATTGATCCTTGACAATAGAAAGAACTTGCCTTTTATATAGTGCCTCAGGACGTCCCAAAGCGCTTTACAGCCAATGAAGTACTTTTTGAAGTCTAGACACTGTTGTAATGTAGGAAACGTAGCAGCCTATTTGCGCACAGCAAAGTCCCATAAACAGCAAAGTGATAATGGCCAGATAATCTGTTTTAATGATGTTGGATGAGGGATAACTATTGGCCAGGGCACCAATAGTGCCATGGGATCTTTTACATCCACCTGAGAGAGCAGACAGCCAGGGCCTCGGTTTAACATCTCATCCGAAAGATGGATAGACAGTTATTGTACTGCATTTTTGTTTTTAACATTTCCCCCCCCCCCCCCCCAAAAGATTTAACCCATGCTGAAGTGTGTTTCATGGACATCATCAGCTTTTTGATGCGTTCCTCAAAAGGTCATCTCTGAGCCCAGATAAAGAAGATCAGCAGGCTATTTGACTAATTGAGGCATCGCAGCTGAACCCAGTCTTCCCTGCCGGACGTTCAAGTGCAGTGGTGACTTGCTAACCCCCAGGAGCGCAAACTCTGGTTGTTTTTTCAAAGCCCCCCTATCCCAGCTGAGGTCATTTGTATCACTTAGCACCGTTAACCTGAGACAACATAGACCAGGAATTAAAGCTGGGCCTTTTCTAGGATGCAGGAAGGTTGTTCCCGATGGCGGGGGAGTCCAGAACCAGGGGTCACAGTCTAAGGATAAGGGGTAGGCCATTTAGGACAGAAATGAGGAGGAATTTCTTCACCCAGAGTGGTGAACCTGTGGAATTCTCTACCACAAAAGGCAGTAGAGGCCAATTCATTAAATATATTCAAGAAGGAGTTGGATATATTTCTTAAGGCTAAAGGGATACGGGGAGAAGGCAGGGACCGGGTACTGAATTTGGATGATCAGCCATGATCTCATTGAATGGCGGAGCAGGCTCAAGGGGCCGAATGGCCTACTCCTGCTCCTATCTTCTATGTTTCTATGTATCACTCAGGGCCTCGCCGATTGCTGCGTTTACCTGAGTCATGAGCACGTTTATCAGTTCTCATCGGAAAGGCATGACTTTGCTCCTTTTCCAAATGACAGTATCAAGTTTTATGGTGGAAATATTCTACAGCATTAATCTTGATGCAAGCGTGTGCCAGAGAATTGATTTAGTGTCTGTATTTAGTGCTTGGCATTGTTAGTTTATCCCGCCTACTTCATCACTTGTGGCCATGTGCTGTACTAAGGAAGCTTTTATTTTATTGATGTCTGGATGAGTGCAGCTCCAACAGCACTCAAGAATCTCGACGCCATCCAGGACAAAGCAGTCCGCTTGATTGGCGCCCCATCCACCACCTTAAACATTCACTCCCTCCACCACCGGCGCACCGTGGCTGCAGTGTGCACCATCTACAAGATGCACTGCAGCAACTCGCCAAGGCTTCTTCAACAGCACCTCCCAAACCCACAACCTCTACCAGCTAGAAGGACAAGGGCAGCAGGCGCATGGGAACACCATCACCTGCAAGTTCCCCTCCAAGTCACACACTGACTTGGAAATATATCACCGATCCTTCATCGTCGTTGGGTCAAAATCCTGGAACTCCCTCCCTAACAGCACTGTGGGAGTACCTTCACCACACGGACTGCAGCGGTTCAAGAAGGCGGCTCACCACCACCTTCTGGAGGGCAATTAGGGATGGGCAATAAATGCTGGCATTGCCAGCGACGCCCACATCCCATGAATGAATTTTTTTTTAAATTGGCCGCTGATGATCTTTCCTTCAGTTTCCGCTCAGTGACTTGATTAAAACGTGTGATTTAGCAAAGTGGAGTTGAGTTATGACCGCCCCACACTCAGAAAGAAACATTATCTTCTGCATTTGGCTTCCACTGAGTTTCCTTGCTGTGAGTGTTGCCATGGCAATGCTGGCCAGCCAGTTGGAAACTCCCTGATGTGATGAAGGCTGCGAATGTGGATGATATTGTTGTTGACTTGCACAGCCCTATGCTGGAGATTCGTGTGTTGGGAGGGCGGAATGGATAGCGGTGTGTGGTGAAACAAGTAGCTGCTTTTATAAAAAAAAAGAATCCTACCCCCCATAATGAGCGCGCACTAACTTACAAAATGAAATGGTAACCGTACTGTTTAAATTCCTTTTCGTCAAATAACATTGGAAACGTGTTAATAAGTGAGTAAAAAGGACATGTAGCTTTCTGTAGTTATGAGGTGCTGCAACTGACCTCTGTGTCCCTCGAAAGGGGGAGGGAATCGGCAACGGTCCCAGTCCCTAATCGCTATCCAAGGACCTTTGCTGAAAATGTGCATGTATGCGGTGGGATCAGTCTTGGCTGTGATACCCCTTTGTGTCTTCCAACACTGTCTACACTCACACTTGAATAATGGTCCCATTGATAAGTTATCGGAGGCACCCAGATCCTCAACAAGGAACCAAAACCTTGGTAAAGGTTGGTTACTCAGATTGGAGGAAGGTAGACTGCGGTGTTCCACAAGGACCAGTGCTGGCACCACTGTTGCTCATAACTTACATTAATGATTTGCACTTGAGAACAAGTACAGGAAACTTTCGATTTACCGGCACCTAAATAACCGGAAATCTCGGTTAACCGGCAAAATTCAGGAGTAGGTTTTACTTCATATTGTATTTGCCTTCCGCCATCTGGTGCTGTGCAAGGGTGTGGCTGCAGCTGTTGCTAAGCTACAGAGACGCTTGGAATTTGTGTTCATTGTTCTACAGTACAGGGTTTGTTGCTTTATACGGAGCTCTCAGCTCCGTATCTTTTACTATAGCGTTCGGTTATCTGGAATTTTTGATGAACCGGCACCACGTCGGTCCCGTCGGTGCCGGATAAAAAAAAGTTTCCTGTAGCTCAATATCAAAATTGGCAGATGATACCAAACTGGTGGGTACAGCTAACGCAGAGGAAGAATGCAACAGAATACAAGAAGACATTGGAAAACTTGCAGCTGGGCAGTTAAGTAGCAAATGAACTTTAACATAGATAAATGTGAAGTGATAGGAAAAGTAGAAACATCACCTACAACTTAGAAAATAAGAAACTGAATGGGGTGGAAGAGCAAAGGGATTTAAGGTTACAGGTGAACAAATCATTAAAAGCAGCATCGCAGGTCAGCAATCAATAAAAAATGCGAACAAAGCACTGGGATTTATTTCTAGGGGTATCGAATTTGAAAGTAGTGAAGTTATGTTAAACTTGTATAGGACCCTGGTCAGGCCGCACTTAAACTGTGCACAGTTCTGGTCTGCATATTATGAAAACAACATAGAAGCATTGGGGAAAATGCAAAAAAGATTTACAAAGAGGGTACCAGAACTGAGAGATTACAGCTGTTGGGAAAGATTGAATATGTTGGAGCTTTTTTCTTTAGAAAAGAAAAGACTTCGAGGTGAGCTGATAGAGGTCTTTAAAATTATGAATGGGTTGGACAGGGTAGAAGTGGAAAGAAGTTTCCACTTGTGGGAGAATCCAAAACTAGGGGCTGTACGTCCAAGATAGTGACTAATAAATCCAACAGGGAAATAAGGAGAAATGTCTTTACTCAGAGGGTGGTTAGAATGTGGAACTCGCTACCACAGGAAGTGCTTGAGGCAAATAGCTTTGATGCTTTCGAAATGAAATTAGGCGAGTACATACGAGAAAAGGGAATAAAAAGATATGTTGTGGAGTATTTTAAACCAACACTCGACACAAGGTTTTAGATCGATAGTCAAGTTGTCTTTATTACACCGGTGGGGAGACTGTCTGCTCTGTCTTAGCCAGACTTCTCCAAATTGTTACAGCAGACACTACATTTTTATACATTACAATACACATGTCCAGCTCATGCACAATTCATTCCTGCCACCTGATTGGATCTTGGCCCACATGCATCTTCACTGATTGGTTACAACAAATCTTAATATAAAGCTGCCTCCTCAATTACTCACTCAAACTGCTGAATGCTGATGAAAAGATACCTTGGAATGCGACCTAGATGATAAAGTTCTTACGGGCAGCTGAAATTCTAGACACCCTGTCTGCATTTAATTGCTTTTGTTTAGCTTTCCAAGGTCAGCCTATCTTGACCGCTTCTTTATGGATGTGGTCTTTCATGTTAGTCCCTATCTTCCTTATACCATTCAGTGAAACTGCCAGCGATGTCAGTTTAACTCTTTCCCCACTGCATGCTGAAAGGCTGAGATGCGGTAGATGGAGTGGGAGCGGACTCATGTGGAGTATAAACACCAGCACAAACTAGTTGGGCCGAATGGCCTGATTCTGTGCTGTATATTCATTGTCATTCAGCAGAGCTGAAAATTGCCTTGGAAGAAATGTTAGTTTACCTTTTTTTGTTTTTTAAATTGCTCGCACGTTGTGCTAATCCTGAGCTTTGACCTGCAAGCAAGAGTTTTATTGGAAAGTTTTGTACTCTCATCTTATGGTCGCAGCTTTGTTCAGTTAATGTACCTTTAACACATGCTAAATGAATTAATGCATACAAATTAAATGAGCAGATTATTAAAGAGCCCACTGTCAATGACTTCGGTTCACCAGTTAAAATACACCTGTATAAAATTGAGAAAATATTGAATAAAAATGTTAATTGGAGTTCGTCATTTTAATTTTTGAACAGATTGTGTTGCTGGTGAGATTTTGCAAAGAGTGAGGCAACTACACAGGTAGATAGCTCTGTTGGTTGGGCACTGAACCACAGGTTTTTTTTTAGCATTTCTTGTTTGTACAGTAACCATCTATTTTGGGCACACCTGGAATGGATGTAATGTTGGACCCTGATCATTGTTTTCACTATAAACAGAAGAAAAAAGAAAGGATTGCATTTTTGTAGCGCCTTTCACAACCACTGGACATCTCAAAGCGCTTTACAGCCAATGAGGTACTTTTGGAGTGTAGTCACTGTTGTAGAGTAGGAAACGCGGCAGCCAATATGTGTACAGCAAGCTCCCACAAACAGCAATGTAATGATGACCAGATAATCTGTTTCTGTTATGTTGATTGAGGGATAATTGGCAGGACACCAGGGATAACTCCCCTGCTCTTCTTCAAAATAGTGCCATGGGATCTTTTACGTCCACCTGAGAGAGCAGACGGGACCTCGGTTTAACGTCACATGGCACCTCCGACAGTGCAGCACTCCCTCAGCACTGCACTGGAGTGTCAGCCTAGTTTTATGTGCTCGAGTCTCTGGAGTGGGACTTGAACCCATAACCTTCTGACTCAGAGGCGAGGGTGCTGCCCACTGAGCCACAGCTGACACAGAAGCCGCTCCCTGACTGCCTTACTGTAGTTTTGCGCCTTTGTTGCTTATCTCCCATTGTCACCAGTCATTCTACTTTCCTCCCATACCTGAAAAATGTTTTGAACCTTGTTAGTCAGCTACTGCACCCCGCAGCACGCCCCCACCACCCCCATGAATCATCATATTTAATCATTATCTAATATTTTATTTCAGTTGCCTTTTCTAAGGGTTTTGACAAAGCTCTTCGATTTTTTTCCCACTGTTGGTGTGTGCAGCCTTGGTGCTGAAGGCTGCATTTCTGGAGCACGAGGATTTGTCTCGTTAAGTTCCTTGGTTCAGACATGAGTCGATTTGGTGGCGTTGCTCTGATGTGGGTTCTCCTGTGACCAGCCTGTCTTCATTGTCGATTGGATTTAAGAGCACATTCAGCTGCCATGCCTTTCCAGCATGGACAGTTTGCTGCTATAACTTCCCGTTCAAGACTCTCTAGGAAGACTCATCGTAAGCATTTGAAATGCTCCACAGATCCTGAAGGAAATGATGAAACAGCTTAATCCTCCTGCACTAACAGTGAGACTTGGAGTGCCTTCAAAGTACTGGAAGCACTCCAGTGCTGGGTATGGTAGTATACTGGTTATGTTAATCCCGGGGATGAGGGGATGGACATATGAGGAGAGGTTGAGTAGATTGGGACTCTACTCATTGGAGTTCAGAAGAATGAGAGGCGATCTTATTGAAACATATAAGATTGTGAAGGGGTTGGATCGGGTGGATGTGGGGAAGATGTTCCCGATGATGGGTGAAACTAGAACTAGAGGGCATAGTCTTAGAATAAGGGGCTGCTCTTTCAAAACTGAGATGAGGAGGAACTACTTCACTCAGAGGGTGGTAGGTCCATGGAATATGCTGCCCCAAAAAGCTGTAGAAGCTACATCATTACATAAATTTAAAACAGAAATAGACAGTTTCCTAGAAGTAAAGGGAATTAAGGGTTGCGGGGAGCGGGCAGGAATTTGGACATGAGTCTAGGTTTGGATCGGTCATGGCCCTGTGGGTAGCGGAGTGGGCCCAGGGGCCGTGTAGCCTGATCCTGCTCCTATTTCGTGTGTCTAATTCTGTTAGATTCAGGAGATGGTTCTGTGATAGTGGATTGGCGGTTAGGATCAGATCAGCCATGATCTTATTGAATGGCGGAGCAGGCTCGAGGGGCCGATTGGCCTACTCCTGCTCCTATTTCTTATGTTCTTATGTTACAGGACATAATCCAGAGAACGGGAGTTCAAATCCCACCACGGCAGTTTGAGAATTTTAATTCAGTTTTAAAAATCTGGAACTAAAAAGCTGGTAATCAGTAAAAGTGCCCAGAAAGCTGTCGGATTGTGGAAAAACCCAACTGGTTCACTAATGTTCTTTAAGGAAGGAAACCTGCCGTCTTTAGCCGGTCTGACCTATTTGTGACTCCAGTCCCACACCAACATGGTGGATTGTTGACTGCAAGCGATTCAATCAGGCAACTGAGGACGGGCAGTAAATGCCAGCCTTGCCAGTACTGCCCACAGCCTGAGAATTGGGGGGTGGTGGTGGTGGGTGGTGAGGCTAGATAGAGAATTGAGTGCAGCTCACCTGAACCAATCAAACACTGCTTAGTTACCTTCCACATCAGCTCAAAAGAGTCAGCAGCAAACATGAACTTCTCCAGCTCATGCTAAAAAAAAAGTCTTTCATGCGAGCAGCATTGAAGCAGCTTCAGTACAGCCCTTGGGGCACGGGGCAGCGCATTTCTCAAGTAGCCGCGTTTCAACCGGTGTTTCAATCCGAGAACTACCTGGCAGAGCTCTGTACGTTTGTGGTTGGTTGGAGTTGGGAGCCTGTCAACCATTGAAACCTGGAGATGATGAAAGTAGAGGCTGAGGTGGACAATATTACAGAGGTAGAAATAGCCTCGCATTGTGTTGTTTGAAGCTTAGCTTAGCTTAGTTGAGGTTGAACACCATCTGGGGTTTGAAGCTTAGACTGAGGTTGAACACCATCAAGAAAAAAGACAAAAGAAAGGTTTACATTTATGTAGCGCCGTTCACAAACTCGGGACCCCCATTGAAGTCATTTGAATATACTTTTTGTAACGTAAGAAACGCGGCAGCCAATTTGCACACTGCAAGGTTCCATGACCAGAAAATCTGCTTTTAGTGATGTTGGTTGAGGGATAAATATTGACCTGGGACTAAACGGGATGTCCTCAGTGCTGCTGATGTCGAGCTATGGTCCGGGATCCCAGTCTAAGTACTCACGATATACATAAAACGCTGGTTAAATGGTTTACAGAAACTGCTGGTTAGATTGTGCCTAACAACAATACGGTGGAGATGTGGTTCATTAGTGCCTGGTACAGAAGGCAGCAGTGATTTCCCAACATTGTCCTGTACGCAGCAGTTCATTACGATGCTTCTTCTGGGCCTTTGTCAAACTTCTTTACAGTTCTTGATCAGTTCTACTTTGCTAATTCTTATTTCTATCACTAGTTTTGTTCCAGATCACTTTTATCTTGAAAGATATGGAAGTGATTATTGGTAAATCATTTCACGGGTACAATCCTTCTCCCCCAGTCTAATGTCTGACTTTTCCTCTCGTGTACCTTGGTAAGACCACACATCAACGTCTTGCATTTATATACAGGAAACTTTTTTTTTATCTGGGACCGACGTGGTGCCGGTTCATCAAAAATTCCAGATAACCGAACGCTATAGTAAAAGATACGGAGCTGAGAGCTCCGTATAAAGCAACAAACCCTGTTGCTTAGCAACAGCTTCAAAACAATGGCCACAAGTTGCAAGCGTCTCTGTAGCTTAGCAACAGCTGCAGCCACACCCTTGCACAGCAACACATGGAGGAAGGCAAGTAATAAAAGTTACCTGAACCTACTCCTGAATTTTGCCGGTTAACCGAGATTTCCGGTTATTTCGGTGCCGGCAAATCGAAAGTTTCCTGTAGCGCCTTTACGGTAGTAAAATCTCCCAAGGCGCTTCACAGCAACGTTATCAAACAAAATTTGACACCGAACCACAAAAGGAGATGCTAGAACAGGCGACCAAAAGCTTGGTCAAAGAGGTAGGTTTTAAGGAATGTCTTAAAGGAGGAAAAAATTGAACAGGTTGGAGATTTTTTCTTTGGAAAAGAGAAGACTGAGAGGCGACCTAATAGAGGTCTTTAAAATTATGAAGGGGTTTGATATCTTGGACATAGAGAAGATGTTTCCACTGCGGGAGAGTCCAAAACTAGGGGCCATAAATATCAGATAGTCATTGTAGATCCACTAAAGAATTCAGGAGAAACTTCTTTCAAGAGAGAGTGATTAGTATCCAATTTTGTCTGCTAACGCTCCTGTGCAGCACCTTGAGACGTTTTACTACGTTAAAGGTGCTATATAAATGTAAGTTGTTATTGTAGTATGTGGCACCTAGCTACCACGGAGTAATTGAGGCGAATAGCATGGCTGCCTTTAAGGGGAAGCTTAGATCAGTACACGAGGAAGAAAGGAATAGAAGGTTATGCAGATAGAATTAGATGAAGTAGGGTGGGAGGAGGCTCGTGTGGAGCATGAACACCAGCATAGACCAGTTGGGCCGAATGGCCTGTTTCTGTGCTGTAAATTCTATGCCAGTCTAAGTATTCTGTGGGTGAGCGAGATGGAGAGTGAATATGTCTTCATGTGTGGGAGGGAGAATGATACAGAGAGAGATTACAGCCTGCAACTCACTCCCAGGTATCCATTATTTTATGTGCATTTTTCCCCTTGTATTATTTTCCTTGCAGCAGGTCCGAGGTTACAGTGTTTTCCCTCCTTGCGTTGCAGGTATTATTTACAACAAACACTGAACGACACAGTAGGGAAGAAGATTGTCGTGGATTTCCTGGGTTTTAACTGGAACTGGATTAACAAGCAACAGACAAAACGGAACTGGGGGCAGCTCACCTCCAACTTGCTTCTTGTCGGAATGGAAGGTCAGAGATCACTCCTTCTAGGGTTATTCACACTTGTGCTCTTACCCTTTCACTTTTCAAATTCTTAAAGATTTAATCCCTTTCATTGAAACTTCAGTTGTCCTAAGGGAAGTTCTGTAACAATAATAAGTCATTTATTAGTTTAGAAGCAGTGAGGTGTTATATTTCTGTTTTTGCTATTTGGGGGGGGTGGGGGGTAACTATTTCCACCAGTCAGTTAGTTGGCAACTAGATTTAAGGTAATTGACGTAAGAAAACTACTAGGCACTTGGTCTAAGCGTTAAACAAAGCTTTAATCAACTGTTTTACAACATGGAGGTCTAGCTGTCCTTCACTAGTTCCTGTTAAGAATGTCCTGCGCAAGCTGGACCCATGCCTGAGTATTTATACTCTCCCTGGACAGCGCCACCCGTAGGCCACTCAGTATTATTTCATAAGTCTTTCTTTCATGAATGACTGACTGATTCATGTCAGTCATCATCAACAAGAATAAAGGGAGAGGTTAGGAGAATTTGTAGAATGCCCTACCAGAAAGTGATGGAATCTATGATCGCTTTTAATTGGGAAATAGAAAAGAAAATTTTTTAAGGATTTAAAGTTAGGGTAATGGATTAGATGGATAGCTCTTTCAGAGAGCTGGTACAAGTGTGATGGGCCGTATGGCTGCCTTCTGTGTTGTAAAATTCTACGATTCTATATGGCCGAAACCATATAGAATACAAGCAGAGGAACTCGCACACAAACTGTGCAATGATCTGGTCAGACCACATCTTCAGTACTGTTATTCCTGGCCACAGAGGCACAAAAGAGACATTCAAGCCACAAGGCTGGCTGAGGACTGAAACGTGAGGAAAGACTGGAGAAACAGAGGAGGTGATCGCAGTTACCTTGCAGTGGTACATGTAAGATAATACATGGCGTGGAAAAGATCGATCCGGCAAATAGATTCAAACTAAATTGTGACGATAGGATAAAGGGGACACGAGAGGTCAAACAGGTAAAAGGCAAATGTACAAATGATGTCAGGAAGTTCTTCACACACACTGATCAACCCACGGAATGGACTTCTAGGTAGAGTAGTGGAGATGAAAACTCTAAAACTATTTAAGAATCAGTTGGATGCTGCAATGGGGCAACTGTAGGGTTTTTCTGGATCAATAAGTTAAAGTTGGGATGAATTTATAATAGCCTTGCTCATCTGTATTTATCTCATGATCTTTGTGAAGAGAAGGGAAAGTTAGCCCTTTAGATCACCCGAAGAAGTTATGACAATCCAGAAGATGTCCATTGCAGATCAGTCTGCTCCCGATGATTCGGCTGTTTTCTTTGGATAATTGAATTAAGCAACTTTGAATGAAAAGGATTAGACCTTAAATGTACTTCTGGTGATACAGTTACAATTTCTGACATGTTTAAATTGCTACTCCATTGCTATGTTTTTGCTTTCCTTTTTCCAGGAAATGTCACACCAGCACACTATGACGAACAGCAGAACTTTTTTGCACAAATTAAGGGTTATAAACGTTGCATTCTCTTCCCGCCTGATCAATTTGATTGTCTATATCCATACCCAGTCCATCACCCTTGTGACAGACAGAGCCAGGTAAGGCATCCTTTAACCAATAGTCCTATTTGCAATATCTATCTGGAGGTAGCCCATTGAGGTAGTGTTAATTTTCCAAAGTAAGCTGTTAGGAAAAGGACTACCTGAACTCCTTGTACTTAGCAACCAGGTCATGGCTTCCTGAAGTCATTTATTCTATTTCTTTCAAAAGGGTACAGCATTTGTTTTCAACCTGATCTCCCTGGGCCTCTCACTAAACGCATTTGAGAAGGTAGATGACGTACTCCCAGGCTGATCTAATCTGATGTGACCTGTCAATACATGATAGCAGCCTGGGAAATCGATCCTTTCCCTCCCCCTGTGCCTCCACTCATTGATTTCACGCAGCAGCAGTGTTGAGATGGAAAGCTCGGCTGACTTGGGCACATCGCACCACTTTGTGGGACTGATTATTGGCGTTCGAACACACTGGTCCACCGACTAACTTTTCCCAGAGAAAGGTCAAAGCGATCTGACTTCACTTCAGAGTTTGGGGAGTCTTGATCCGTTTCTCAATCAGCAGAAGCCCAGAGCACTCGCCTGCCCTTTCATTCAGTGCTAATTTGATGAGCTCATTTTGAGGATGTGAACAGTAGGGAAATATAAATACTGTAGCACAGTGATAGTCTCCGGAGGCCGAGATTGAGGTTTACTGCAGAGTGCCCAACTCTTAATCAGAATTCCCATATTCTGCAAGATTGGGCGAACGGTCAACAATTGATGCAGGAAGGGCTACCTGCCTGCACCCTTTCTACAGAAGGCTTGATATACCTATCAATTCGTCCAATAAAAAGCGACGAGTTAGGAACGTAACTAAAGGTTTTTATTGACTAAATAACAGAGCCCACCCTCGTGGGTGATCGGGTCCAACAAGGAGGAATACCAGCCAGTCGACTACCTTTATACCTGGGCAGGTAGGTGGAGCCATGGGCGGAGTCGGAGGTGGTCAGCCCAGGTATAACAGCGCGACAAGAGGCGACCTCGTATCGTGATACAACAGTGATAACAGTGATAACAATACAACAGTGATAACTATAGTGTAACGATAAAAGTGGTTTACCACATTCACCCCTTGTTTAGATTTGAGTCCGGCGGGGTGAAGTGTACTACCAGTTCTGGTATGTCAGTCTGTCCGGAGGCCTCGTAAGCCTCTCCGATCGTCGCAGCGGCGGTGCTGCATTATCCGGTGTTAGTGCTGGTGTCTGCGTGGTCGGCGAAGGCTCGTGGGGTTCCGGCATGCCGTCTACCTGGGCTGGAATTGGGGGGGTGGTGGGGGGGGGTAAAGGTGGTGTCTCCGGAGTGCCCGAGGGTGCGAGGTCTCGTAAGGAGACAGTGTCCTCCCGCCCGTCTGGGTAAGCCACGTAGGCGTACTGGGGGTTGGCGTGCAGGAGGTTCACCCTCTCGACCAGGGGGTCTGTTTTATGGGCCCTCACGTGCTTTCGCAGCAAGACGGGCCCCGGAGAGGTCAGCCAGGTTGGTAGAGTGGTTCCCGTAGTCGACTTCCTGGGGAAAACAAACATTCGTTCATGGGGGGTGGCGTTAACGGCAGTGCAAAGTAGTGACCGGATGGAGTGCAGCGCTGTCGGGAGGACTTCCTGCCAGCGGGAGGTTGGGAGGCCCTTAGACTTTAAGGCTAAGAGGACGGCCTTCCATACCGTCGCGTTCTCTCTTTCCACCTGGCCGTTCCCTCGGGGGTTGTAGCTGGTGGTCCTACTTGCTGCAATACCTCTCGCTAGTAGGAACTGACGGAGTTCCTCGCTCATGAAAGAGGAGCCCCGGTCACTATGTATATAGTTTGGGAACCCGAACAAGGCGAAGAGGTCGTTCAGGCATTTAATGACCGTGGTACTGGTCATGTCTGGGCAGGGGAAGGCAAAGGGGAAACGGGAGTACTCATCAACAATGTTGAGGAAGTACACGTTACGGTCAGAGGACGGGAGGGGCCCCTTAAAGTCGATGCTCAGGCGCTCGAAGGGGCGGGTGGCCTTGATCAGGCTTGCTCTGTCCGGCCTAAAGAAGTGCGGTTTGCACTCGGCACAGGTCTGGCAGTTCCTGGTTATGGTCCTGACCTCCTCGATGGAGTAGGGCAGGTTGCGGGCCTTAATGAAGTGGTAAAGTCTGGTGACCCCGGGGTGGCAGAGGTCGTTGTGGAGGGTCTGAAGTCTATCACTTTGCGCGCTGGCGCATGTAATTCGTGACAGAGCATCGGGGGGTTCGTTCAGCTTACCTGGCCGGTACAAGATATCATAGTCGTAGGTGGAGAGCTCGATTCTCCACCTCAAGATCTTGTCATTCTTGATTTTGCCCCTCAGCTTGTTATTAAACATAAAAGCGACCGAACGTTGGTCGGTAAGGAGGGTAAATCGTTTGCCTGCCAGGTAGTGCCTCCAGCGTCGTACCGCCTCCACAATCGCCTGGGCCTCCTTCTCGACCGACGAGTGTCGGATCTCGGGGCCCTGTAGGGTCCTTGAGAAGAAGGCCACCGGTCTCCCCTCCTGGTTAAGGGTGGCGGCTAGGGCGAAGTCGGATGCATCGCTCTCGACTTGGAAGGGGATGGACTCATCCACTGCGTGCATAGTGGCCTTGGCAATGTCTCCCTTAATGAGGGAGAAGGCTGCGCACGCTTCCTCCGTAAGGGGGAAGGATGTGGACTTCATGAGGGGTCTGGCTTTGTCCGCATAATTGGGCACCCATTGGGCATAGTAGGCGAAGAGCCCCAGGGTTCTCTTAAGTGCCTTAGGGCAGTGGGGGAGGGGTAGCTCCATGAGGGGGCGCATTCTTTCGGGGTCGGGGCCGATGAGTCCGTTCTCTACTACACAGCCAAGGATGGCAAGGCGCGAGGTGTTAAACACACATTTCTCCTTATTGTAGGTGAGGTTCAGCCGTTGGGCTGTACGGAGGAATTTCTCCAGATTCACGTCGTGGTCCTGCCGGTCGCGGCCGCAGATGGTGACGTTTTCTAGGTAGGGGAATGTGGCCTGCAGTCCGTTCTGGTCAACCATCCGGTCCATCTCCCTTTGGAAGACCGAGACCCCGTTGGTGACACCGAAGGGGACCCTAAGGAAGTGGTATAGGCGCCCATTCGCCTCGAAGGCGGTGTACTGGCGGTCCTCGGGGTGGATAGGGAGTTGGTGGTAGGCCGACTTAAGGTCGATGGTCGAGAATACGCGGTATTGTGCAATCTGATTGACCATGTCAGATATGCGGGGAAGGGGGTATGCGTCCAGCTGGGTGTATCTGTTTATGGTCTGGCTGTAGTCGATGACCAGGCGATTTTTATCGCCGGTCTTAACGACCACGACCTGGGCACGCCAGGGGCTGTTGCTCCCCTCGATGATGCCCTCCTTCAGGAGACGCTGCACCTCAGAGCTAATGAAAGCTCTGTCCCCAGCGCTGTACCGCCTGCTCTTGGTAGCGACGGGTTTGCAGTCGGGGGTGAGGTTAGCGAACAGGGAAGGTGGCGGCACCTTGAGGGTGGATAGGCTGCAGGTGTTACGCGGTGGGCGGTTTAACCTTCGCTGGTTGTCGACTGTGAGTGGGGGGAGGGGTCCACCGTATGCTAGGGTTACACTTTGGAGGTGGGATTGGAAGTCCAGCCCTAGTAGGACGGCAGCGCAGAGCTGGGGGAGGACGAGGAGTTTAAAGTTTTTATACTCTGTACCCTTAACCGACAAGGTCACAGCACAGTAGCCGCTAATGTCCGTGGCGTGGGACCTCGATGCCATCGAGATTCGGTTGCGCGTTGGCAGGACAGGGAGGGAGTAGTGGCTCACCGTGTCTGGGTGGATGAAGCTCTCCGTGCTTCCGCTGTCGAACAGGCAGGTCGTGGCGTGGCCGTTTACTTTGATGTCCATCATCGACTTGGACAGGTGGTGTGGGCGGGCTTGATCCAGAGTGACGGAGGCTAGCGTGTAGGTAAGCGAGTCGTTGTCGTCTGCGGGCGAGGCGGTCGTCGGGCCCGGTGGCAGTCGGGCGTGGTGGGTAAAATGGCGTCTCCCACGAGGTAGGACAAAATGGCGGAGAAGATGGCTGCCCCCATAACTCACATGAGGCACTATTGGGGTCGGTTGCCTTGATCAAAGATGGCCGCCCCCATGACTCACGTGTGGGGATACTGGCCTCAGTTGCCGTGAAAGAAGATGGCCGCCCCCACAGTTCGCATGAGGCACTGCTGGCCTCTGAAGATCCGCTCCTGCAGGCCTTAGAGAAGTGGCCTTTCTTCCTGCAGGTTGCGCAGGTAGAGTTCCTGGCTGGGCAGCGCGACCTCGGGTGCTTCTCCTGGCCGCAAAAGAAGCAGCCGGCGGCCCGATCGCGGGTGCCCGATGTCGGAGCCGGTACCGGGGGTGGCGGGCCCGGTCGGGTCCGGGACGCCGACGCTGAGGTAGGTCCCGGGGGCGGCGCTGCGAAGGGTATTGCGGTAGGGGTCGGGCCCGAGTCCCAGGGTCGCGAGCAGTACCTGGAAAACGCCTCCTGGTCCTGATGGGCCACCTCCAGGGAGAGAGCGAGGGCTTCAGCTTTGTCCAGGTCGAGGTCTTTAGCTTCAAGCAGTCTTTGCCGTGAGTAGTCGGACCGTAGGCCTTTCACAAAGGCATCGCGGATATTATCTTCCGTATTTTCA
Source organism: Somniosus microcephalus (assembly GCF_052327205.1). Classification (NCBI taxonomy): domain Eukaryota; kingdom Metazoa; phylum Chordata; class Chondrichthyes; order Squaliformes; family Somniosidae; genus Somniosus; species Somniosus microcephalus. Next base: position 18,101,814 of record NC_141015.1, on the reverse strand, counting down.
ACAGCCGTCACCGCTTTAAAGTCACAGTTCCTGCCGAGCGCTCTTAGTGCCCGTAAAAATTCAGCTACAGACTCTCCTGGCTGTTGCGGGCGGGATCTTAGGAGGTGCCTGGTGTACATGTAATTTACCGGGCTGCGGTACTGCTGTTTCAGTAGGTTGATAGCGGCCTCGTACGTAGTCGTGTCCTGGATGAGTGCGTATACTCTCGGGCTCGCTTGGGCGTTCAGAAGTCTTAGTTTGGATCTCTGCGGGGCGCCGGATTCTTCCAGGTAGGATTCGAAGCAGTCCAGCCAGTGTTTGAAGTTGAGGGCTGCGTTTGCTGCCTGTGGGTTTAGATCCAGGTACGGTGGTTTGAGGGCTTGCAGCCAAGCCGGCTGGTGTGGCTGTGCTTCTGGGAGGGCTTCTGGCTGGCCAGTAGTAGACATCTTTAAAATTTAGTCAATAAAATTGATATACCTATCAATTCGTCCAATAAAAAGCGACGAGTTAGGAACGTAACTAAAGGTTTTTATTGACTAAATAACAGAGCCCACCCTCGTGGGTGATCGGGTCCAACAAGGAGGAATACCAGCCAGTCGACTACCTTTATACCTGGGCAGGTAGGTGGAGCCATGGGCGGAGTCGGAGGTGGTCAGCCCAGGTATAACAGCGCGACAAGAGGCGACCTCGTATCGTGATACAACAGTGATAACGGTGATAACAATACAACAGTGATAACTATAGTGTAACGATAAAAGTGGTTTTTCACAAGGCTATAAAACGGCAAAACACTGACAATCTCGGGTGTCTTTTGTACGTACATACGTTCGCGTGTGTACACACCTCTCGAGTTCTGGGGTAGCAGGAGGAAATAGAAGCATAAAATGGAAGTGAGCAAGCTAAGAAACGAGAGGAAAAATAAAAGCAGAGAAATAGACTGAGAAGCGACAGAAAAAGAATAAGTTGTAAGTACAGTATTGCAAAAATCCGACCACGTCAAAATGTTTCCTGACTTTACTGAACAAGGGCACACAGCGAAAAGTAAGGAAATGGTTTTGTTTGGACAAGACTGACCAAAGCATGGTGTGGGGCTCGAATGTGTTGCTTGCCTCGCTGACTGACGGTAGGTAACTGCAGCTGTGCAGGTGAAGCCCTCTTTGGGGTAATGTGATTTTTTTTGTAACCTTGATGATTAAAATGGTTTTCCTCTTTTGCCGTTCATCTAGGTGGATTTTGAAAATCCAGATTATGAAAGATTTCCTAATTTCAGGAATGTAGTAGGATATGAAACAGTGGTTGGGCCTGGAGATGTTTTGTACATCCCTATGTACTGGTAAGTGAAATGTCAGTCAAACTTAATGTCAACACCTGCAAACTATTGCAGCAATTTTTGGTTCAAAAATGCATTTTAATCCTTTTCCCAGGATGGACCTATGTTATGATTAAGAGATTCAGAGTTGCGGGGGGGGGGTAAATTTATTAGGAATAAAAGCAATACACAAATGGGGTATATTTTCATGGTTCATGTACATGGGGCATTCTCAGAAATAACGAGTATTGTGCCATTTGCTCTATACACTGGGGTAGCAGTATTTAATCTGAAGAGTTTACATCTTCCTTATTTTGTACCATAGTGTGGATAGGCATGGTCAGGAGTAACCTATACTGGAGTAACATTATTAGGAGTAATCGAATAATGTACGTTTTATTTTGTACCTAGGCATGGGGGCAGCATTTCTGGGCTAAAATATTCCTTGTACTGTAGGATACCTGTACGATATACCGACATAACATTGTCATAACAGTAAGACAATATGCTTCTTACTCTGTACTGATCTACAGGAGTACCATTGTCAGATGTGAAAGAGTGAAATGTTCCTTGTTCTGGAGCAGGATTATCCGTGGTAACCATCCTGTTTTGAGAAGCTGCGTGAATTGTGGAGGCTGTGTCTCAGCTCATTATTTGGAGCAATGCTGATCTGCACATACAGTGTCTGTTAGAAATATAGTAACAGGAGTGGAGTGGGACAATCAGCTGATCAAGCCCGCTCTGCCGTTTTGTCTTATGGCAGCTCTCCAGTTGCTTCACAAAATGCTCTCCACTTGAAAGAATCCTAGAATCTCGCAGCACCGAAGAAGGCCATTCGGACCATCCTGTCTGTGCCAGCTCTTTGAAAGTGCTATCCAATTAGTTCCACTCCCTTGCAGAAGAAAGAACTTGCATTTATACAGTGTCACATCCTCAGGATATGCCAAAGTCAGTGAATTACTTTTGAAGTGCAGTTACAGTTAGTAGGCAATATGGTAACCAATGTGCGCACAGCAAGGTTCCACATACAGCAACGAGGTAAATGACCAGTTAATCTGTTTTGGTGATGTTGGTTGATGTTGATGAATGTTGACCAAGACACCAGGAGAGAAACTGGTGCCATAGGATCTTTTACGTCCACCTGAACAAACAGGTGGGGCATCGGGATTAAAGTCTCGTCTGAGTGGCGGCACTTCAGGCACTGCAGCATTCCCTCAATACTGCACTGATGTGCCAGCTTAGCTCATGTGCTGAAATCCTGGAGTGGGCTTGACCTGCAATCTTCTGACTCCGAGGCTGCCACTGAGCCAAACTGACACTCCTGGATTAAAGCATGACTCAGTTTTCTGATGGTTGCATTTGTTCTCTTGTTTCAATTTCCCCTTCTATTCCCGGGTTGTCATTAGGATTTCAGTAATGATCGGCATGTGAAATTTTCATTCTACGTCACTTGAACTCTAAATAACACCCAGCAGTGCAGTTATGGATTTCTGTCCCTCCAAACTTGGCCTCTGTATGGAGAGGAAAGATTGGATAGGCTGGGGTTGTTTTATTTGGAAAAGAGGGGGCTGAGGGGAGACTTAATTGAGGCGTTTAAAATTATAAGGGCCTAGATAGAGTGGATAGGAGGACCTATTTCCCATAGCAGAGAGGTCAATAACCAGGGGGCAGAGATTTAAAGTAATTTGTAGAAGGATTAGAAGGGAGTTGAGGAGAACTGTTTTTCACCCAGAGGGTGGGGTTCTGGAACTCACTGCCTGAAAGGATGGTAGAGGCAGAAACCCTCATCGCATTTAAAAAATACTTGGATATGCACTTGAGGTGCCATAACCCACAGGGCTACGGACCAAGAGCTGGAAAGTGGGATTAGGCTGTTTTTTGGCCGGCACAGACACAATGGACCGAATGACGACCTGTGCCGTAAATTTGTATAATTCTTTGAGAGAGCATTTTGGGCTGCATAATACCAGGGTGAGGTACTGGTTCCAAGTCTTGTACTACTACAGCTGCTGGTTGGAGCCATTTGAGCAAAATCAAATGTTATGGAAGAACTATATACTCAAGCCAATTTACTTCAGCCTGCGGTGTTTTGGTACCAAGATATTATATACCCGTAGTGATGATGCTGGTTTTCATTATATTCCCCTGCTCCTTTAGGCCCTTGTGAGATACTCAGTTGGTGCCCTGCTCCCAGGTGTTTTGGCTATGTTACTTTGCTCTAGGAGATACGCAGGAGTGGCAAGGATTAGATGCATAGATACATAGATAGATAGATGATAGGAGCAGGAGTAGGCCATTCGGCCCCTCGAGCCTGTTCCGCCATTTAATGCGATCATGGCTGATCATCCAAATTCAGTACCCTGTCCCTGCTTTTCCCCATATCCCTTGATCCCTTTAGCCTTAAGAAATATATCTAACTCCATCTTGAATATATTTAACGAATTGGCCTCAACTGCCTTCTGTGGTAGAGAATTCCACAGGTTCACCACTCTCTTGGTGAAGAAATTCCTCCTCATCGCAGTCCTAAATGGCTTACCCCTTATCCTTAGACTGTGACCCCTGGTTCTGGACTCCCCCGCCATCGGGAACATCCTTCCTGCATCTAGTCTGTCTAGTCCTGTTAGAATTTTATAAGTTTCAATGAGACCCCCTCTCATTCTTCTAAACTCTAGCGAATATAAGCCTAATCGACCCAATCTCTCCTCATACGTCATTCGTGCCATCCCAGGTATCAGTCTGGTGAATCTTCGCTGCACTCTCCATGGCAAGAACATCCTTCCTCAGATAAGGTGACCAAAACTGCGCACAATACTCAAGGTGTGGTCTCACCAAGGCCCTGTACAACTGCAGCAAGACATCCTTGCTCCTGCACTCAAATCCTCTCGCTATGCAGGCCAACATACCATTTGCCTTCTTAACCGCCTGCTGCACCTGCATGCTTACCTTCAGTGACTGGTGCACAAGGACACCCAGGTCTCGTTGCATGTCCCCTTTTCCCAATCTATTGCCGTTCAGATAATAATCTGTCTTCCTGTTTTTGCCACCAAAGTGGATAACCTCGCATTTATCCACATTATACTGCATCTGCCATGCATTTGCCCAAACACCCAACCTGTCCAAATCATACTAGAGTTTCTCTGCATCCTCCTCACAGCACACACACCCACCCAGCTTTGTGTCATCTGCAAACTTGGAGATATTACATCTAGTTCCCTCGTCTAGATCATTAATATATATTGTGAATAGCTGGGGTCCCAGGACCGATCCCTGCGGTACCCCACTAGTCACTGCCCGCCACTCGGAAAAGGACCCGCTTATTGCACTTGCATCCAGAAGTGTAGTTTCTCTCGCATTTGCATCATGCTTACGTTGGGAGTGAGGTACAGTCTACCCCAAGCACCTATTCCTTTGTTCCAGACAGATTGTCAGGGAGGGACAGATACCACAAGAAGCGTCTGTTGAGATTGGTGAAACTCCCATCATTTTTGCATTTCAGTCAAGATAATGATTCAGACTTGGTCTGGAGTCCAACTGTGGCCATGTTACTACCTGGCAACTATACGTGCAGGAATAGAATGCAGCAGCACTTTCCAAACGCAAAAACAAATTGTGTGACACAACGCTGGGTTAAGACGAGCAGGCAGCTAATAACAATGATTGTAGAATTTTAACAATGCATTCCTGCTGGTAGTCTTTAACAGTGTGTACTACATCAGTGCCTCCAGAATCCAGAGTGATCACTTAAATTCATTGCAGGTGGCATCATATTGAGTCATTGCTTAATGGAGGAATCACTATTACTGTCAACTTCTGGTACAAGGTAAGTGCAGCAAGAGACCAATCAGCTTTATTACATTCTGCTGTTTAAATACCAGTAACAATTGGTAATTTATCATGTAACGTTTTCTTAATATGTTGTAGAAGAGCAGAGACCAATTAAAACCTCACTTGTCCTACAATTGAAACCCACAATATTCAGGAGTTGGTTGGTGTCAACCATTCTAAAATTCTGTTTGCAGTGTTTTTCACAGCTTAATGAAAAAGAAAGAATATTTATACAGTGTCTTTCACGACCATCAGACGTCCCAAAGCACTTTACAGCCAGTTAAGTACTTTTGAAGTGTAGTCACTGTTGCAATGTAGGAAATGTGGAAAGGGCACACAGTTTGCACACAGCAAGTTCCCACAAACAGCAGTGTGATAATGACCAGATCATCTGTTTTAGTTTGAGGGATAAATATTGGCCCCAGGACATCGGGGATAACTCCCCTGCTCCTCTTCGAAATAATGCCATGGGATCTTTTACATCCACCTGACAGAGTAGACGGGGCCTCGGTTTAACATCTCATCCGAAAGACGGCACCTCCGACAGTGCAGCGATCCCTCAGCACTGCACTGGAGTGTCAGCCTAGACTTATGTGCTCCAGTCCCTGGAGTGGGACTTGAACCCACAACCTTCTGACTCCGAGGCGAGGGTGCTACCCACTGAGCCACAGCTGACCCGGTTTCTTTTCAAACAGGAAATAAGGAATGGTTAGATTCTTTGAACGTGTCATGCATCGTGCCTGTTTAATCCACACAAATGTAGTGTACATGTAATATTTGAACTTTAAAGGACTTCAGACGTTTTGCAGACATGTGTTGAATAGATTTTCACACAACAGTGCAGTGAAGCAAAGTGGCTGATAACGCTCCTGTTTATTTTAAGGGTGCGCCGACTCCAAAGAGGATCGAGTACCCATTGAAATCCCATCAGAAGGTCGCAATTATGAGGAATATAGAAAAAATGCTGGGAGAGGCTCTAGGGGAGCCACAGGAGGTAAACCAGATTACAAATTTCAGCTACTCCATGTATATATTCTTCACAGCTCGATACTCAATAGTAGCAGGCAGCATTAAACACAGTTAATGTACGGTACACTTCACAACCAATTTGTTACAAGTAACTCCTCAAAATTCTGCTTTAACAGAAAACAAACAGCCATGTCCCAACCCCCTGCATTTTATTCATTCATGGGATGTGGGCGTGACTGGCAAAGCCAGCATTTATTGCCCGTCCCGATACTGAGTGGCTTGCTAGACCCAAGAGTCAACCACATTTCTGTGGGTCTAATAATAATAATAATTCAACTTTATTGTCATTGTACAATGCACAAGTACATGAACAACGAAATGTGATCTTGCAAGCTCCCATGAGTCCAGTACAAATAACATTAACATTAAACGTAAATAGCACCGTCCTGGGAGAAGCAAAGCCGCTGCGTCTGTGCGCGCCGCCATTCCATTTCCACCATTCCTCCTGTCCGACAATCTTCAGCCCAACGCCTGGGCCTGCTCACCAGCCGCCCCTCCCGGGGCTCCTTCCGTGACCTTCTGCACCTGGTCTTCCCTGATGGTCACCCCTCCAGGTACTAACCAGGCCTGGCTCTGCTTAGCTTCCAAGCCTTGCCAGTGACCCTGTCCCTAGTCCCAGGAACAGGAACAGTCACATATAGGCCAGACCGGGTAAAGGTGGCAGATTTCCTTCCCTAAAGGACATTAGTGAACCAGATGGGTTTTTACGACAATCCGATAGTTTCATGGTCACCATTACTGATACTAGCTTTTTAATTCACCATTACTGATGCTAGCTTTTTAATTCCAGATTTATTTAAATTCCCCGGTTGCCGTGGTGGAATTTGAACTCACTTCTCCGGATTATTAGTCCAGGCCTCTGGATTACTAATCCAGTAACATAACCACTATGCTACCGTGCTCGTATCACTTCCGAGTGAGACTGTCACTCTCTGCTTAAACCCCTGTTGGATCATTTAATTTAGCCTAAAGAAAAAGGATCTTGCATTTATGTAGCATCTTTCACGTCTGCAGGGTATCCCAAAGTGCCTGAAGGTGCAGTCACTGTTATTGTGTAGACAAACGTGACAGTCAATTTGTACATAGCTAGATCCCACAAGCAGCAGATGAGATAATTGGCCCATATTCTTTGAGGCAGGAATGTTGGAGTGGGCACCAGGAGAACTCGAGAAGTCATGCTTCTTTTACGTCCAGTTGAACAGGCAGACAAAGGTCTCTGTTCAACACCTCATCCAAAGAACGGTACCTCTGACAGCGCAGCACTCCCTCAGTACTTCATTGAAGTTTCAGACTGGACTATGTCCTCAAATTCTGGACTGGGACTTGAACTCACAACCTTCTGATGCAAAGGCGAGAGTGTTGCCACTGAGCCAAGTCTAATACTCAGTTCATTTTTTAACCAGCCTTCTATCTTGTATTTCCCTCATGATTCCTTCCTTCTATAACAGGCTTTCAAACCCAGGCTTGACATCGTCTAATTGCTACTTTCTGATTGACTTTGTCTAGTCTTTTACTATTTTCAACCCTGGTGGTGTCGTGCGCTGTGGGCCTTGGCCTTTCCCTGAGGCTTCCCAACATAACTGCTGCAGTAACTTCTATCCTCCCAGCTAAGCAAAAAAATACAGCAGTAGTGTTTACCTGAAATGGATGCAAAAAGTGACAGCCCCCGAACAATGTTTTTTTGACTTAAACTGAGGCCCTGTCTGTTCATATAACGTCTCAAAGACGGCACCTGCAACAGTGCAGCACTCCCTCAGCACTGCCAGACTCGATACAGGAAACTTTGGTTTATCCGGAGGTTGTATGTCCGGAAACCTCGCTCTACCGCCAGAAATCAGGAGCCGTTTTGTTGTTTTTTTTTTCTTCTCGTGGCTTTGTTTTCAACAGTCGGGCTCTGGAAAGTCTCTCTGAAGCTGTTGCTAAGCTACAGAGACGCTTCCAAGGTACGGGCCGACTGTTTACAAGCTGTTGCTAAGCAACAGTGTTTGTTGTCAGATACGGAGATGAAAACCTCCGTATGCTTCAACATTAACTTTGTATGTCCGGCAGTTTTGATAGATCGGCAACAGCTCGGTCCCGTCGGTGCCGGATATAACAAAGTTTCCTGTAGTGTTCTCAAGTCCTGGAGTGGGGCTTGAACCCACGATCTTCTGACTCGGACAAGAGTGCTACCAACTGAGCCAAACTGACGCAAGTAATACAGAAGTCAAATAGTAGTAATACAATAGTAATACAGAAGTCAAATGCAGAACTATAAGCATGCCTCCCCAATTGTGCAGGTGTGTTTGTACTTGCACGTTGTGTAATCATTCTTGGTTAGTCCATCGCTTCCTATTTGCTTGGGCAGCATCCCGACGCTAATTATTTATTTCCTTCCTGGCTAGGTCGGGCCATTATTAAGCATGATGATTAAAGGCCGATATGATCAATCCTCCAGTTAACCCTCATCCTGCGGACTGTTGAACGACACTTTCCCTGGAGTAAATGGCGCCAGAAAGTGAAGGAGCATACTGTACACGAGTACTGTGCCTGCTCTTAACGAAACCGCAGGAACTCTTCCACTTACTCGAAGTCGGCTGCCATCAATTATTGAAGTGAATTTTTATACCCACCATCTGCGTGCCTGTCGGACAGAAGATTCCGACAACCAAAGTCTGATGTCAATTGGTTAGCACGTTGCCCTGGAAACATTGTAGCACTGAGTGTGTCTGTAGACCACTTTCCACCCATTTATACGGTTTTAAGTTTTTAAAAAAAAATGAAAGCGCTTTGTGCTGTGGCTGTTGGAGTGGCAGTATTGGACTAAATGCTGTTGGTTTCCTTGCGCGGCACTTAAACACGAGAGTTTATCACTAGGGCACTCCACATTAGAATTATAAAATTGGCTACCTTTGGTTTTCATAACTTATGATTTGTGATGAATTCCGGTGACTTACACTCGTGTCTTAAAATACTAGGTTTGCAATATTATCAGGCGGCAGTAGCACACAGACAGCACCAAATAAATTGCTGTCGTCAACTCGGGGAAACATCTTTTAACAAATTCTTTTACTCTTTATCAAGAGTATCCCCTAAGAAGTGCTTGTGGTTCAGAGCACAACACCAAACCATGTCCTGGTAATGTAATGTCACAATGTTGATTATTGTTCTGTTGCCCCCAAACAAACCTTATTACCATTTTGAGGGACAGTACAGCGATTGACACCATTTTGGGAACTTTTGGTTGCACTTATAATTTAGTTTTTGGAGCACTTCTATCTCTCTCTGGCTCGCTCTGTCCCTCTGGCTCGCTCTGTCCCTCTGGCTCGCTCTGTCCCTCTGGCTCGCTCTCTCTGCCTCTCTCTCTCTGTCTCTCGTTCTATCTCTGTCTCGCTCTCTCTCTGTCTCGCTCTCTCTGTCTCTCTCTCGCTCTCTCTGTCTCGCTCTCTCTGTCTCTCTCTCTCACTGTCTCTCGGTCTCTCTGGCTCTCTCTCTCTCTCTGGCTCTCTCTCTCGCTCTCTCTGTCACTCTCTGTCTCTCGGTCTCTCTGTCTCTCTCTTGCTCTCTCTGGCTCGCTCTCTCTCTGGCTCGCTCTCTCTCTCGCGCTCTCTCTCTCTCGCGCGCTCGCGCTCGCTCTCTCTCTCGCGCTCGCTCTCTCTCTCTCCCGCTCTCTCTCTCTCGCTCTCTCGCTCTCGCTCCCACTCTTGCTCTCTCTGTCTCTCCATCTTTCTCTACTGTCTGACTCCCAGATGTACCTTGTAAGAATGTGTCTTTCATTTCAAACCAAGATTTTCTACAGTGGGTAAAACATGAGAATAACCTTAATCTTTGCAGTGCCATTTGTTGCTGACTAAAGGTTAATATCACATTTTGCACCACAATGTCTGCTTCAAATCAAGAAGCAAACTGGCTGTAAACTGAGTAAAACCTCCTAAATATCAGGTAACCTGCTTTACTTCCCACCTGAACTACCTTAAAATAAAATCAAAATCAAAATACTGTAGATGCTGGAAATATGAACCTGTGGCGGAACCACCGGAGGATTACGGACAAAAAGCAGAAAACACTGGAAATGCTCCACAGGTCAGAGAGCATCTGTGGAGAGAACCAAACAGACATTTCAGATACACCCAAAGCATCTTGTCTGTCCTGTTTTGTTTTAATGTAAGGTAACCTACTTCACTTCCCACCTAAACATCTTTAACTAGGGGTAACCCGCTTCACGTTCCAGCCCAACTACCTTAACTTAAGATGACCCGCTTCACGTTCCAGCCCAACTATCTTAACTTAAGATAACCCGCTTCACTTGTGTTAAAGGGCGGGCTTGTTCACTTCCAGCTCTTCCTCTCTTTATTTGATTTGTCTTTACTCAGCACTCCCCCCAGTGGACTGTCAAGTGTAGTCTCAAAACTCAACACAGCAACGTATTTAAATGCACAGCACTTGAACAAAGGAAATTACCACTTTGTGAAGCGAGTGGGATTCGTTCTGCATTGTACCCCAAATTAGTCGTTTTTTTTTTTTAAAGATGCGCGGGTGCAAAGAAGTATATGCTACTTAATATTATTAATATATTTTATTTAAAAGGTCAAATCTGCAGATCAATTTTTTTCCCATAATAAAAACAGCAAATGCTGGAAATACTCAGCAGGTCAGGCAGCATCTGTGGGGAGAGAAACAGAGTTAATGTTTCAGGTCAGTGACCTTTCATTTTTTTTTCCATCTTGTTTCTCACCCACGGGCAGGCTGGCAGTCTCAGTGGCACTGCCCTTCTGGGAAAGTTAGTAAAATGACCCAGCGAGTGTCGCCTGGGATTTTTTACTTTGTGTCCCTCCACAGCGAATACATTCCGTCTCTTATCTTCCTTATAGCAGAGATGTGCATCGGAGGTTTCAGTTTCAAGCACTTTTCCTTTATACGGCTTATAGAAACATAGAAGATAGGAGCAGGAGTAGGCCATTCGGCCCCTCGAGCCTGCTCCGCCATTCAATGAGATCATGGCTGATCATCCAAACTCAGTACCCTGTCCCTGCCTTTTCCCCATATCCCTTGATCCCTTTAGCCTTAAGAAATATATCGTAACGCCTTCTTGAATATATTTAATGAATTGGCCTCAACTGCCTTCTGTGGTAGAGAATTCCACAGGTTCACCACTCTCTGGGTGAAGAAATTCCTCCTCATCTCAGTCCTAAATGGCTTACCCCTTATCCTTAGACTGTGACCCCTGGTTCTGGACTCCCCTGCCATCGGGAACATCCATCCTGCATCTAGTCTGTCCAGTCCTGTTAGAATTTTATAAGTTTCAATGAGATCCCCCCTCATTCTTCTAAACTCCAGCGAGTATAAGCCCAATCGACCCAATCTCTCCTCATATGTCATTCCTGCCATCCCATTATGGCAAAGTCACCCGTTTAACAGACAGGTCCTGTTTGAGATCCGCTGACTCGTCACAGACCGGGAATGGAACCTGTGACTAACCCCAGGCTGTAAAGATGTCTTTATCAGTCGCCCTCAGCCCTGGCAAACTAACTTGAAGCTTGTTATCCTCTGGTGTTCATCAAAGTTGTCAAATGCCCTGGATTGCTAGACTTTCACTGGGAGTAGAGTTTGGAGCACTGCTACTCCAAGTTAATCATACACACAAGCCTCTTTGGAAGACAGTTCAAGTGCAGGGGGGCCCTCTTTCCCAGCTGTAGAAGGCACAGTAGGGAGACTAACCATTTTGCTCTTCTGATTATACAGAGACTGAAAAACACAAGCTAAACAAGCACCATTGTACAGCCTGATACGCTGCTCCTTTTTCTAAATTTATGCCGTGTAGTTAATGTTTAAAGTTCATGCCATAACTGGCTAAAAGCTGGATTATGACTTGTACAATACGCATTTGTAATCAACGTACAGGGAGGTAAGGAGTGGATGTGGCTTAGGCCATTGATCCATTGATTTTAAATGTTAAACTTAAAAGTGTCTTTTTAACTTTTTTACAGTTTGGTGGCTTGTTCTATGCCACTCACTACACCCTAATGGAAGAGAAATAGGAAGCCTGCCCCAGCCTGCCCCCCCCTCCCCCCCCCCCCCCCAACGCCTCACTCCACTCCACCCCGCCCCACCTCCGCCTCTCCAGTTCTTCAATGTGCCACTGCTGAGTATCAGCTAATGGTGTAGGGTGACTCTTCTTTTGATATTCCCCCTTCTCTGTGTGTTCTATAAGGATGATACCAGAACTGTGAGGTTATATTAGGAAAAGCTGAGCAGGCTGGAGCTCTTTTCTCTAGAAAAGAGAAGGCTGAGTAGTGATCCGATAACGGTCTTTAAAATTATGAAGAGGTTTGATAAAGTAGAAATAGGGAGTCCAAAATTAGGGGCCGTAAATATAAGGGCCCAGAAATTCGGGTCGGGGGCTTCCCGCGGGTGTAAGCCCCCGATCTGCACTTACCTTGCGCGCCGGCAGGGCCCCGTGGAATTCCGATCCTGGGCCTGTTCCAACTGCCGGCGCGCAGTGCTTGCGTATCCCAGGGGCGCAGTTAGTTCGATGCGTCCCCTGGGATCACGTGGGCCATGGGGAGCCAATCGGAGCAGGGAATGCTCCATTCATAAGTCTTGACAGGCAGTGCTGTCAAGACTTATAAATACTACGGCCCCAAAACAGCACTAAACATTCAAATACATTTTTTTTTTTAATCACATTTTTTAAATAAACTATAAATTACATTAAATAACTATTTTAAACAATTTAAATTTTTGAAAAAAATAATTTTATATTCTAACGGGGCTAGAAATAAACTTACCTGGATTTAAAGTATTTAAAAATAATAAACCTGTGGAAAAAATGTTTTAATTTTAATTAATTCACCACTTACCTTGTAAAAAGCAGGCCTTACGCCTGCTTTTTATATTTCTAAATTCTGCAGACTTACCCTCGCGTGAAAACCTGTAAAAAGAAAAACCCTAAGTTCGATGCGCACGCGCATCCTCCCCGCACACGCGTTCGACCTCTGAACCCCTGCTTTCAGGGGAACAGAAGTGCTGGTTTCCCGCGCATGTGCAGTGCATGCACGAAACCGGCACTTCCATCGGGCTTACGGGTGAGTACCCCGTACGTACTCACCCATGGAGACTCGAATTTCTGGGCCAAGATAGTCACTAATAAATCCAATAAAGAATTCAGGAGAAACTTCTTTACCCAGAAAGTGATTAGAATGTGGAACTTGCTACCACATGGTGTCGTTTTTTAAAATTTGTTTATGTGATGTGGGCATCGCTGGCCAGGCCAGCATTTATTGCCCACCCCTAATTGCCCTCGAGAAGGTGGTGGTGAGCTGCCTTCTTGAACCGCTGCAGTCCGTGTGGTGAAGGTACTCCCACAGTGCTGTTAGGGAGGGAGTTCCAGGATTTTGACCCCGCGATGATGAAGGATCGGCGATATACTTCTAAGTCAGGATGGTGTGTCACTTGGAGGGGAACTTGGAGGTGGTGGTGTTCCCATGCGCCTGCTGCCCTTGTCCTTCTAGGTGGAAGAGGTCGCGGGTTTGGGAGTTGAGGCGAATAGCACAGATGCATTTAAAAGGAAGCTAGATAAGTACATGAGGGAGAAAGGAATAGAAGGTTATTCTGATAGGGTTAGATGAAGTAGGGTGGGAGGAGGCTCATGTGGAGCATAAACACCGGCATAGACCAGTTGCACCGAATGGCCTGTTTCTGTGCTGTACATTCTATGTAATTCTGTGATCAGGAACACACCAAGCAAGGAAGTGGAGCACTCATCCTGTGACATCAATGTGCTGAGATATTACTGACTCAACTTAGTGGGCCACACTGAGGGCTTCTCCTGATCAGATCATAGAAACGGGAGTAGGCCATTTAGCCCCTCGAGCCTGTTCCCATTCAGTGAGATCATAGCTGATCTGCGACTGAACTCAATATACTGTCCTTTGCCCCATATCCCTTAATACCTTTGGTTAACAAAAATCTTATCGATCTCAGATTTAAAATTAACAATTGACCCAGCATCAACTGCCGTTTGTGGAATAGAGTCCAAACTTCTACCACCCTTTGCGTGTAGAAGTGTTTCCTAACTTCACTCCTGAATGGCCTGGCTCTAATTTTTAGACTATGCCCCCTAATCCTAGACTCCCCAACCAGCAGAAATAGTTTCTGTCTATCGACCCTATCAGTTTCCCTTAATATCTTGAAAACTGCGGTTAAATCACCCCTTAACCTTCTAAATTCTAGGGAATGCAACCCTAGTTTGTGTAATCTCGCTTCATAATTTAACCCTGGACCAGGTTATCATTCTGGTAAACCTACGCTGCACTCACTCTAAGGCCAATATATCCTTCCTAAGGTGTGCTGCCCAGAACTGCTCACAGTTCTCCAGGTGTGGTCTAACCAGGGTTTTGTATAGCTGTAGCATGACATCTACCCTCTTGTATTCTAATCCTCTTGATATAAAGGCCGGCATCCCCTTGGCCTTTTTGATTATTTTCTGTACCTGTCCGTGATATTTTACTGATCTATGTACCTGGACCCCCCAAGTCTCTTTGGACCTCCACTGTTTCTAGTTTTTCACCATTTAGAAAATACTCTGATCAATGTTCCCTGTAAAAAAAAATTCATGCACGGGCCCTTTAACTGGCTACGTGGCCCATTCAAATCTTTGGGCATTCACGGTTATTCCCATTGAGAAGCCGTTGAGCGGCCTGCACGGGACCTCCAGACCGCTGCAGCTTAACAGGTACGTTGACTCTGATCTGTCCTTTTTAGATCCAAAGTGGATGACCTCACACTTGCCTATATTGAAATCCATTTGCCACAGTTTTGCCCATTCACTTAATCTATTAATATCTCTTAATATTTAATATCTAGTAATTTCATGCTGCCATCTACACTGCTTACAATGCCACATATCTTAGTGTCATCGGCAAACCTGGATATGTGGCTTTCTATCCCATCATCTAAGTTGTTAATAAATACGGTGAATAGTTGAGGCCCCCAACACAGATGCTTGCAGGACACCACTAGTCACATCCTGCCAATTAGAGTACCTGCCCGTTATCCCTACTCTCTGTCTCCTGCCGCTCAGCCAATTTCCTAACCAGTTCAATAATTTGCCTTCAATTCCATGGGCTGTCCTGTCAGGATTTCCTCCCCCCCTCCCCCACTTTGTCCCCACGTGCTCCCTGACAGATGGGCCGTGGAGAGACATAGACACTGTTGGTAGAATCATTCTGTTGCCTGAACGTTTGTCATTGGACATCCCTAGGAAACACAAAATGAAAAGGCTTTTTTCCCTTTTAAAGTGGCGAGCCAATAAACGGCATTACACAGCGCAATGATTTCTCCGACTCACAACTGAGGCACTTTTGAGGCTTTCCATCCCATCTCATCAGAAACCAACAATGTTTTTACCTTACTGGCCCCACAGCAACAGATTAATGTTGGCATCGCCTTGTATTGAAGTCTTGAGAAGAAGGATGGCAGTGCCAGTAGAGAGAGAGAGAGCGAGCATGTGTGAGAAAATATCTCAAACTCTCTCACACAATGCAAGTACCTTGATGCTGAAGCAGCCATCAACTGCGGATAATTAGCCTTTCAAAGCTTTTAAATTGAAATCTTTTTTGTTACGTTTTCTAAGGGTGGTATTTGACGGTCCTTGATTTCGTGCATGGCTGTTAATTTTAGTTACTTTTTTACCCTGAGGACCACAGGGCCATTTTGACCTTGATGTTTTTTGTATGTCATTTTATGGTTCTCCATTGTGAACATTTTTTTTTTTACAATACAGACTCTGGATTCAGCCACAGAGTGAGGTAAGAACGCAGAAGGAAGAATTAATCAAAAACAATTTATTTTCAGAAGTGTAACTGTTATATGATAGCCTCTAACGCTGTCTGGTATACTCGCTATTGATCATTAAAGTGCTTGAAGAACCCCCCCTCCTCCCACACCCTCACAACTGAGGCACTTTGAGACTTTCCATCCCATCTTGTCAGATGTTTTTCTTCAACTGCCCCGGCAGATTAATGTTGGCATCGCCTTGTTACTGAAACCTTGAGAAAGAGGATGGCAGTGTGAGTAGAGAGACAGAAAGAGCACATGCGAGAAAATATCTCCGACTCTCTCTCTCAATGCAAATCCCTCTACCCCCCCAAATGTATTACACAGGCCTAAAAATTATAATTATTCTGATATATGTACCTGATGTAAGACTCTACATGAGACACACTCATGTCCCTCTCCGCAACACACTGATACACCCACAGTGCTCACGAGAACCCACTAGACAGTGTTAGAGAGTTGTTCCCCTTGTACAGGAAACTTTTTTTTATCCGGCACGGACGGGACCGACGTGGTGCCGGTTCATCAAAAATTCCGGATAACCGAAAGCTATAGTAAAAGGTACGGAGCTGAGAGCTTCGTATAAAGCAACAAACCCTGTAACTGCAGAACAATGGCCACAAGTTGCAAGCGTCTCTGTAGCTTAGCAACAGCTGCAGCCACACCCTTGCACAGCAACAAATGGAGGAAGGCAAGTAATAAAAGTTACCTGAACCTACTCCTAAATTTTGCCGGTTAACCGAGATTTCTGGTTATTTAGGTGCCGGTAAATCGAAAGTTTCCTGTAATTTTTTTTTGATTGTGAGAAGGAAGGTGCTAAGTTTCTGGACTAGTACAGGCGATTGTAAAGTCAAAATATACACACCATCCCATTTATCATATGCTTTCTCTGCAATTTATTTTTCAAAACTTTTGCTACAGAAAGGGTTGGAATGCACATGCACTGGTATTTTTCGACATTGAAGATTGACTCTGTTCAGTAACTTGCATTGATTTAAAGGGGTGTATTGGAAAAGATTTTACCAGATCTGTTTTGGTTGCTCCTTCCCCCAGATGCATTGCACAGGCATAAAAATTATAATTCTCCTCTGGCATATGTACCTGATGTGTATAATTTAAATCCCTGCACAAAATGTTCCAATTCAATTTTTTTAAACCTGCTGTTTTGCTGTAATTGTCCAAAACATAAAATATTGAAAATCAATATTGGACGTTGGTGTGTTTTGAGTGAATGTTCAGCCCTTGTTAAAATCCACTGGTATAATGCTGAGCCGTACAGATTGGTTCGATTCCCAGCCTGTGCTGAGTAGTTGATCTAAGCCAGGGCAGAAGGTGGACTTCAGTCGGCCTCGGGTAGGCAATGCTAATCTGCCGTTCCAGTTTCCGATTTGCCTTTTATTTTAAAAAAAGGAAATTTCCTGAATGGCAAATGGAGAAGTGGATGGCAAGACCAGAGTTTGAAAGCTCAATTTGCAATGAAGACGTTTCTAAAGAAAAAGAAAAGTGTGTAGGGCAAAGGAGTGAGGGGGCCGGAAGGAATGGCCACGGTGCATCCAGTCACAGCAACTCAGCTGAACTTGAGCTGAAGAACACAAGTCACCAAATTTAAACTGAACTTCAAAAAAAAAAAAAGTCCACACAGAAAAAAATCTTCAGCACTGCGATCTATCGAGAGGGGCAAACTCAGCATGTCTTGAGTCTTTGAGGATCGAGGCTCAAAAGAGCAGTAAGTAAATAAACATCCGCATCCTGTGGCTTTTACTGAAGTCGCGCATCAGTAACAATGGAGGTGAGGTTGGAAGTAGGGAGGCCTGTGAGATACTCTTCCCCTCTTGTTTAGAAAGAAAGACAGACTTGCATTTATATAGTGCCTTTCATGACAACCAGTCGTCCCAAAGTGCTTTACAGCCAACGAAGTACTTTTTGAAGTGTAGTCACTGTTGTAATGTAAGAAAACACGGCAGCCAATTTGCGCACAGCAAGCTCCCACAAACAGCAATGTGATAATGACCAGATAATCTGTTTCAGTTATGTTGACTGAGGGATAAATATTGGCCAAGACACTGGGGATAACTCCCTTGCTCTTCAAAATAGTGCCATAGGATCGTTTACATCCACCTGAGAGAGCAGACGAGGCCTCGGTTTAACGTCTCATCCGAAAGATGGCGCCTCCCAACAGTGCAGCACTCCCTCAGTACCGCACTGGGAGTGTCAGCCTAGATTGTTGTGCTCAAGTCCCTGGAGTGGGACTTGAACCCACAACCTTCTGACTCCGGTGAGGGTGCTGCCCACTGAGCCACGGCTGGCGCACAAGCACTTGTGCCGATGCCCTTTCACCTGAGCACTTTGTAAAATGGGTTCCCTGAATGGCTCAGTGGGTAAATATATTGTGTGACGTGACCAGGAAGGCCGCCAGTTCGATCCTTGTGCTGAGTCAACTGATCGCAGCAAAGGAGCTAAGTTGGCCACTTAAGTGTAGGGAATGTTCGAATCACCCAGGGCTCCCATTCTAATCGCCAGCCAGTGATCCCTGCTGGTGAGTGTGTTTAGCCTTGGTCTCAACAGTCTGTTGAATAACCTGTTGAAACTCACCATCCAGGATGCCACACAAAGAACGACCAAGAGATACCCAAGGGCTTACCCTAACATCGATCATTCCCCACAGTAGAGAAGAGTTAAAGGAAATGTTGCAGCATTGCAATGTTTGCACTACTAGAAAACCTTTAACGACTGTTTTGAAGATAGACTAACCTATTGAGTTAAGACAAACTCTGGAATAGTCTTTTAAAGTAACACCATCCTTATTCATTTTCAGAACTGCTGCTAGTTGCCATAGACCTAAATCTCTGATCGGAGCGAACCATTCTGTAGATATTTATATTTCGCTGCACCAAAAACAAATTTAACATTCAATCCCAGCAGGAATCAAATAGCCTGAGTTTTTTTCCTTTGTAACCAATTTCCTGAGGTACAATTAGTTAAATGTTTGTCTGTTTTTCATCTTTTTGATTGATTTACCTTACTCCCAATGCACTGTTTTGCAAGTCCCGTTTCTTAAATGGATGTTTTTTTGGGCAGTAAACTGGAAGCATTTATCTGATTATGCCAGCTAACTAATAATCTCAATTTTTAGACAATCTTCCTGCTGTATGACAGATATTAGAGCTACAGACAGGGTACAGTGACGGGTCACCAGAATGATGACCGTTGTGATGAGGGGCTGGAACGGCGAAGGTTAAAGGGGGATCGAATCGAGGGTTTCAAAATTAGAAACGAGTAAATGGCGAAAGATTGGTGAATCAGCAACAAAGGGGCATTGACTGACGATAATCACCGGAAGATCGATGGGGAAGTTGGAAGACATTTCATTACCGAGGTTATTAGAATATGGAATGCTTTACTACAAGTGGCTATTGAGGTTGAGACAATAAGATCATATAAAGGGAATTGTATAAGAATGCAACAGACTATAGTGACATCTTAATTCCCAGCCAGAATGGAGATGATTGGGTAATTTCCCCGTCAATCACTCCTGGAGACCACACTGCTGTAAGTGACTGGGATTGATTTTACGCACTATATTTGTATTGAACATAAGAAATAGGAACAGGAATAGGCCACTTGGCCCCTCCAGCCTACTCTGCCATTCAATAAGATCATGGCTGATCTTGGGCTCAAAGCCACTTCCCTGCCCACTCCCCATAACCCTTCACTCCCTTATCTTGCAAAAATCTGTCTATCTCCAGCTTAAATGTATTTAATGACCCAGCCTCCACGGCTCTCTGGGGTAGAGAATTCCACAGATTTACGACCCTCTGAGAGAAGAGATTCCTCCTCATCTCAGTTCTAAAAGGGCGACCCTTTATTCTGAAACTCTGCCCCCGAGTTCTAGATTTCTCCACGAGGGGAAACATCCTCTCTGTATCTACCTTGTCGAGCTCCCTCAGTATCTTATATTGGCAGCGATAGAATAGGCCCTATAAATACTGCAGGGGCCTGGTGCGCAGGGAAGGCTCGGCGCGAGGGGTGGGTCCTGCGGATACGCAGTACTGCCAGTCGGGAGATGGAAGGCGGAAAGAAGATTCCGGAGCGGGAAGAAGGCGGCGGGGCGCAGGCGAGCAATGGACCCAGTGGGGAGGCTTGGTAAACACCCGGTGTAGGCCTTGAGCCCCAAACAAGAACCTACAGGCCCCGCTTTTGCACCAAGCGGGTCGGCAGCATTGCTACTACCAAACAGAGCCACGTCCGGAAAAGAAAATCTGCACCAGCAAAACTCAGCAAACGTCCATTTTTAATCATTTTCTCCTTTCGCTTCACACGGAGCTCACACTCCGAACAAGTAAATCTCCGCACCCCTTCCCACATGAAATTATTATACATTAATACTTAAACCAACACAGCTTCCGGTCGTTGGCAGCAGTCACTCTGATATGTATTATGCAACTATCCTCCACTCATGGCATTTTGCTGGAGAAATAATCCTGCCTTTATCGGGAGACTCCTTTCTCAGACTCTCTTTAAATAGACTCTGTTTGCTGAATAAATAGACTGCTGTAAAATAGACTGCTGTAAGTCCCGCCCCTGCCTCCAACTCATTGGCTGACACAATAGTGTCAATACTCACTCTGTATGGAGAAAGGGCAGGGAAATGGACTATGAGTACACGGCTCTAGATCCAGCACAGGTGCGAAGGGCCAAATGGCCTCTTGCATTGTAATTGTATTTTGTGTTGTAAACTGGTTAATACAGTTATATCGCATGTATCCCTGGTAACACCAGGACTGCTGGTTTCACCAACCGCATTTCTGTCTTTGATCCTGCAAAACAGAATGTTCACAATGGTGAATCCAAAGCCGAGGAGTCAAAGGGCAAGGGCGAAAGCACAACAAAATTAGAGCCAACCCTTGCATGTGTTCCTCAGCAGTAGCTAATCCCGTGTAGAACTTTTCTACTGCAACTTCATTGATGTTAAAAGAAAGAAAAATAAAGAACTTGGATTTCTATCACACCTTTCACGACCTCAGGACATCCCAAACGTATCACAACCAATGAAGTACTTCTTGAAGTGTAGTCACTGTTGTAATGTAGGAAACGCGGCAGCCAATTTGCACTCCGCAAGCTTCCACAAGCAGCAATGTAATAATGGCCAGATAATCTGTTTTGGTGATGTTGGTTGAGGGTATTGGCTGAGGACATATTCGGGCAGCAGAGAGTGATATTTACCCTGCATTAGACCCTGTGCTGCACCTGACCTGGAAGGTCTTTGATGGGTGTCATGTAGAAAGAGTTTTACTCTGCATCTAACCTCTCCTCTAACAGTACGGACAGCAGAGAAAAAAGCTTCAAGTTTACCGTTGCTCAGTAACCTCTCGCTGCCAAAATTCTGTTGCCTGTATCCTAACTCGCACCAAGTCTCGTTCACCCATCATCCCTGTGCTCGCTGACCTCCATTGGCTCCTGGTCCAGCAATGCCTCGATTTAAAAATTCTCACCCTTGTTTTCAAATCGCTCCATGGCCTCACCCCTCCCTATCTCTGTAACCTCCTTTAGCCCTACAACCCTCAGAGGCCTCTGCGCTCCTCCAATTCTGGCCCCTTGTGGATCCCTGATTTTAATCGCTCCACCATTGGCGCCTGTGCCTTCAGCTGTCTAGGCCCTAAGCTCTGGAATTCCTTCCCTAAACCTCTCCTTTAAGATGCTCCTTAAAACCTACCTCTTTGACCAAGCTTTTGGTCATCTGTCCTAAAGTCTCCTTATGTGGCTTGGTGTCAATTTTTACATAGGATATACGGCACAGAAACAGGCCATTCAGCCCAAACAGTCCATGCCGGCGTTTATGCTCCACACGAGCCTCCTCCTGTCTTTCCTCATCTAAATCTATCAGCATAACCCTCTATTCCCTTTTTGTCTGGTAACACACCTGTGAAGCGCCTTGGGATGTTTTACTATGTTAAAGGCACTATATAAATACAAGTTGTTGTTAATGAGGACAAAATGCACCCAAAGCTATGAAAAAAAAGTTTGGCTAAAACAGAACTTGAAGTAAATTTGCATAAATAAGGTTTTCCTGTGTGATGTGTTTCTCATATTTGGCCACATTTAGAATGATTTACAAAACTGTCTCTCCTGATATCTCACTCTGGAATCTGCCAGTTGTTCAGTGCAGTGCTTCACCAGAGAAAGCTCTTCAAACTGCATGTCCAGTTCTATCTCACGTACAGTTCTGCGAATGTTATGCTTACAGCTCAAGACTGCAGCTGTCAGACCTCGTCTTCTCCCCTCTTCTTTCCCCCCCCCCCACAAAACAGCAGCTCACCCAAATCAGAGCAGGGCAGGGGGAGCGACTGTACTCCAATGTACTGTGTGTGTTATGGGTTGTTTCAGTGTGTCCCTTCACTCCAACAGTGTTCATGGGTCTAATTCCCATTCATTGGAATGGTTCTTAATAAAATGGCACTGATTGCGGGTTTTGTTTCCAGTTTCTCTTCTAGTTATCTCTCTTTTACTCTTTCCCTCAGTCTGTTCATTTATCCAGGCAGGCAGGCAGTTCTCTGGATAGCTATGATCTGACCAAAGTGACCATTTTTCATGTGTGTGTGTTAAACAGCCTATTTGGCTGTGGAGAGAGGGTTGCCAACTCTGGTTGGATGTATTCCTAGAGGTTACTCCAACCGTCCCGCCCCCACGCTCCTGCCATTGGTTGCCTGACATGTCCATCCTCGCAACGCACCACCTTCCCACAGCCAATTGGAAAGCAAACAGGCTCTTAATTACCCGATTGGATGACGCTTGACTGTCAGTCAAACAGCCTTTTTAGCCCATCTCCAATGTTTAAAAAAAACTAATAAATGTTCAAAGAAAATGAAAAAAATAATCACACGCAATGTTTTTTAATGTCCCTATCATTTTTCTCCTGGGTTGCTCGCAGCAATGTCCTGAAGATTAATCTTCAATTCCTGGAGACTCCAGGATAATCCTGGAGGGTTGGCAACACGATGTGGAGCACAGCCGAGCCTAATCCAACATTTCCCAAATAGAAATAGTCTGGGAAATGACCACCGGGCCATGGAAGGAGAGGTTGACTGAAAGCTTGGTCAATAAAGATGGCTTTTGAAGAAGCTTTTCAAGGAAGAGAGAAGCGAAGAGGCAGATGGGTTTACGGAGCAAGCTCAGAGAGTAGGGCCGAGGTGGAGTGGGAGGGGAAAGATGCACAAAAGGCCAGTCAGAGTTTTGAAGAGAGCCTGAGAGGATCCAAGGTTTGAGGTGTTGCATAGATAGAGTAAGGCAAAGCCCTGAAGGAATCTATCGATGTGTGTCATTCTCTAAACCTCTGCCTCGCCACCATTTTAAAAACCGTCAGAAAAACTACCTCTTTAACCAAGCTCTCAGTCATCCCTCCTGATTCTTCCTTTTGCGGCTGGGCATCCTTACGTTAAAGGCACCGTTTAAATGTAAGTTGCTGCTGTTTGTTGATCTACCATTCAGGCGTGAAATCAAGAAGCACCTTGTCACACAAAGGGTAGTGGAAATCTGGAATTCTCACCCAAAAGGCTGGGGATCAGTTGGAGCTTTCACGATTGAGTGTCGATAGATTTTTGTTGGGTAAGTGTATCAAGGGATATGGAGCAAAGGTGGGCAAATGGAGTTGAGGTATAGACCAGCCACGATCTGATTGAATGGCAGAACACGCTCAAGGCGCAGAATGGCCTCCTGTTCCTATGTTCCCACTGGTGGCAGTCAGTGTTGGGGAAAACTCTTACAGGTGGGAATCATGTTACTGGGTCAAAGAATAAGTGGTTGACATATCACTGGTCGAACCCCTGCCCTGTGTAAATGGTGTGCCTGAACATCGATGGGACAACTCACTCAACAGCTGGGTACATGTGACAAGCTGCAGGAGAGACCTACACCCTTGAGGGTGGCAGCACGAGGCAATTATTAAAACAGAATACTTCCTCTCTTGCTGGGGAACAGTTTCACAACTCTGGTACCTTACACAAATGTCCATTTATCCATGGGGGCATCGCAATGGAGCCTGATCCTGTTCTCACTCAATGTCCACATGTACGCACTTTGTATCAGTCACTGGATAATGGTCAGGAAGGGGGAAAGCTGGAAGATTTTCTTGCTCCCTCCTGAGTCCAGGGCCAATCAGCATAAGACGGACATATTGCACACCTGATGCTTGAAATTCTGAGCAATCTTAATTTTTCTCACATTCGCTCAAAAGAAGGTCTTGTCTTTTTTTTTAATGCTTTTTATTGTGTCAGAGAGCTTCCTGGAGACTGGTGAGGCAGCACATCCTGGTTGAATACACTAAAGCCAGAGTGTTTTCCCCCCCCCCCCCCCACCCCGATCAGAACAGTTGAGCTACTGATTCAGTACTTTCCTCAACGTCCTTCATCCCGTCTCCAGCCAGCAAACAAGTTTCCGCTCACAAACCGCTCCTTTCAATCGAGAAGTTCCTTCTTTCCATAATCCGAACTCAGCCCTTCAGATGTTGCAGGGTTGAAATATCGTCCTCAATAATATCGAACGGTGTACCAAGGTCGTACCTACAAACAGAGATCAAACAGGTGACTGGTAACTTTGGGAGTCCAGACCAAGGGGGCATAACCTTAAAATTAGAGCCAGGCCGTTCAAGGGGTGATGTCGGGAAGCACTTCTTCACACAAAGGGTAGTGGAAATCTGCACCTCTCGACCCCCCCCCCCCCCTCTCCCCCCAAAAAAAGCTGTTGAGGCTGGAGGTCAATTGAAATATTCAAAACTGAGATTGCTAGATTTTTGTTGGCTAAGGGTATCAAGGAATATGGAAACAAGGCTGGTAAATGGAGTTGTTAAGATACAGATCAGCCACGATCTAATATAATGGCGGAACAGGCTCAAGGGGCTGAATGGCCTACTCCTGTATCACAATGTAATCAAAAGTAAGCGACTTGAATAATGAAGGAACAAGGGAAAATGAGACAACCAGCAATAAAGGTAAGACTGGCCCATTTCATACAACTTTCCAACAATGAGAGACTCATTTATATCTCCCCGTGGTGATTCATGCTGGTATCTGGCTCCACCCAAGTGGCCATTCTTCAGATATGAATCTAGATGGTGAGTGGAGACAGAGTATTCAACAGTTGAGACCGACCCCGTTTTCTTAACTGACATCCACATAAAAAGAACTTGCATTTCTACAGCGCCTTTCACGACCTCAGGATGTCCCAATGTGCTTTATAGCCAATTAAGTACTTTTAAAGTGTAGTCACTGTTGTAATGCAGAAAACGAGGCAGCCAATTTACGCACAGCAAGATTCCACAAGCAGCAATGAGATACAGGAAACTCTTTTTTTATCCGGCACCGACGTGGTGCCGGTTGATCAAAAAGTCCGGATTACAGAGAGGTATACTTACCAAGGTACGAGAGCCCTGTACACGGCCACAGGTGCAGGAGCCCCGGTTACACGGCCACAGATCCAGGAGTCCCTGTTGCACGGCCACAGATCCAGGAACCCCGGTTACACGGCCACAGATCCAGGAACCCCGGTTACACGGCCACTAATATATAGTAAAACTTACCTGAACCTACTCCTGAATTTTGCCGGTTAAGAGAGGTTTCCGGATATTTAGGTGCCGGTTAAAAGAGACCAAATAATATGTTTTAGTGATGTTGGTTGAAGGATGAATATTGGCCCAGGACACCGGGGAGAACTCCCCTGCTCATCTTCAAAATAATGCCATGGGATCTTTTACGTCCACCTGAGAGGGCGTTTAACATCTCATCCGAAAGATGACACCTCCGTAGGTGCAGCCCTCCCTCAGCACTGCACTGAAGTGTCATTGATGCACCCAGGTGCACCACTGTACAGTGACCCTGAGCAGTAGACCTGGCTGATTTTTTTTTTCCTTCTGTAGTTTCAGGAAACTGGGGCCAGTTTATTGCTAGCACTGAAATCAGATGACTCAGCACAGCTCAGGAATCGAATGTGCAACATTCCTGTTCTGCTTGACTCAGTACTGGTTCTACAAGGCGTTTGCCCATTGAACAACTGAGCTTCTGATAAATTTACAATTTTTTTTTTCATTTTACGGAAGAGTTAAAAGCGTTCAAGTGGAGTTCAAAGACCTTCAGATGTGAGGTGTGCCTTGGCTTATCTCTGCTACTTCACCGGTTGTAGCATAAGCGTAAAGCACCTCAGTTGTCCGTTTACACTAACGCGTGCTTTACCTTTTATATGGTTGTCCATCGGCATCAACCAAGAACTTCTCAAAGTTCCAGCGAATATCACTCACTTTCAAGGGTGACCAATGCAACCTTGTCAGGTCACCAATGAAGGGGTTCACAAAGGGGCAGGAATCCTGTAAGAAAGAAAGACAGAACTTGCATTTATATAGCGCCTTTCACGACCTCAGGATATCCCCAAGTGGTTTACAGCCAATAAAGCACTTTAAAAGTGTAGTCACTGTTGTAGCACTTTAAAAGTGTAGTCACTGTTGTAATGTAGGAAACGCGGCAGCCAATTTGTGCACAGCAAGGTCCCACATAATGACCAGATAATCTGTTTGTGATGTTGATTGAGGGATAAATATTGGCCAGGACACTGGGGAGAACTCCGCTGCTCTTCTTTGAAATAGTGCCATGGGATCTTTTATGTCCACCCGAGAGGGCATACAGGGCCTCATTATAATGTCTCATCTGAAAGACGGCACCTCCAACAGTGCAGCACTCCCTCAGAACTGCACTGGAGTGTCAGCAGAGATTTTGAGCTCAAGTCTCTGGAGTCAGACTTGAACCCAGAACCTTCTAACTCAGGCGAGAGTATTACCCACTGAGCCATGGAGGAAGGGAGCCACACTTTGCTTTATTGTGTTTTGTAAAGTGTTTGTGGGTAATGAATTAGGACTAGGTCGGAATTACATGGAATTCATTTGAAAGGAATGTTGGCGCAATGCTGTAAATTAGTGTGGGATCATGGCCCACACTACATCTTCAACGGGGAGCTTGTGTACGATGCTCGATTGCAAAAGGAAAAGTCTGAAGACGGGTTGGCGTCGTGCCATGTTGGTGTACCGATGTGCTGTGCCATAGCATAGCAGTAGCACATGCATGCATGATCTCACACACTAGGTGGCGATACTGAGAGAAGACCATGGGCTAGCTACCAATGGAGTGAGATTAGAGAGTGACGTTCCTCTTTTCTGCCACCCTTGCTCAACAGTATGTGTGGAGAGTGAGTAGAGACACAGCGAGAGCAACATGCAGACAGAACACTCAGAGAGAGGGACACTGATCATTCATAACACTGACCAGCATGTGACCCTTGACCATCAATAACATGTCACCAATTATCTGTAACATGACAATGACCATCACCTAGGTGAATTGAGAAAACTCCCTTTTTGCCTCTGTGTTTCATTTTCTGTTTTTTTTTTTGCCTCTCCCAGGAGATTACATGGCCGCTGGGGTTGGGAAAATAGCGGGGTAAGAAGTGTCTAGTTATGATCCTTCAGGCATCAGAAGTGTGGGGCAGGCTTGATGGATCAGCTGGTCTTTTCCTGCCCACCATTTTGTATGTTTTAACATGTATAGAGCATATAAGGGGAACAGCTAAGGTACATAGAGAGAAACTACTTCTGCTGGTTGGGGAGTCTAGGACTAGGGGGCATAGTCTAAAAATTAGAGCTAAACCTTTCAGGAGTGAAATTAGGAAACATTTCTACACACACAGAGTGGTAGAAGTTTGGAACTCTCTTCTGCTAGATCAATTGTTAATTTTAAATCTGAGATTGATAGATTTTTGTTAACCAAAGTTATTAAGAGATACGGAGAAAAGGCTGGTATATGGAGTTAGGTTGCAGATCAACCATGATCCCGTTGAATGGGGGAACAGGCTCGAGGGGCTAAAATGGCCTACTCCTGTTCCTATGTTCCTATGCTCAGAGAGGCTGATCATCAGTAACATGTCACTGACCATAAACAACGCGACAATGGCGATCAGTAATGTATAGCACGAATGCTCAATGACACTGACCTTCAGAAATGTGTAGAGAGAGTGTTCTTTTTCACCATTCACTTCAATCTTGCCAAATATGGGGAATTTAGGAACAAACTCCCCCCCTGGACGGACAAACTTGAGAACATTCAGAGTTTCATGGTCTTCCTCTAAAAGAAATGTTTCAGCACAGGTATGAGCACAGAGATGATGCTTTAAGTGTAACATACTTGCATGAAAAGCTCACCGCAAAGACCTCAATGGCTGATAAGATAATAATGTGTTAAAAGTAAGTGATTGATTTATAAAAAGCACGAGACACTTCAGAGTAACAAGCTGAAATGTGACTTCGGTACTGGTCTGGGGTCTGCAGTATTTACATCGAGTGCTCAGAGAGTCTCCTGCTACCAGTTTGCTCATTATAAGGACAAAAATGTTATGCGCAATGTATTATTCTGCTAAGGTGGAGATGTATCCCTTTAAGACTAAGAGACCAATTGTTAAGCAAACTCAGGTCACTCAGAGTTTAATTGTTGGTTGGTTCGGAAACATTGCAGATTAGAATGTTCTTGTCAGTTTCAGGCTGCAGGTGAGAAGCACCCAGCTATTTAAGATTGTATTGCATCTGTAACACATTGTGATGTTTGGGGTGTGACTGCAAGTGTGTGATGTACTTGCATGCTAAATACTGTTTTCAATACTATATATCTAAATATTATTACATAGGATTACAGAGGATATACGGCACAGAAACAGGCCATTCGGCCCAACCAGCCCATGCCGGTGTTTATGCTCCACTCGAGCCTCCTCCCGTCTTTCCTCATCTAAATCTATCAGCATAACCCTCGATTCCCTTCTCCCTCATACGCATATCTAGCCTCCCCTTAAATGCATCTATTGTGGCGGAGCCACCAAAGGACTCAGATCGTTTGTATATAATTCCTTTAACAACATGTTAGCTACAGCCTGAGTCTGTATCTTTATTTATGCTGTTTAACTGTACAGAGTGTGGTTACTTTAACAGCGCAGCTAAAACGTGATGACGTCATGCCGTTCATCACGTGATTCCCTACTGGCGGGAAAACGTGATGACGTCATGACGTCAGCCACGGGACTGCAGGGGCAGTCCTCGTGGAGCCTCCAGAGAGAGCAGACCTACATTCGATGTTATCCTGCAGTTTCTTGTTAAAGCCTGTTTGTTTCATTAAAGTTCGTTTTGTTTGATTGCCTGAGTAGAACTCAGTCTTTTAGTTAGGAACCCACGTTCCTACACTATACTATTTGCCTCAACTACTCCCTGTGGTAGCGAGTTCCACATTCTCACCACTCTCTGGGTAAAGAAGTTTCTTCTGAATTCCCGATTTGATTTCTTGGTGACTATCTTATATTGATGGCCTCTAGTTATGCTCTTCCCCACAAATGGAAACACTCTCTCTGTATCTACTCTATCAAAGCCTTTCAGAATGTTAAAGACCTCTATTAGGTCACCCCTCAGCCTTTTTTCAAGTGAAAACAGCCCCAGCCTGTTCATCCTTTCCTGATTGGTATACCCTCGCATTTCTGGTATCATCCATGTAAATCTTCCCTGCACCCTCTCCAATGCCTCTATATCCCTTTTATAATATGCCAACCAGAACTGTACGCAGTACTCCAAGTGTGGTCTAACCAAGGTTCGATACAGGTTTAGCATAACTTCACTACTTTTCAATTCTATCCCTCAAGAAATAAACCCTAGTGCCTGGTTTGCTTTTTTATGGCCTTGTTAACCTGTGTCGCTACTTTCAGTGATTTGTGTATTTGTACTCCCAGATCCCTTTGTTCCTCTACCCCACCCAGACTCGCCCCTTCCAAGTAATATATGACCTCCCTATTCTTCCTACCAAAATGTAATACCTCACATTTATCTGTGTTAAAATTTATTTGCCAATTATATGTGCATTATACAAGTTTATTAATGTCCTCCTGTAATTTGTTGCAGTCCTCCTCAGTATTGACAGGTGCCATCCGCAAATTTAGAAATTGTGTTTTTGATTTCAAAGTCTAAATTGTTAATATAAATTGTGAACAACAGTGGTCCCAGCACTGATTCTTGTAGAACACCACTACCTACCTTCGGCCACTGTGAATAGTTACCCTTTATCCCTATTCTCTGCTTTCTGTCTTGAAGCCAGCTTGCTATCCATTCTGCTACTTGTCCCCTGACTCCACATTATCTGACCTTATTCATTAGTCTATTATGTGGTACCTTATCGAAGGCCTTTTGAAAATCTAGATAAATTACATCTACTGCATTACCCTTATCAACTCTCTCTGTTACCTCTTCAAAAAATTCAATGAGGTTGATCAAGCAAGACTTTCCCTTTTGAAATCCATGCTGACTATTTATTATTATATTTTTGGTTTCTAGATGTTCTTCTATTTTCTCCTTTAATAGGGATTCCATTATTTTTCCTACCACTGTTGTTAAGCTGACTGGTCTATAGTTCCCTGGACATGTTCTCTCTCCCTTCTTAAATATAGGTATTACATTAACTATCCACCAGTCCTCTGGCACTACACCTTTTTTTAATGAATTATTAAATATGTGTAGTAATGCCTCTGCTATCTCTTCCCTAGATTCTTTTAAAATGCGCGGATGTAATCCATCCGGACCAGGATTTTTTTCCTCTTTGAGTTTGATTAGTTTATTTAATATATCTCCTCTTTTTATTTTAAATGCATTTATTTAATTACTAATCACATGATCCAATGTCATGTCCACCTGTTCTATCTCCCTGGTAAATAGTAAAGCAAAATAATTATTTAATATTTCTGCCATCTCTCTATCCTTGCCTGTGGTATTATCCTGTTCATCCCTCTTCCCATCCCGACCTTCCTTTTTTTATTTATGTGCGTATAAAATATTTTACTATTTTGTTTTATGTTCCTTGATAATTTAATTTCATAGTTCCTCTTTGCCTTCCTAATTTTTTTGACTTCTCTCCTAATCTCTTCGTATTCTCCCTTATCATGCTCTCCCCTGCTGTCCATGTACTTAATGTATGCCTCTTTCCTTACCCTCAGTTTTTCCCTTATGGCTTTATTTATCCATGGTGCCTCATCAGTGTTTAGCTTGTTCTTGTTTTTTTGCAGAATATATTTTTCCTGGACTCTGCTGAACACCATTTTAAATGTTTCCCATTGATGTTCTAAGTCATTGTTTGCCAATATTGTTGTCCATTTTATTTTCCCAAGTTCTATTCTCAGCCCCTCAAAATCAGCTTTTCTCCAATCTATTATCCTAGTCTTCATCATACTTATGTCCTTCTCAATTATTATCTTAAAGCGTATTATATTATGGTCACTATTGCCTAGATGTTCCCCTACTTTTACTTCTCTTATCTGCTTTGGTTCATTCCCCATTACTAGATCTAATAGCGAATCCTCCCTTGTTGGGCTTTTTCCATATTGGGTTAGAAAGGAGTCCTGTACACATTGTAGGAACTCCATTCCCTTATCCCCTTTACCTACCTCTTCTGTCCAATTAATATCGGGACAGTTGAAATCCCCCATGATTATTATTCTATGTTTTTTACTCATTTCCCTAATTTGTTTACATATTTCTTCCTCCACCTCCCTTCCACTATTAGGTGGTCTGTAGACTACCCCTATTCATGTGATTGATCCTTTATTGTCTTTTATCTTTATCCACATGGATTCTGTTTCTGTCTTGCTGATAGCTGCAGCACTTTTTTCTACTACCATTATGTTATCCCTAATAAGTACAGCTACTTCACCTCCCCTTTTTCCTTCTCTAGCTTTTCTAAATATGTTATACCCTGCAATGTTTAGATTTCCCAGTCCTAATTTTTCTGTAGCCATGTCTCAGTAATCCCTACTATGTCTAGTTCCTCACAACGTATGATTGCCTCCAGCTCTCCTGTTTTATTAGGGACACTGTGTGCATTGCTGTACAGATAGTTTAACTCATTTTTAATAGCAGTTCCTTTCACTTTATTTTTAACCATCTTTTTACTCTCCTGCTCTATTATTCTATTTATTCCCCGGCCATCAATGTGCTCCCTTACTTTACTCTTTCCTATGCTCTCCTTTCCTGTTTTGTTTATATTTAGGCTGGTTTCATTTCTTGTAGATCCCTCCTCCCATCTTACTAGTTTAAAGCATTTGCCACCTCCCTATTTACCCTTCCCACTAGGACACGGGTCCCATCCCGGTTCAGGTGGAACTCATCCCATCGGTACACTTCCTTCCTGTCCCAGTACTGGTGCCAGTGTCCCATGAAAAGGAACCCCTCTGTTGCACACCAGTCCTTTAGCCACGTGTTAATTCTCCTGATCTGATTGCTTCTATGCCAATTTGCATGTGGCTTGGGCAATAATCCAGATTATTAACCTCAAGGTCCTGCTTTTTAATTTAGCTCTTAACTCCTGGTACTTCTTCAGCAGGACCTCCCTGTTCCTACCTATGTTGTTTGTTCCGGCATGGACCACAACAACTGGATTTACCCCCTCCCTTTCCAAATTCCTCTCCAGCCGCCTCGAGATATCCCTTAGCCTGACACCACCACATAGGCAACACACCCTTCAGGATTCTCATTCATGGCTGCCAGAGGAGGCTATCTATCCCCCTAATTATAGAATCCCCTATCACTACCACATTTCTATTCTGCTCTTCCCCCCCCCTTGGACAGCCTTATGAGCCACAGTGCCTTGGTCTGCATTGTGGCTGTCCTCCCCGCAGTCTTTCTCCTTGTCCTCACAGGTAGCGAGTACATCGTACCTGTTGGACAGGACCAGTGTCTGCGGGACCTCCTTCTCAACCACTCCTAAGTCCCCGCTACCTGTCTCCCTAGCAGTAACATCCTCACCTTCCTGAAGCTGTGTAGCGCGCACACTTCCTTTTTTAATTCATTGTTGGGATGTGGGCGTTGCTGGCAAGGCTGGCATTTATTGCCCACCCCTTGTTGCTCTGAGAAGATGGTGGGCCGCCTACTTGGACCACTGAGAGTGGTTTTGATACAGCTGAGTGACTTGCTAGGTCATTTCAGAGAGCAGTTAAGAGTAAACCACGTTGGTGTGGGACTGGAGTCACATATAGACCAGACCGGGTAAGGTTTCCTTCCCCAAAGGACATTAGTGAACCAGTTGGGTTTTTATGAAAATCCGACAGCTTTGTGGTCACTTTTACTGATGCCAGCTTTTTAAAAACTTAATTCAAATGCTCAAACTGCCATGGTGGGACAAAACTCTCGTTCTCTGGATTGTTAGTCCAGTAACAAACCCACTACACTACCAATCAACATTCTCCCTATGGTGCGGGGCCGCGCATCAATCCGGAGGTCCCACACAAGCTGCTCACCAGCTGTTGCAGCTGAAAGAGATACCGGGCAGCAAATTTGAAGGGACCTCGTACAAAAAGAAATTAGAGGGAATATTGCTCCCTATGTATACTTCCTGTTCTGAAACTTTACTTCCTATTGTTACGATTTTTGGTTATGCTTTTGTGTCAGCATTTACCATTCAATTTCCCTATGTTAACAGTCACAATATGGTTGCAGGCTCTGGTCACTTTGGTGGTGTTTTGGAGGAAGTTACAGAACTAGGGGATCACAGTCTCAGGATAAGGGCTCAGCCATTTAAGACTGCGAGGAGGAGGAATTTCTTCACTCGGGGTTGTGAATCTTTGGAATTCTCTCCTCCAGAGGGCTGTGGATGCTGAGTCGTTGAGTGTGATGAAATATGCCATTCATCACTCATCTGTATTCTCTGTGTGTGATTGTGCCTGTGACTGTGGTTTCGTTTCAGTTTCATTTCCCTTACCTCAGTTCCGTTTCCTCACCTTGTATTGTATTGTGTGTAGGGCTCCGCCCATACCTGGCCCCTATGTAAGCAGGCCCAGCGTGTCTCACATCCAGTACAGCAGGCTTCTGGATGGGAGACACCCCTCCACTGTGTGTTACTTTCTAAGTTAATAAAAGCCTCGTTTTGTTCCGCTAACATTGAGTCTCGGATTTATTGAGGCACATCATTGAGTATATTCAAGGCTGAGATCGTTAGATTTTTGGACTCTCGGGGAATCAAGGAACATGGAGATTGGGCAGGAAAGTGGAGTTGAGGTCGAAGATCAGCCATGATCTTATTGAATGGCGGAGCAGGCTTGAGGGGCCATGTGGCCCACTCCTGCTCCTAATTCTTACGTTCTTAAAACTTTCTTGTAACTCTGTCGCCAGCTTGAACATGTATAAAAGCTCATATTCATCAACTAAGTGTTGGCAGTGTCATTGGCAATTTTACTAGTAGATACCTGCAACTAGTGTTGTCATATCAATTTACTGCACCCTACAATTTATGAATGAATATTCCTTCTCACCTGGATCCTGTTGTCCAAACTGGTTACAGGGGAAACCCAAAACAGTGAATGAGGTTTGGGAGAGTTTATCCATTAGTGCATTGAGTTTGTGATACTGTTGAAAAGAAAGCAACAGAAATATAATCAGGGAAATTGGAGCTAGGTCAAGTCACATGTTCAGTCCCATTCAGAAGAAATGCACCAAAACTATTGTGTTGGTGCCATAATAGTACTAAATCTAGCGGTATTATTCATCCACGTATCACTCATCCATTTATCACTCAGCTATGTACTACTTTGCAGGCTGGAACATTCTTTTAGTGCTGAATATTTTGAAGCAGAATTTGAGAAGTAAAGAAAGAAAGACTTGCATTTATATAGTGCCTTTCATGACCACCGGACATCCCAAAGTGCTTTACAGCCAATGAAGTACTTCTGATGTGTGGTCACTGTTGTAATGTAGGAAACGCAGCAGCCAATTTGCACACAGCAAGATCCCACAAACAGCAATGTGATAATGACCAGATAATCTGTTTTAGATGTCGATTGGGGTGGATAAATATTGACTAGGACACCGGGTATAACTTGAATACCTCAGAACGTAGTTTTATTCCCTAAACCTGGTTTCATTTTGTTCTGATGAAACATTCCATTGAAGTACAGAATCATCCTTGACACCGAACAACAGAGAGGCTCTTTACCTGTGGTATCGTTGACCCTCAAAATGTGGCCACATTGGTGACCAGCAGAATCTTTCCCTGGTACTGTTGCAGAGACAGGAGGGATCCATCGAGTGTCTGAACTGTAAAATCATACACAGAAGTAGCTGGAGCTTCCCAGGCAGAGAGTGGCAGGGAGCAGTCCGACAGAGACATCAGCAGCAGCAAGAACAACTCGTTAGCTTATCCTGCCTGTCTGGCTCTCGCTCCCTCCCCCCCACCCCCCCCACCCTCCCAGTGCACCACCCCCCCCCAGTTCACCAGCATTCAGTAGTCGCTGATTATTTCTACCTCAGCACCTCCATAGATCTGCTATTGTACTGCGATTGTCTGAGCTTCCTGTACACTCATCACTCTGTCCTGGTGTGTGCATTTCAGTGAATAATCTTTGGACCATGTACAGAAATGTTTTATTCCTGTGAATCAGGAAGAGAACGAGTGATAAGAGAGAGAGAAAAATTCAAGGAGAGACACTCGCATTTCCATAGCACCTTAGGACTGAGATGAGGAGGAATTTCTTCACCCAGAGAGTGGTGAACCTGTGGAATTCTCTACCACAGAAGACAGTTGAGGCCAATTCATTAAATATATTCAAGAAGGAGTTAGATATATTTCTTAAGGCTAAAGGGATCAAGGGTTATGGGGAGAAAGCAGGGACAGGGTGCTGAATTTGGATGATCAGCCATGATTGCATTGAATGGCGGAGCAGGCTCGAGGGGCCGAATGGCCTACTCCTGCTCCTATCTTCTCTGTTTCTATCACATCTCAGAAATGTCCCAAACCCCGTCACGTCCAATTAATTACTTTGAAATGAAGACACTGTTGTTAGGTAGGTAAGTGTAGCAGGAGGGTCGTATTGCGCACAGCATCATCCCATGATTTGCAAGGAGATGAATGGCCAGCCAATTTGGTTTTGGTGGGGCTGCTGGAGGGAGTAGAGATGGCCAAGGCAGCAGAACTCTCTGCTCTTCCTCAAATAATGTCATGGGATCTTTAACACCCATCGCGACAGGGTGCCATCCAAAGGACAGCAGATTCAGCAATGTAGCATTCTCGAGGGATGCAGATAAAGATTAGGGTGGCCATTCATCTCGTGCACGAACCTTGTTGTCAGGGACATGATGTGAGGACAAGATTGCAGGCGGAGGAGGCCCCTGACCCATGGTCAAGTAGCCTGCAGACATTCACTGGCTCACAATGAGTAATGGCTACTTGGCTGAGGCAGCAGAGAGTTGCCAATAATTGATCCCTGCAAGGGCTCAGCTCCCTCAGGAGGGGTTGGGAATTTTCTGTCCACCACAGAGTGACTTTGAGCTTATTTATTTTAACTCAAAGTCAACCATTAAAAAATAGGGAAATGGCTTATACACAGTGGATGTACAGGCTTCGGGCAACAGCCCACTGCCCCCACAACACTTCTCTTTATGGGAAAAGTACTGTAACAGCCAAAACTCCAGACAACTGCTTTCCTCGTGGTCAGCTGTGGCTCAGTGGGCAGCACCCTCGCCTCTGACTCAGAAGGTTGTGAGTTCAAATTCCATTCTGGAGACTCGAGCACAAAAATCTAGGCTGACACTCCAGTGCAGTACTGAGGGAGTGCTGCACTGTCGGAGGTGCCATCTTTTGGATGAGATGTTAAACTGAGGCCCCGTCTGCTCTCTCAGGTGGACACAAAAGCTCCCATGGCATTATTTCAAAGAAGAGCAGGGGAGTTATCCCTGTGTCCTGGTCAATATTTATCCCTCAATCAACATATCAAAAACAGATTATCTGGTCATTATCACATTGCTGTTTGTGGGAGCTTGCTGTGCGCAAATTGGCTGCCGCATTTCCCACATTACAACAGTGACTACACTCCAAAAGTACTTCATTGGCTGTAAAGCGCTTTGGGACGTCCGGTGGTCGTGAAAGGCACTGTATAAATACAAGTCTTTCTTTCTATGGATACTGGGAGCACATCGATAAACTGCTGAGGGGTTTTTAAACCAATTCATCTTTTTTTTTTAATCTTCCTTTTCAAAACTTGTCCCTGCCCTTTGAAGCTATTCATGTTGCCACTGTCAGGATTTGCAGTTTGAGGGAATAAGCCTGGAATTCGATGATTTGCAAACTTGTGTAAGTGAATCTCGCTGAGTCCGCAGCCTATGGTACACCTCTGTGTGTCTGAAAGGAACCATCAATGTCAATGTCCCAGAAAAGTCCAGCTCTTTGTTCATAGAAACTGCTGCCTTTGGCATTCTCTACTGCCCGTTCAGCATATCAGCTTTCAGCTGACATTCATTTGACTCATTCACTGTGCTTCCCCTCTGTCCCAACATTGATTAACCCTTTCACTTAAACACAATAACTTCTAACTATTAAGGTGTCAGCTGTTGCTCTCTTGCCGACTGAGTTAGAAGGTTGTGTAGTTCCAGTCCCAGACTTTGAGCACATAACCCAGGCTGACACTCCAGTGCAGTACTGAGGGAACGCTGCACTGTTGGAGGTGCTGTTAAACCGAGGCCCGTCTGCTCTCTCAGGTAAAAGATCCCATGGCACTATTTTGAAGAGGAGCAGGGGCGTTCTCAGCTGCGACCTGTTTTTTTGGGACTACAGCCAATGAAGTCCTTTTGAAATGTCGTAAATGCGACAGCCAATTTGCGCACAGCAAGCTCCCACAAAGAGCAATCTGTCTTTGCTGATGTTGGTGGATTGAAATGTTGGTTGAATCACTGAAACTAACTTTTTAAACTGATATATTGTAATAACGTGCATATCTGCTGATGATAGCGCCACCCAAAAGTTGACACTGTTTTGGCCCATTTTTCACATCATATTTTTCTCAAACCTGTGCAGCCTTCACTTTGCACCAAAGGGGGGAGATTATACCGAGTCTGTGCAGCAGCGCTTGATCCACCAGGTGCGGTGCGCTCGGGGAGTCGGCAGGGGGCGTGCCGGCCGGTGGGAGCGGGGGGGGGGGGAAGGTGAAGGCGGTGACACCGCGTCCCCCGGGCGGACGGGAGAGGCGGCGGCACCAGGCGGAAGTGAAGAGGGTGAGTGTCATGGAGACAGGTGAGAGCAGCAGGTGAGGAGCCGTGGGCGGGTCCGGCTGAGGCTGGGCGGATCCTCTTAGCGTTAAACTACAATAGAATTACACAGGATATACGGCGCAGAGACAGGCCATTCGGCCCAGCCAGTCCATGGCGGCATTTATGCTCCACTCGAGTCTCCTCCCGTCTTTCCTCATCTAAATCTATCAGCATAAACCCTCTATTCCCTGCTCCCTCATATGTTTATCCAGCCTCCCCTTAAATGCATCCATTATATTCGCTGTCCACTGCCCCCCTCAGCTCATCTCCCCTCCCCCCTCCGAGTCCCCATCCCCTCCCCCCTCCGAGCCCCCATCCCCTCCCCCCTCCGAGCCCCCATCCCCTCTCTCCCCCCCCCGGATCCTCATCCCCTCTCTCCCCCCCCCGGATCCTCATCCCCTCCCCCCTCCGAGTCCCCATCCCCTCTCTTCCCCACCCACCCCCCCGGGATCCGAGTCCCCTCCCCCCTCCGAGTCCCCATCCCCTCTCTCCCCTCCCCCCCCGGGATCCTCATCCCAACCCAAGCCTTCAACCCTTCCCCTCTCCCTCCGGTCCCAATCCCATCCCCCCCCCCCCCCAGGGGTTCCCGTCCCTTCCTCCCCAGAGTCCCAGTTAAGCCAACTCACGATTTAATCGTGAGACACGTGATTTTTAATGCAAATTCAGCCCATCTTGTGATCCACCTGAGAAAACATACCATTTTAAACTTTGTCTGCAATATTGTTGACACGCTGAGCAAACCGATTTTGCGTGCTCTGCCACACACTATGCAGAGAAATCCAATTCACTGGGCAGGCTGGCAGATGTAGTTCCATTCTCTTCGTAACACCATCCGGAGCCGTGTAAGTCCATCTCGACGAGACCTGCATTTGCCAGAATGCGCTGCATCGCGCTATTCACCTGTGCACGCGCACGATTCGGCAGAGTCAGCGAGTGCGATCTGATGTGGGTGAGACTTGGGTGGGTGGAGGAGAATGCTGGAGAGTGGCAGGTAGATGGACAGAGAGAGGAATGGGAGAAAGTTGGAGGTCGAGAGAGAGATTGGGGAAGAGTGACGTAGAGAGATGGAGGTACAGAGAGAGAGAGAGAGAGAGAGAGATGGGGTTACAGAGAAAGGTGGGGGAAGGTTGATGCAGAGAAGGGGGTAGAGAGAGAGAGAGAGTGGACGAGAACTCTGGAGAGACTGGGGGAGGAAGAGAGAGAGACCAGGCAGGTAGAAAGAGTAGAAGACACTGAGGGCAAGAGATAGTGAGATACAGGGAAAAGAGGAAGGGTGGAGACAGATGAGAGAAAGAAACTGAGAGGTAGTGGAAAAAAGACAGACAGGGGAGAGCGATTGAGAGATGTGAGGGAGAGGGAATGGAAGGAGGGGGATTGAAGAGAGAAACCAGAGGGATTGGAGAGCGAGACCAGAGGCCAGGGGGAGGGAGGGAGACTGATAGACAGATAGGGGGACAGGAAAGAGGAGGGTGTTCAAGTTTTTAGGCTGCACCACATGGTTTTCTTGAGTCCAGTGACAAAAGTCATTCCTGTAGTTAAGCCCACACACCCAGTTAACTGAAGTGACTTTATATGCAAATATCTGGAAATATAGCCCAGGGTCAATCGGAACACTTGTTGTTGCAATTTGCTAATTGGTATGACAGGAACCACCGAGGTTAATCCCTCTCCAGGAAGAGCAGGGAGATGTCATATAATGAGGTTTATAAACCAAAAAATAGCAACTCATGATTTCTTACCAAACCTCATGATTTTTTAAGAGTTTGTCTCCTGACTTATGAGACGGTGGAGTTGTCATTACTGGGGATCCCATCCCATCCCATCCCATCCCCCTGGGGGTTCCTACTTCGTCCCTTCCTCCTGGGGGTCCCCATCCCAACCCTCCTTCCCCCCCCTGGGGGGGGGGGGGGAGGTCAGCTCCTCCCCCGTCCCCTCTGGTCTCGTTCTCCAAGCCTTGTGGTTTCTCTCTTCAGCCCCCTCCGTCCCTTCCTCCTGGGGGTCCCCATTTCTTCTCCCCCCGGGGGGGGGGGGGGTCCGCCCCCTGTCCAGCCTTCTTCCCCCCCCCCCCCCCATCCCGTATTCCCCCCCCCCCCCCACTGTCGTCCCGTTCAGCCCTCCGCCCCCTGTCGTCCCATCCCTTTTCTTTTCCCCCCCCTAGTCCCTTCCAGATAGTCTGTTCAAAAATCTGCATGGTCCAGTCCATAACCAAGTGCCAACTTCAGATGATCTTACAAACCAGGCTGATGTATATATGCACTTGCATGTCTGGGTTTAAGCTCTTGCTGTCAAGTGAACTCCAAGTAAAGGCATTTTACAGTAGACCATCTCTGTCTGTTCCATGGTGAGAATGATGTTGTGATGACACCGGATTCTATCTGGTGTTACAAGTCATGTAGCTAAAGGAGCAATTTCCCTTAATCCCATTCCGCATATCCTTCTACATTTTTATTTTTCAAATATTTCTCGTCTTTCCTTTTAAAGGCCATTCTGGATTCTCCTGCGACACTGTTTCTGGTGGGACGACCCATGTTGCCTTCTGTGTTTAAAAAAAATTCTCCTAACCCCTCCATTTGTTCTTTTGGTGATCTTAAATTTACGTCCTCTAGTTACCCACTCAGTGACCAGTGGAAATAGTTTTTCTCAATTTACTTTATCAAAACTTCCCAATCTTCAGTACTTCTCTTAGCCATCCTGCTGTAATGAAAAGTGCCTCTGTTTCTCTGGTCTCTCCTCATGCTGAAGTCTCTCGCTGCCGTTGATCATATTTTGTTACAGTAGGTCCTTGAACCGTTTGTGTCCTCATCTCTTATCTTTTCTCTTTTGTAGTGTTTATATATTTTTAAAACTGTTAAATGTTCATGTTACAACCAAAGTGGCAGCTTAAGGACTTGTGGGAAGAACATTTATAATGTTGCAGGACTCAAGATTGCTGGAAAACTCTCTGATGTGGCGCCATTCTCCTCTAATCCTGTCGGCAGTTTGTGATCGGTTATCAGGGTAGACTTTCTGATCAGGAACTGTTGGAATTTCTTGATTCCAAACACTATGGCGAGTGCTTCCTTTTCAATTTGCAAGTAGTTTCTTTTGCCCTTTCTGAGGGTTTGCGATGTGAACACGATTGGGTTCTCTTGGCCGCCATCCTTACGTGGCTTATGACAGCTCCCACACCATAGCTAGAAGCATCACACGCTAAGTTAAGCTCACGCTCTGTGTCGTAGTGCACAGGTAGAGCATCACTAGAGAGACTTCTCTTACAAGCGTCGTAAGCTTCCTGTTGCACTTTCGTCCACTTCCACTGGACATCTTTCTTGAGTTCGTACATTGGAGCTAACATGGTCGCTAACTCAGGTAAGAAACGTGTGTAGTACTGGACCATTCCAAGGAAAGATCTTAACTCAGACACATTCTGTGGCTTTGGAGCATTGATGACAGCATCAACCTTTTCCTTCACTGGTTGCAAGCCATTTGCATCAACTTTCAGACCAAGGTACACAACCTCGGGCTGCACAAAAGCACATTTTCTCCTTTTCAATTTGACGTTGTGGACATGCAACCTTTGAAGCACTAAATCTAACACTTCTAGATTTTCTTCCTCGCTGCTTGTTGCGATCAGCACATTGTCTTGATTACATAAGCAATTTGGAGTTCCTTGTAAAATCTTACCCATCGTAGCCTGGAGGATTTTGAGGCAGGACTTTACTCCATACGGTAGCTTGGTGTATGAGTCCAGTCCCTTGTGTGTGTTGATGGTGAGATACTGTTGACTCTCTTTGTCAACATTCAGCTGAGCATAAGCGTGTAACAGGTCAAGCTTGGAGAAAACCTTTGACCCAGAGAGTGCTGCATACAAATCCTGTGATGTAGGTAACGGGTACTGCTCATCGTCAACTGCTTGGCTGATAGTAACTTTGTAGTCACCGCACAAGCGAACAGTTTTGTCTGCTTTGGGCACGACCACAATCGGGCTAGCCCATTCACTTTGGTCAGTTTTTACTCGCACTCCATTCTCTCTGAGCTTCGCTAGCTCTTCCTCCACCTGACTTTTCAACGCATAGGGGACCAGCCTTGCCTTACAATAGACAGGCTTCGCGTTGGACTTGATGCGGATATGTGCGTCATACCCAGTGATGCCCTCATATCTGTCTGTGAACATGCTTTCGTACTTGTTCAGCATTGTGTCAACTCGCTTCTTTGAAGCACCTACACTGAAGATGTTTTTCCAGTCTAGTTTTAACTTTCTCAATCAGTCTTTGCCCATGAGGGTTGGCCTGTTGTTGTCACTCGCTACAGTAATAGGCAGCTTTACTGTACATTCCATTTGTCCACATATCTCTAGGATTTCTCCGGAGTAGGTTTTTAACTCTACCGTATTCTTTGTAAGTGGTATTTAATTGAACTTCTCATGTCCTTATTCATGCTAGAGCAGTCCGCCGCCGTGTCGATACACATATCAATATATTGCTCATTGATCAAAAGTTTTGTATGGAAGTCTTTCTCATGACTGCTTGTGTTGCCACTAGTGGCATAGATACTGTAGATGCCTAGTTCTTCAACATCAGGTGTGTTCACTTCAGTATTGGAAATTCCTCCCTTTTGTTGTCACTGCTTTGCATTGCCACTAGAAAGGTTTGTACTTCCTGCTTTCGATCTAGCTCTGCAAGCTGTTGAAATATGGCCTTGCTTCTGGCAGCGAAAACACTTCACATTTCTGTATCGGCAGGACTGTGGTGAGTGATTTCCATTGCAGTGAAAGCAATTCACTGAACTGCTCTCACCGACATGCTGTTGACTCGGTCTCACAGCTTTAGGTTTGGCGGTGGCTTTCTGACTGTAGACCTCAGCTGCACTCGTCACTTGAGTTGGACGGAGCTCCCTCGCATTCGGAGACGCCATCTCCATAGATCGGGCAATTTTGCATGCTATGCCAAACGTTAGGTTCGGAGTACAAAAGCAAAATACTGCGGATGCTGGAAATCTGAAATAAAAACAGAAAATGCTGGAAATACTCAGCAGGTCAGGCAGCATCTGTAGGGAGAGTTGCTGCCTGACCTGAGTATTTCCAGCATTTTCTGTTTTTATTTTGTGTTTAGGTTTGGAGTGTTCAGTAACTTGGACTGTGCGCTCATCCACCAGTCCACACACAAACTTATCTCGCAATGCACGATCCAAAAATGTGCTGCAGTTGCCCTGCAGAGACAGGTTCTTAAGAGCTACAATGTACTCCCTGATGGTTTCACTTTGTTTTTGGTTTCTGTACCAAACTTAGAAATAGCAGAGTTATAACGGCTTTGGGTCGAAATGGTCCTCGAGTTTCTTGACAATGTCTTCAAATGACGCATCCTTCATTTTCCCTGGCGCAAGTAGGTTTGTCAGAGTCCGTAGACATCTGGCCCGATCTCTGTTAGAAAAATTGCTTTTTTTCTGTTCACAAATCACTTTATTTTGAGCTTGAACATTCTCATCTGCACCTTCAGTCTCAATAATGTTATTGGCCTTAAAAAAAACATCTCCATCCACTCAATGTAAGAACTGAATGGTTCGCGAGCTCGGTCATACAGGTCGAGGCTTCCGATGGATCCTGTAGACGCGGCCATGATTGTCCCGATCCCGTTGAACGGTGACTCAGCCGCTACCTGTGTACCTGTGAGAATCAACGCCGCTGTTGCTGTGTATACATACACGCGAAGGCAAAGCACAGACAATTCTGCATTAGCATAAACGGTAAAACATCGCAAAAATTCAGTTTCGGTGTCACAAATTCACCGTAAACTTTTCCACTCGAAGGTTGAACACTGTGTCCTTCCATGATCCCTAAAAATGGCTTTGGGATCCCATTCCTGTCGCCAAAATGTAATATATGTGGGTAGAACAAATGAAGGACAGAGACAGGATGAGTTGCTAGTCCGTGTGCTTACTTTATTAGGCCAGAGTGAACTGAGCATGATTGTCCCAAACCATGTGATATACATCACAGTTAGTAAAGTAAGTTTGTTGTGAAATGTATTTTATAACTGGGTGTGACATCACCATCATATCCAGCTGAGGACTCCAGTTGCGACCTTACACTTGCTAATTGCAGTTAGTATTGTGTTTACTGTCCTTGTTATGGTTCCAGGCCCCGCCGCCGCTCCCCTCCCCACCGCTCAGGTCCAATCCCAGCTCAGCTCCTCACTACTCCCTGTTTCTGCTCGGGGA
The DNA here is from genome assembly GCF_052327205.1 of Somniosus microcephalus. NCBI lineage: Eukaryota > Metazoa > Chordata > Chondrichthyes > Squaliformes > Somniosidae > Somniosus > Somniosus microcephalus. Next base: position 18,057,541 of record NC_141015.1, on the reverse strand, counting down.
TTGAACGGAGTTGTGGACTATGGTGGGCAGTTTTGTGGGATCAAGAATCGGTGAGGTTCAATGCCCCAGAGCAGCAGCAGATAGGAGGCAGGGTGACTGTGAGTATTCAGGAAGGGAACTGAGCTCCAGCCTGAATGGGGGCGCGGGTGGGGGTGAGGAGAGGGATGAAGAGCGCCATTGTGAGCTGACTGAGAAGAAGACCACAGCCTCCATGCACTGGGGCGGGGAGATGGTGAGAATTGAGCGTCCAGGTCACTGTGAGCCATTCCTGGGCGAGTCTGGGCAGCGAGTGCTGGCACACTATTCAATTAGAGGGCATCACCGGCAATTGGCGCCCTTCTGACTGGACAGGCATCAGGAGTGGAAACCCCACCCTCCCCAACCCAGGGCCCCTGAGGCCAATTGTAGGCAAAGCTGTGACACCTGCCATGGTTGATTAGCCTGATGACGCACTCGACGCTCGCATGAAGAATGGGGCAGGGTACATGAGGGCTGCTGGTGAGTGTGCAGTTATATCAATCAGTGCCTTGGGAAAGGAGGGAGCAGTAGCTCCGCTGGGATTATTGAGGCTAATGAAGTGAGGGGGAGATGGAGAAAGGTTCTGCAGGTTGGACTAAACAAGTTCAGTTGTTCTTGTATTGTATATAAAATTAGAAAACAATTGTACAAAACCGTTGCTTAGATTCCAATCTTTGTCAGACATTCTTTATTTTACATATAAATCACCCGAAGCCCTTGACCTATTTTGGGCTGCGATGATAAACCGAGGCACTGTGTGCCTGTTCAGACATCCCACGGCACTATTCGAGGAGGCGCTGGGAGTTTTCCCAGTGTCTTGGCCGTCTTCCTCGCGCAACCCCAACACCACTCAAAACAGGTTAACTGGTCACTCGTCTCATCACTGTTTGTGGGATCTTGCTGTGTGTAATTTTGGCTGTCATGACTGGACTTCAGGGAACCAATTCAGTGGCTGCGAAGAGCTTTGGGATGTCCTGAGGACATGCAAGGCGCTGTTTATAAACGCAAGTTCTTTCTTGATTGGATTCCAGCCGGGAACGCAGGCCTCGGTCTGGCCGTTGCAGTGTCTGTTTCATTCTTAACGTTCTCTTTCTTTTCACCGTAGGTGCCAGCTGCTGGAGCTGCCCTGGGAGGATGTCCTGGTGCCCCACGTCCTGTGCCACCTCCCGCTGCACCAGCTGGTCTGCCTGCAGCGGGTCAGCAAACAGTTCCACACCTTGATCCAGGTCTACCTGTCAAACTGCCACACTCTGGACAGCTCGCAGGTAACACGCCAGTGCAGCCAAGGACATTGTGCCTCCATCACCGCCCATGAATCCTCCTTCAGCAGTGATGGGGGCACTAGGCTGGGAATCATAGAACCATAGAAATTTACAGCACAGAAGGGAGGCCATTTGGCCCATCTTGTCTGTGTCGGCCGACAAAGAGCGATCCAACCTAAAATAACAACAGAAAATGCTGGAAAAACTCGGCAGGTCAGGCAACATCCGTGGAGAGAAATTAGAGTCAAGTGGGGTCCAACCTAATCCCACTTTCCAGCTCTTGGTCCGTAGCCTTGCAGGTTACGGCACTTCAAGTGCATTTTTAAAAATACTCGTTCACGGGATGTGGGCGTCGCTGGAAAGGTCAGCATTTATTGCCCATCCCTAATTGCCCTCGAGAAGGTGGTGGTGAGCCGCCGCCTTGAACCGCTGCAGTCTGTGTGGTGAAGGTGCTCTCACAAAGTGCTGTCAGGGAGGGAGTTCCAGGATTTTGACCCAGCGACGATGAAGGAACAGCCGATATATTTCCAAGTCAGGATGGTTTGTAAGTACTTTTATATCCAAGTACTTTTTAAATGCGATGAGGGGTCTCTGCCTCTATCACCCTTTCAGGCAGTGAGTTCCACCACCACCCTCTGGGTGAAAAAAGTTCTCCTCAACTCCCCTCTAATCCTTCTATCAATTACTTTAAATCTATGCTCCTGGTTATTGATCTCTCTGCCAAGGGAAATAGGTCCTTCCTATCCACTCTATCTAGGGAAGCTGACTTTGTGACCAGCTCTCGTTATTGATCTGGAATGCGCTGCCTGAAAGGGCGGTGGAAGCCTATTCAGCCGTAACTTTCAAAAGGGAATTGGATATAAACTTGAAACGGAAATATTTGCAGGGCTATGGAGAAAGAGCAGAGGGGTGGAACTATTGGAGAGCTCTTTCAAAGAGCTGGCACGGGCACAATGGTTCGAATAGACTCCCTGTGCTGTAAGATTCTGTGATTATATAGGATATACTTGCATTGGAGGCAGTTCAGAGAAGGTTCACGAGGTTGATTCCGGAGATGAAGGGGTTGTCTTATGAAGAAAGGTTGGGCCGATACTCATTGGAATTTAGAAAAATGAGAGGTGATCTTATTGAAACATGTAAGATTCTGAGGGGGCTTGACAGGGTAGAGGCAGAGAGGATGTCCCCCCCCTTGTGGGGGAATCTAGAACTAGGGGGCATAATTTCAGAATAAGGGGTCGCCTTTTTAAATCGGAAATGAGGAGGAATTTCTTCTCTCTGAGGGTGGTGAATCTTTAGAATTCTCTTCCCCAGAGAGCTGTGGAGGCTGGGTCAGTGAATATATTTAAGGTGGAGATAGATAGATTTTTGAACGGTAAGGGAGTCGAGGGTTATGGGGAGCGGGCAGGGAAGTGGAGTTGAGGCCAAGATCAGATCAGCCATGATCTTATTGAATGGCGGAGCAGGCTCGAGGGGCCAAATGGCCGACTCCTGCTCCTACGTCTTATGTTCTTTATAATCGGGGCAGTGCTACTTGGAAAGGACAGGGTATTGTCACTTGAAGAAATGGTATATGCCTGGTGATAGTTTTAGTCCTCCAGTTGATTAGAGTTATGGAGTTAGAGTTAGCATTCTCACGGTGCGTGTTCACCTCTGTTAGGTTGAGGGATTGCCTCTGTATTAGGGTTTGCTTTTGGGTTTGGGACGAGCGAGAAGAGTTTTGCCAGGCACACTGTTTCACCCTCCCCCTGCTGGAGAACATTAGTGTTCCATCAATACCTACGAGCTGGGGATTACTGTGGGAGAATAGCCCGTGTTCCTGACTGTCCCTCATGCTGGCTGCGGGACCGCATGGACCGGGTGAGTGTGGAGGAACAGTCAGTATCCAGACCAACCTGCTGCCTAGCTCCAGCACAGTGTACAGATGTGTTCCCTCAGTAACTACAAATGGCAGTGTTGGAGTGCAGAGGCTGAAAGAATCGGAGAAGAAGGAATAGAAATAACAGATCGCAGGAAAGGTGTACGCTGAAAAGCTGGCACTCGCTGGTCTGTTTAATTTCTTGCATGGTGGGATTGCAGCCTTATCGAGGCAACACTGGAGTCTCGGGTTAACACAGCTCGTCACAAGCGGGAGCAGATGGTCAGCACTGGGTGCATATAAAAAGGCTGCCAACTGCGGACTTCCCATGGTGCCAACACAGCGTCAGAGGTCCTGAACTTCCTCCGTACTGCAACTCCCGGATCTGGCGAACCGCGGGGAGGGGATCTTTGGCCGTTGGGGGGAAAGCTGCATAATCACATGAAGGAGAAAGGAATAGAAGGATATGCTGATAGGGCGGGAGGAGGCTCGTGTGGAGCATAAACACCAGCACGGACCAGTTGGGCCGAATGGCCTGTTTCTGGGCTGTACATTCTATGTAAGTCACCTTGGGCAACCAGCGGCTCACTGGAGGAGCTTGGGCCAGCTTGGAATGGTGCATGGAGATGGGGAGGAGAGAAATAAAAGAGCATTGGAAATAATCATTACTGGTTTCTTTCTTTTTCTCTCTGGTTTGAGTTCAGGTCGGGGCTGCCATCCCTCAGCACGCGTTCTGCAAAATACTGAAAGACAACACGGTGCTGCACCGCCTGATCGTCCACAGCTGCTCTGATTGGCTGACGGACAGTGAGCTCTTGCCGGTGATTGGCCAAAATCACCACTTGGAGAAGGTTGACATCACAGGCTGCCGAGGTCTGAGCAGGCGGTCGCTGGTGGCCTTGTCGCTGTGCTGCCCCAACCTGCAGCACCTTTCTCTCAGGCAGTGCGACTGGGTGGATCCCCTCTCCCTGCGGAGCCTGGCGGATCGCTGCTGCCTGCTGACGTCGGTCGACCTGACCGCCTGCAAGCAGCTGAACGACGACGCCATCTGCTACCTGGCCCGGAAGTGTCCAAAGATCAAGTCGCTGTCTCTGGCGGTCAACGCGAACCTCAGCGATAGCTCAGTGCAGGAGGTGGCGAAACAGTGCACTGAGCTGGAACACCTGGATCTGACTGGCTGTCTCCGCCTCAGGAACGAATGTATGAGGTAAAGACCAAGCCCCACTGCGGTCAAATATTCCAGGCATTTTTTTTAACGTGTCCCTCCTAAACTGTTGAAGGTCCGCAAAGTAATTGTGGTAGGGACAATTGTTGAGTAGTAATCTAGAGGCCTGGATTCATAATCCATAGAACGTGAGTTCACATCCCACCATGGCAGTTTGAATCCAGTTAAAAACAATCTGAAAATAAAAAGCTGGTTATCAGTAAAAAGTGACTGTGAAGCTGTCGGATTATCATAAAAACCCAACTCCTTCACTAATGTCTTTTAGGGAAGGAAATCTTTCCTTACCCGGTCTGGCCTATATGTGACTCCAGTCCCACACCGGCGTGGTTGACCCTTAACCGCCCTCTAAAGTGGCCGAGCGAAGCACTCCGTTGTACCAAACCACTCCCTTCTCGGGGTAACTGGGGATAACCAGTGAATACGGTCGCACGGTGGTAATATTACTGGACTAGTCATCCAGAGGCCTGGACTAATGATCGGGAGACGTGAGTTCAGATCTCACCACGACAGCTGGGGAATTTAAATTCAGTTCAATAAATCTGGGATAAAAAAAGCTAGTATCAGTAATGGTGACCAGATTGTCCTAAAATAGAAAAGGAAATCTGCCGCCCTTACCCGGTCTGGCCTATATATGACTCCAGACCCACAGCAACGTGGTTGACTCTGAAGCAAGCCATTCCGTGTCTGCTACAAAACACTGTAGCGGTTCAAGAAAGCAGCTCCTTTTCAAGGGCAACTAGGGATGGGCAATAAATGCTGGCCTTGCCAGCGACGCCCACAACCTATGAATTTTTAAAAAGTATGAAAACTGCATTATTTATTTTCTCGAACTAAATTTAGTTTAAAAAAAAATGAAACTCAGGATGAATGTAGCATGTCACGTGGTACTGAGGCACATGGAGCAGGAAGGTGCCAGTGCTGATGGTGGCAGCCAGGATGGTACTGGGGCGCAACAATTGGCTTCAGTGTCGGGAAAGAGAAACAAAAAGCAGCCAGTGTTGCTGAAGGTTAACCAATAACTCCTGCTGGGAACTGCTCCTGGGCAGGACCGGGCCCGACTACAATGCTTCCCGTCTTTGGGATTCCAGCTTCTCTGGAATTGTATTCCATCACGAGTCATTGCTTTTAGGGGCAAGGGGAATAAGAATACCTCAGACCCTGTTTCTGCTTAAATTAAGACGAGGCAAAAGTTTTCTCATGACATTTATTCAACGTTCGGAGTATGTTCAATAATAGGACAGTTACTCAATCGTAACAAGTTTGCAAATGAACAGTGTTTAGATGTGGATGATACTTTTCCTATTTCCCTACATTACAAAAGTGACTACATTTCAAAAGTACTTCAATGGGCGTGAAGCACTTTCTAATTGGAAGTCCTTTTCTTTAATAGTTTACTCTTAGCTGTCAGCCGTGGCTCAGTGGGTAGCACCCTCGCCTCTGAGTCAGAAGGTTGTGGGTTCAAGTCCCACTCGAGACATGAGCACAAAAATCTAGGCTGACACTCCAGTGCAGTGCTGAGGGAGTGCAGCACTGTCGGAGGTGCCGTCTTTCAGATGAGACGTTAAACCGTCTGCTCTCTCAGGTGGACGTAAAAGATCCCAGGGCACTATTTGAAGAGCAGGGGAGTTCTCCCCGGTGTCCTGGTCAGTATTTATCCCTCAACCAACATCACTAAAACAGATGATCTCATAGAGTCATTACGGCACAGAAGGAGACCATTCGGTCCATCGAGTCCATGCCGGCTCTCTGTAGAGCAATCCAGTCAGTCCCATTCCCCCGCTCTATCCCCGTAGCCCTGCACGTTTATTTCCCTCAAGTGCCTATCCAATTTCCTTTTGAAATCATTGATCGTCTCCATTTCCACCACCCTCGTCGGCAGCAAGTTTCAGGTCATTACCACTCGCTGCGTAACAAAGTTTTTCCTCACATCCCCCCTGTATCTCTTGCCCAAAACCTTAAATCTGTGTCCCCTAGCCCTTGAACCATCAGCTAACGGGAACAGCCTTTCTCTTGTCTACCTTATCCAAACCCTGATCTGGTCATTATCACATTGCAGTTTGTGGGAGCTTGCTGTGCGCAAATTGGCTGCCGCATTTCCTACATTACAACAGTGACTACACTTCAAAAAGTAATTAATTGGCTGTAAAGTGCTTTGGGATGACCGGTGGTCATGAAAGGCGCTGTATAAATGCAAGTCTTTATTTTTTTTTTGTGTTAATTCATATGTTGTGGGCGTGACTTGTATTAAAAAGGTGTTCCAACTCATTGTGTTTTCCAGGACGGTTGCAGAATATTGCACGAAACTCCACTCACTGAAAGTGAACCACTGTCATAACATCAATGAAGGGAGCTTAGAAGCTTTGCGCAAGAAGGGAGTGGACATTGACGTACAGCCGCCCCTCCAGCGGGCACTGGTCCTTCTGCAGGATGTTGTGGGCTTTGCTCCATATATCAACCTCCAGATCTGAACAGAACTATTCTGGTAAACTAGTTCCTCGTCCCCCCCCCCCCCCCCCCCGACACACACGCACTCAACACTTATGGTGGTTATGTAAACTTAGATTAAAGTAGATGGTATAATATTTCAGCAGTGAACTGCTAATCCTTTGTCAAACTTGCAGTAACGACATTACAATCACTCGTCACTCAGCGTGATACTGGAATGAGTCGAGACCAGTAACCGACAGCCTGCCCATGCATAGGTTTCAGCCTGGGTCGCCAACATGGAGAATCACTGGGGCTATGTCCCTTTTTAGATGGGTTTTGATACTGTGAAGTGATGAGGGTAGCCACGTTACACTGCTGGGGGTAAGGCAGAGTACTGCTTGCGTTTACCCAAACAGAACTGTGAAAGCATTAATGTTAATGGTGAATCAACTGTCCTGTCGGCCATACTGATCTGAAAGGTCCCAGGTTTATTTTTATTTATTTGTGAGCTTGCTGTGCGCAAATTGGCTGCCACATTTCCTACATTACAACAGTGACTACACTTCAAAAAGTACTTCATTGGCTGTAAAGCACTTTGGGACGTCCGGTGGTCATGAAAGGCGCTATATAAATGCAAGTCTTTGTTTCTTTTATTCCATTTAAGAGGTGAAGTGTTGCAGCCATTATTCAGATACATCTAAGGAAATAGGACGTTTCAGACACTCTGGTTTGGAAGGTAGAGGCAACAGAGATGGAGTCTTTACAGAAAGTAGGGGAATAATCCAGTTAGCTGTGGCAGTCAGTGGGCTTGTAATAGAAGTCTGTGTAAAGCACATCAACAGAGAGAAAAGATATGGACCTTGTGAAGGTGAAGGATGGGTGGCAATTGGAAGTCTAGTTAATTAAATTCTCAAGAATATCAACACAATGACAAAAGCAATGGAAGAGGAGGTCAGGGAGGAGGCCAGAGTGGGACTGGAACAAAGTGTGTTCAATATATCCTGCATAAAGACAGGTTCCCAAAACAGCATATTTTATCTGGAGGATGTGTGTTAAAAGAGAGGTTGTTCAAGGTGGGAAGTTCAGCTAGGATGAAGAGGGTGGTGGCAGAGGGGAATGGTTGGGCCGCTGTTCAAGGAAGAAGTGGAGGGCCCACAGGCTGCCCTAGTGAGTGCTGGAGGTGTAGAGGGACTGGATGTCCACAGTGAAAAGATGATTGGGGCTGGAGAATCTGAAATCATTAAAGTGGCAGAGGAGTCACAGATGTAGGTGGGTAGAGACTAGACATGGGGTGGGGAGAGAGTCAAGATAAGAGGAAATTGGGACAGGAGCAAGCTAAAACAATTGGTCTACCAAAACCGTCCTGATTTTTGTATCTTGGAGTGAAGGTAGAAATGAGCTGTGCCTGGCTGGAGATCCGAGGTTGGAGCTGGAAGATCCCCAAAAGAGATGCAATTGTTAATAACTCGGGCAATAATTTTGGTAGTGGGGTCATGGTCCAGAGGGAGGTCAAAGAGTTGGCATTCAGCCTCAGCCAGCTAGAGGTCCCCCTGCCCCATTGTCAACAGGCCTGATGATATCAGGGTTCAAACTGAGAGATGAGCCACTTGCACCAATGCATTCTCTGTACCTTTTCATAGATAAAAATTCTTTTGACCTCCCCTTTATACTTTGAGTATTAATCTTAAATTCACCAACCACTGGAAATAATCTTTCACTATTTACCCTTTTAAAACTTGGAACACCACTCGGCTTCCCCTTAACCTTCCCTGCTCTATTTGAAAACCGCTGTAATAACTGAACCCTGGTAGTATCCTACTAAATCTACATTGTACTTTCTTCGATGGGCCAACGTTGTTTCCATAATGGGGTGCCCAAAACTGCGCACTGCACTCCCAACATTGGCTTTGCTCAGGAGTGGCCCAGACACGGCACCAAGCAGCTCATGAGCTCCGGCAAATTCATTTATTCTTTGGGCTTGTGAGGCTAATTTTGATATTAGCTCTTTTAAACATCCTCATAGAATCACACAGCACAAAAGGTAGCCATTTGGCCCATTTGTGCCTTTGAAAGAGCCATCGAATTAGTCCCGCTCTTTCCCCATAGCCCTGCAAAGTTTTCCTTTTCAAGCATTTATCCAATTCCCTTTCGAAAGTTACATTGAATCTGTTTCCACTACCCTTTCAGGCAGTGCATTCCAGATCATAACTCACGGCTTTAAAACATTCCTCTTAATCACCCCGCTGGTTCTTTGGCTAATTATCTTAAATTGGTGTCCTCTGGTTACCAATAATCCTGCCAGTGGAAATAGTTTCTCATTTACTCTAGGAAAACCCCTCATAATTTTGAACACCTCTATTAAATCTCCCCTTAACCTTCTCTGCTCGAAGGATAGCAATCCCAGTTTTTCTAGTCTGTTCTCATCAGTAAAGTCCCTCATCACTGGTACCATTCTAGTAAATCTCCTCTGTGCCCTCTCTGGAAGACTGGCCTCTGATTGACAGGTGTATATGTGGCCCATGCAGTGGTTTTGATATGAATATCCCTAGCCTAACATATTATTTGTACAGATACTTTAGTACTAAAACACAGAAAATGATTTGTTCTTCTGGTTTGATTTGTCTCTATTGTTAGCCTCTTGACTCAAGGTTGTGGGTCCAATCCAATGTTCCCTTTAAGCTGCGGGGCCACACAGCGTTCCAGAGATCCAGCACAGCCGGTGAGCCCCACGCCTACAGAAGGTGAGTGAGTGGGTGACCAGACTGTAGCAGGAAGACACAGATGGTGCAGGAATCCCCCAAGCCAGTGGCACTTGCTAACCGGTTTTCAATTTTTAATACCGGGGAGGGTGAATACTTCTTGGAGGAATGCAGTAAACATCAAACCGCTAGCACCACAGGAGATTTGACTGCATACAGGGGAAAAAGAAAGAAGAAATGCAGTAGTTTATGGAACCTTGATGTGCACATATTGGCTGCTGCATTTGGCTACATAATAAAAGACTGTAATTCAAAATAAATGTAGTGGTTATGAATCACTTTGGGAAATGCTGAGGAAGTGAAAGGTGCTGTATAAAATTCATTCTTTTTAAAAATTTGAATAATTAAGTGACGCTTAACCACTTCCTGTCATTTTTTGTTCTCTGATGTGGTGATAATGCTGAGGCCACGTGGTGGTGCTGGGTATCTTTCTGCCGATTGTTTGTACAACAGAGTGGCTTGCTAGGCCATTGAGTCAACAGATAGCCTGGAGTGATGTGTTGGACAGACCAGGTCGCGTGGAACCCTGAAGGACTTTAAATATTTCTGGCAGCAAGAACTGATCTGCAACTGATAGCAAAACTATCAAAACCCATTTTATTGTTCAAAAGCAACACAGCACATTTACTAACTGTAAACCATAGCTTCACAGGACACAATATTATGCACCATAAACAACAGGGAGTGGATTAGTACAAAGGCAGAAAAGCTTAATTTACTTTACAGTTTGCTATAATCTTTCACAGGCAGATACAGTGATTAAATATAAATCACCATGTTTTTTATTCAAAGACAATGGCCTAGAAATTCGGGGCGCCAAGCTCGCCTGGGCGCCGGAATTACCGCTCCGGACGGAGCCGCTTGCGCCAGCCGGAAATTCAGTTTCAGCGCCACAAACGGAAGCGGGGCGCTGCTCGAGGCGCCCCGCATCCCTCTTGGGGCGCTGCAACTGAATATCCCAGCGCAACGTGCCGCAGCGCCACATGCTGTGGCATGGCGCGCTGCGGTACTGCAGGCCTTCCTCCCATTCTTAAAGGGGAGGGGCCTGCACCAGTGCGATCAGAGATCGCGAGTGCCGTCAAAAGAGCCCGGCACCGAGGAGAAGTGCCAGGCTCTTGGGACACAGCCGGCACTGCCCGGGGGGGGGCGGAGCGAGGTGCTGGCAGGCGGCCAGCAAAAAAAATGGCCGCCCCGCACCTCCCCTTTAATTAGCGCCACTACCGCCGCAGGTAGGCCCCCCTGAACCGGTCGCAAATTGCGATCGGCATTACAGCGGGGGGCACGACCCAATATCGCGATTGGGGCGGTAGCGGGGCGCTGCGCACACCGATGACATCATCAGTGGCGGTGCAGCGCTACAGGCTAACGCCGCCATTAGCACCCCACTAAATTTCGCAGGAGGCGTGGCCAGTGGCGCTAAACCCACTAAGTGCCCTCTTTGGGCGCTAACTGGTGGCGCAGCCCACCGAATTTCTAGGCCAATGTCTCAGGTCTTCAGTTATCCCCTGAAGTTTGGTGATCTGCACTTTGCTCCTGTCATTGTGGTGAGGTTTTCAATCATTACACACCATCATAACCACATCATTTTTGTTTTTAAGTGCCATGTAAATAGCATGCATTAACCAAATTCCAGCTCGTTAGGAGCAGCTCTGGAGCCAGTTCAGCCACATTTACTGAGGAAGATTTAACAGTTTGTGCAACAACATCTGTGAGGCTACCAATGTGTTCAGAACTTCCTTGCTAGCATTTCACTGACTGTTATACGTCTGGTAACAGAAACCTAATTTTAGATCTATTAATATAAAACAATTAAAAATGACTAGACAATGCCACTCGGTGTAGTACGTACACTATTAAAGGAAAACACTAGTAAAGCAGCTCTCCTCAATGTAAAGTAAAAATCCAGTTTGAAGTGTCTTTAGCTCCTCCAACAACCCCGTTTGTACCGACCTGTCAAAGGAAGCTGGAAGTGACCATCCGCGCGCACAGTTTCAACTCGAAGCATCTTTATAAAATGACTAGCTTCCCTTAAGATATCCCCTCCCCCCCCAATTGGCGCAAGGGGTGAGGCAGGCGGGTGGAGTGTGTTCAGTATCTCCACTAGACGCACACTGAAAAACATCAGCCACACTAAGCGGGCCGGAGACGTGTCCCAGCGTGTTGGCATCGAGGAAGACAGAATTTTTTTTTTTTTTTTTTTTAAATACACTCGCTTACAGTTCAAGCTCACGACAGTAAAATGCTTTACATTTATTTAACACTATGTGGGGGGTGTTAAGTTACACAGATTACTGAAGTATTAACATCAAGGGCACATTTAGATACAGTAATGCTGCTCTGAAGCATAGCGCGTCAGTGAATTTAGCTGTACAATGTTACTGCGTTTTGGATGCTACCAGGTGCAGAATCCACGGACGCAGCACCTCAGTGCTACAAGGCAACAATGTATAATGAAAAAAATAACTGCTGGGATTTCAACCAGGGAACCAGCATTCAAATGATGGTTTCTTGCAGTGTTTTGAGCATAGTAGACCTCTTCATCTTAGAAAGGGGATGAACCCGTGCTTTGCACTCTCCTACCCCACCCCCTAGTTCATGAAGGAAAGGTTTGCATTTATCTGCGAGCTCTGTTGGATGCAGGAGATAGGGAATCAAAGCTAGCCAATGCTGGATCCGAGGATTAACCCATGAAGCACTCAGCATCTCAGTGGAATTTATATTTTCTGGCCGGTTTAAGATTGACGTAAGTTTTCTTCATCTCCTCACTTTCAGTTTTCTTCACTTCAGTGTACCGTTCACCCTTTGTGCTCACCACCCGGTTATCTATGTATCGAATAAGCTTCTTGGGAGCCTGGTAGGAAGCAGAGGACACAGTTCTATCAATCATAAATCAGTCTGATGGTGCCCGTTTACTACCACCCAATGTCTACCAATAGTAGGCAATGAAAAATTTACACCGGTGAAATTGCGGTGTTGTTCTGAGGCAGGAGTTACTACTGAATCGGGGGTTAAGACTAGATCCAGCGTTACGAAATCTCTCCGTCTCTCTACTTCTCTTCCTTTAAGATGCTCCTTAAAACCAAGCTTTTGATCATCTGCCCTAATTTCTCCTCGTGGCTCGGTGTCAAATTTTGTTTGATAACGCTCCTGTGAAGCGCCTTGGGACATTTTACTACGTTAAAGGTGCTATATAAATACAAGTTGTTGTTAACCCAAGCTGGCATGACTAAGGAGTGTGCTTGGTGGGGCAGAGGTGAATCTTCAACCTGGCTGGGTTGGTAATGAATCCCACTTATGCCCAGTGTCTGCTTTTCTACCCTTCCTCATCAAACTAGGCCTCCTGCCAAGGAAGTCATCAAGCTCCTCAATGGACAGTGCTACCCCACCATCTTCAGTGTTTGTATCGACAAGTGTTGTGGAATCTGGGATGGACCAGCAAAGACTAAAATTTGTTTAGCTGAATAAAATTTGGATTTGGAAAAATAGACATTGGGTACAAGTCCAGCAGATTGTGAAATAATCGACTGTTACTAACTGCAGGCTAGGAGAAAGCTTTACAACACTGCAGGTAACTCCTGGTAATAAAATATAACTTTCACATCACAATTAGAAGGAGACTGCACTATTCAGTGGATTGGACCACTGTCCAAGTTTGAATTCAGTCCAGATTGAGGAGATGAAGGTCTCTTTGCTGACTGCAAGGGTCCTTAGAGAAATTAGATCATTTTAAGTGGGTGCAAGTCTAAACCAAAACTGCACAGAACATACAGGAAACTTTCGATTAACCGGCCCCTAAATAACCGGAAATGTCGGTTAACTGGCAAAATTCAGGAGTCGGTTCAGGTAACTTTTATTACCTTTTTTTTACTCCATTTGTTGCTGTGCAAGGGTGTAGCTGCAGCTGTTGCTAAACTACAGAGACGCTTGCAACTTGTGCCGATTGTTCTGAAGCTAAGCAACAGGGTTTGTTGCTTTATACGGAGCTCACTCCGTATCTTTTACTATAGCGTTCGGTTATCCGGAATTGTTGATGAACCGGCACCACGTCGGTCCCGTCCATGCTGGATAACAGAAAGTTTCCTGTAATACTAATTGGAAGTCTGAACCGAGTGGGAAATGGAAAATTCATATTGGTGCAGTCAGGGGTGCTTATCAAAGGCTTGGGTAAGGCATACTGTAGTATCAGACGAGCTAAGGATAGAATACAATCACCATCAGCATGAACTCCAGATTTCTCACTGGGTGGAATGGACGAGAGCCCGACCAGGGCAGGTTATATCTGACACACAGGCCACAGTATGAACATGTCAGATTAAGCATATGTGGAATGTCAACCTCTGCAGACCAGCAGGAACAGCCATCATCTCGGAATCTTGATCATGGAGCGAGTCCTGTGCCATTTCCCAGGTCTCCCCCTGCTGTGTTATCAGCAGAAGGCTGCCTATCTTCACCTTTATCAGAATGGGAGTTCAAAATGCTGATGTTTCGCACCAGCTGCACCCACTCTCCCAATATTTTTTGTGGGGGGGATTAAATTCTCAAATGAAAGCTATTTCTTCCTAGTGGAAGCAGCACTCACTATGCTGCCAGGCTCTTAAATGAACAATCCCCAGGATGACCCGAAGATCTGCTGATTGAAGCTATCCAGGGCTTGAAAACTTTGCTCAGCCAGCGACCCTTGCTCCAGCAGAGCAGCTCGCTTAGCTCTTCCTGCAGGTCTGGTGAAAAATCAATATCCTCAACTAAATAGGACAGCAGATGGGGATTGGCCCCAGGAAGTAGACTTAGCTCTCCAAAAGGTCCATTTCCTATTGCTGCAGCTGCTTAGTCATCTGCCCAATGTGTGTGTTAGTCCTCACTTGATTCTGGCCTATGGAAGGAGTACGGGTAGAGGCAGAGCGGTTGCTTTGTGTACATATATCAACCAGTGAGCCAGTAAAGAGGCTAAGCAGCTCTCCCTTCTCTGTCTCTCCTCTCCACCCCCTCAAAAAAAAAAAAGTGGCCAGTTGTTTGGACTGTACAGCACAGAAGGAGGCCATTCAGCCTGGTGTGCCTGTGCCCGTCGTCCCAGCTTTTCCAATTGCTCCACGTAACTGAAGTCCCTCATCCCTGGTATCATCCTGGTAATCCTCCTCTCTACCCTTTCCAAGGCCTTGACATCCTTCCTAAAGTGTGGTGCCCAGAAATATACACACTACTCCAGCTGAGGCCTAACCAGAGATTTGTAAAGGTTTAGTATAACTTCCTTGTTTACAAAGCCAAGTATCCCATACGCTTTAACTGCCCGTTCTGGGGAAATTGGGCCATTAGCCTGGATAGGAAACTTATTACTGTACTTGGAACGCAGGTGAATGAGGTTGAATGGGTGAAGAACGTTAATTGAATTGAGATTAATTGGGTGAACAGTGTGTCATTTGTTGCCCGAGATCCTTAGGGTCTATCACACTTTGAGCATTATGCTGTCTCATAGGCAAATTTCTGTCACACTTACGCCTGATTTATGCACATGAAAATTGAGCCAGGGCAACAAATCGTAACTAAACAGGTAGCCAACATACCCATCAGCAAATAGCAAGCAGGAACGAAAATCAATCCTGAAATTCACACAGCTTCAAATCAAACACGGGCAGTCCATAAAAGCTACCCAGACAACGACCAAATCGTTCAAAATATTTTTGCAAATGTTGCCAGTCACCATCTAGTTTCTCTTAAGTTATCCAGTTATAAAAATAAAGCTTTCCAAAATGGGCAACACAACCAGCTTATAGTTCAGCTCGCCTATAGAGCTCCTTTTCTGTACATCTTCATCCACATTTTCATTCAAAGGCCCATCACTCTGTTAGATTTTGCCATGCCCTGCATTCATTATTATCCAGGCCAGCCCCAATTATTACCTACAAGCTGAGGTTTAACATGCATACACAACATTTCCCATTTTAAACTTTCCCCAATGTTTTTCGTTAAAAAAAATGCCCCGTTTTCAATTTTCATAATCCCTATGAGGGCTGGGTTCCTACGTTAGTGTCGGGCAGGCTACTCTCGAGGGGTCTGGTCACAAGACCACAGGCACCTGCACTGATACTCTTTGGAGGGCCATCTGCACTTTTATTCTTCCGTTCAGCAAAGTGAGTCATCTGGTGCAATACTGCAGTGGTTCCAGGGAAATTCTTACAGACTGAATGGGAGGGACTAGGAAAATACTCGCTGGGGACAAATACAACAGAGAAATAAAAGGCACACAACGAGCCAATGAGACCCAAACGGCACTGGAAAGGATCGCTCATAAGCAGTGGAATGAAAATCGAATCTTATAGCAGAGAAGGAGGAGAACACTCGGCCCATCGTGCCTGAGCCATCTCTGAAAGAGCTCTTAGTCCCACTCCCTGTTCTTTCCCCATAGCCCTGAAAAGAGACAAAGAGGGATTCTGAATTGTAACAGCTCAAAGCCTGGCCTTTATCATAACAACCAGCAACTGGCTCACTTTTAAACAACTTCCCTACTTATTCAGTGATGGAGAAAAAGAGACATCAACAATTGTAACAAAACTTCATTTGTGGTACTAACACTCTCCCCTTTATAAAACAGCGAGTTGTTCTGATCTGGAACGCACTGCCTGAAAAAGTGGTGGAAACAGATTCAATAGTAACTTTTAAAAGGGAACTGGATATATATTTGAAAAAGAAAAATTTGCAGGGCTATGGGGAAAGGGCAGGGGGAGTGGGACTAATTGGAGAGCTCGTCCAAAGAGCCAGCACAGGCATGATGGGCCAAATGGCCTCCTTAAGATTTTATTAATATCCATAAGAATTGCACAGTGCTAGTGTGTTGTGGTTGAAGGCTCTGCTGGGTGGATTGCTGAATAGAAGAGGCAGAGTTGGGCTGCAGCTGGGACACGGCTGGCGAGGATTACAGCAGGAAGGTGGAGTGAGGCCATAGAGGGATTTTAAGATGCATGTGGTGGGCGAGAGGGAGCGAGTGAAGCTCGGCGTGGACAGTGGTGCCAGTTAAGTTCTTTTTTAAAATTTGTTTATGGGATGTGGGCGTCGCTGGCAAGGCCAGCATTTATTGCCCATCCCTAATAGTCCTTGAGAAGATGGTGGTGAGCCGCCTTCTTGAACCACTGCAGTCCGTGTGAAGGTACTCCCACAGTGCTGTTAGGGATGGAGTTCCAGGATTTTGACCCAGCAACGATGAAGGATCGGCGATATACTTCTAAGTCAGGATGGTGTGTGACTTGGAGGGGAACTTTGAGGTGGTGGTGTTCCCATGTGCCTGCTGCCCTTGTCCTTCTAGGTGGAAAAGGTCGCGGGTTTGGGAGGTGCTGCCGAAGGATCCTCGGTGAGTTGCTGCAGTGCATCTTGCAGATGGTACACTGCAGCCACGGTACGCCAGTGGTGGAGGGGGTGCCAATCAAGCGGGCTGCTTTGTCTTGGATGGTGTCGAGCTTCTTGAGTGTTGTTGGAGCTGTACTCATCCAGGCAAGTGGAGAGTATTCCATCACACTCCTGACTTGTGTCTTGTAGATGGTGGAAAGGCTTTGGGGAGTCAGGAGGGAGACACTCGCCACAGAATACCTAGCCTCTGACCTGCTCTTGTTGCCACAGTATTTATGTGGCTGGTCCAGTTAAGTTTCTGGTCAATGGTGACCCCCAGGATGTTGATGGTGGGGGATTCGGCGATGGTAATACCGTTTAATGTCAAGGGGAGGTGGTTAGACTCTTGCTTGTTGGAGATAGTCATTGCCTGGCACGAATGTTACCTGCCACTTACCAGCCCAAACCTGAACGTCGTCCAGGTCTTGTTGCATGCAGGCATAGATTGCTTCATTATCTGAGGAGCTGTGAATGGCACTGAACACTGTGCAGTCATCAGCGAGCATCCCCATTTCTGACCTTATGTTGGAGGGAAGGTCATTGATGAAGCAGCTGATGATGTTTGGGCCTAGGACACTGCCCTGAGGAACTCCTGCAGCGATGTCCTTCAACCGCCACAACCATCTTCCTTTGTGCTAGGTATGACTCCAGCCAGTGGAGCGTTTCCCCCCCGATTCCCATTGACTTCAGTTTTACTAGGGCTCCTTGATGCCACACTCGGTCAAATGCTGCCTTGATGTCAAGGGCAGTTACTCTCACCTCACCTCTGGAATTCAGCTCCTTTGTCCATGTTTGGACCAAGGCTGTAATGAGGTCGGGAGCTGAGTGGTCTTGGCGGAACCCAAACTGGGCATCAGTGAGCAGGTTATTGGTGAGTAAGTGCTGCTTGATAGCACTGTCGACGACACCTTCCATCACTTAGCTGATCCAAGACAGCCTCTGCTCCGATTTATATTCCAGATAACTTCTTACCTCTTTGGGTGCAATAGGCTTGTGAGTTTTGACATCCTCCTCATTATCCACCATCATATATCTGAAATAACATATATTAAAAAAAGCACATTTTAAACAGGAAGAATATCCGAGTCTGTGCAGAGGCTACTCTAGCAGGCTAGCCAGGGCATTTGAATTTTAGGATAATACGTACTTACATAACTAAATGAAGTAACATTTCCCACGTCAAATGCCTGATTAAGTTGTTAGAAATATAAAACTAATTTTTAAAGGATTAAAAAGATCTCTGATTTTCGAGACAACTCCATCAATGGGGTTCAGACATTAAACTGCAGGAGTAAAGTTTGAGCGCGTTAGTGTGTATGTGTGCAAGTCCTGAGATTGGATTGCTGCAGTCGATTCACTTGGAGACGTATCTTTTTGTTTTAAATTTCCTTTAGAAACAAGTTCAGACGTGTGGAAACGTCCATTTTATTCCTGCAAACTCATCTCCTTTAATTAAAAGGATTAGAAAATCTGAAATATAAAAATGCTGGAAATACACAGCAGCTTCGATGGCATCAGGACAGCTTAATGGTTCGGGTGTGCAATGGACCCCTGGTCAGAATTCCTTCATCAGTTCTGACAAAGGGTCTTCACTGAAATGCTCTTATTTTTTTAAATTTTTTTTTATAAAACAGATGCTGTTGGACCTGCTCTGTATTGTAGCTGTTCAAATAAGGAAAAGGTAATTTTAGCATCGAGTTAGGAAGTTCCTCTTCATGCAGGGTGATCCACAGATGGATTTCAGGGTAGGGTACAGGAGTTACAAACCCTAGAACCGTTTAAGAAACAATTAGACGCGGTGACACAGGACAAACCGCAGAGTCTGTATGGACGGATGAACTGAGGGGGCTGAATGGCCTTCCTCATTTCTTGCGACGATCCGGAATGAGAAAAAAGGCCATTTTGCCCAGGGCTTCATTCCCCCTAACTGACAAATTATAAAGTTTTAATCTCAAACATATTTTGCTCGTGTACTTAATGCCACGGAAGGGGATGAGGGTTGTCAAGGAGGCCCGAGTTATGATTGATTGATGAGCCTCGTGTCTGTGTATCGTACAAAAGGTCAAGGCCCCTAGGCCTCGGCCTACAATGTACTGGGCTCCCCGGCTGACGCAAACTTTGACATTCCCATTGTCCCTGTGCCACAAGGCTGAGGCTCCGCTCTATCCGATGACATGGGTCTGAGTGGAAACTCACCATGTGGGGAATTGTCGCTGTGAGCGTGCGCTGTACGTCAGCCCACTTGCTGCCATGAACTCGCAGAAGTTTAAATTGAAGAATTAAAACACAATAGTTTTTTTCCCCCCACCACCATTTACCGGTTTTTCCACTAATTTTCTTTCTCCCTTCACTTCCCATCCTGAAGGCACTAACTCCTTGCTGAACTACAGCTCCATGGGCGCAGCTCACCCTCTGGTACTTTGCCCGTGTAGGCATTCCTCACACGTAAACCCAGACAGCGGAGCGTCAGCATATTATTCTCCACAGGGTGCATCATAACCAAGCCGGCTGCCATTCTTGCACAAAGCGCACTTCCAGCAGGGGTCACTGGATGGCGATCAGGAGCAAGAATCTAACCCAGGGCGCTACTGGGACCATCTGCAGTAAAACCAGGTTGGATTAGTTAAAACACAGACTGCAGGTCAAACCTGGAACTATTGACCGAGCTATCACGGAAGTTATTTTAGGAGGACAGGACTCGATACAATTCTATTTATTTATATGGCTCCATGATGCAGGCTGCCAAAGCCTGCCTTTAGCTCACCACTGTTAGATCCGTGTATCTTAATGTTGTGTCCTTCAATAATCAGACAACAGACTGCAGGGAACGATTCAACAGGTGTTTACTTAATGAGGGTTACTCTAGAACTGCTATACAGATCACTACTCAGGGTTTATAGACAGGTGTGGTCACTGCCGGTACTACAGTATACAGGAGCTGTAAAAAGTAGTTCTCTCCCTTAAGGTATATATACATTACATACATTACAATTCCTCCCCTTTTAGATTAACAGTACCATAATACTCATTTAACAATTAACATTTTTAATGTACAGTGTTATATGAAAATAGTCCATTTATATATTCAGTCTCTGGGGAGGCTTCCTGATTCTTTCTGGATAACGCCTTTCCCGAGTGTCTCGCTCTTGGTGCGGAGGCGATTCTAGCACCCTGTCGTCAGTTGATTCATCAGCTTCCAATGCTATTGTTTCTGAGGTAGATGCGACCTGTACGTCGGGTTCCTCACCAGGTACGTATGGCCGAGACATGGGGTTGACTCGTTCCTGTGACTCTAGGTTCTGGTCAGCATGGCATCTCACAATGTTCTCCCCAACATCCACTGTGTACATTAGTGGCCCCTGCCGTGTGCATATCGTTCCTGGTTGCCATTTCTCTGTTCGGTAGTCGCGGGCCAAGACTGGTTGCCCTACATTGAAGCTCCTTGTCGGCTTCTCATTGATGTGCTGGAATTGCTTACTCTCAACATCTCTTCGTACATTTGGTCTGAGCAAATCCAGACGAGATCTCAACCTTCGGTTAAAGAACATCATGGCCGGGGCCTGGTTGGTGACTGCATGTGTCGCATTTCTGTAGGCTAACAGGAAATTGTCCACCTTATGCTGCAGTGGAATGTCGTCATCGCACATGGCCTTTACTGCTTTTTTAAAGGTTTGTACGAACCTCTCAGCCAATCCATTTGTGGCTGGATGATACGGGGCGGATGTGTAATGCCTTACCCCATTCCTTTTCATAAATCTTCGAAACTCTTCGGACACAAACTGTGGTCCGTTATCAGAGCAAATCTGCTCTGGCAAGCCGTTCCTGGCAAAAATGGTCCATAGGACTGCAATAGTTTTCTCCGTGGTGGTGGAGGACATTTTGATCACCTCGGGCCATTTCGAGTGCGCATCCACGGCTATTAAAAACATTGAGTCCATGAATGAACCAGCAAAATCAATATGCACCCGTTGCCATGGAGATGAGGGCCACTCCCATGGGTGTAGAGGGGCATGTGGTGGTGCATTTTGGACCTTCTGGCACCCTGAGCAGCTCTGTGTCAGGTCCTCGATTTGCTGATTGATCCCCAGCCACCACACATAAGGCTTTTCATTTTCACCCCTCCCAGATGACCTTCGTGAAGCTCATTGAGCACTCTCTCCCTTAACTTGGGTGGAATTACCACTCGGGATCCACACATCAAGGTCCCCTGGCATACTGACAGCTGTTCTCTTCTGGATGAGAATGCTGGCAACAGTGAGTTGCCATGTGCTGGCCATCCCTTCACCGTCAAATCATATACCCGAGACAGTGTCAGGTCATTTCGGGTCTCCTTCTCTATACCAGCGTTAGTTACCGGCAAGCATTCAATTATAGTCGAATGAAATATTTCGACAGGATCCACTGCTGGTGCTTCCTCCGCAGTAGGCAGTGGCAGGCGTGATAGCCCATCAGCGTTTCCATGCTGTTTCGTGCCCTTATACTCGATTTCATATTGGTGCGCCCCTAGAAAAAGGGACCATCTTTGTAGCCGTTGCGCAGTCATCCCCGGAACGCCCTTCTTTGGATTAAAGATGGAGACAAGTGGTTGGTGGTCAGTCAGCAAGGTGAACTTCTGCCCGTGCAGATAGTGATTGAACTTTTTCACTCCCCACACTAGGCTGAGGGCCTCCCTGTCAATCTGGGCGTAGTTACGCTCGGCTGAGGTTAGTGATCGTGACGCAAAGGCTATTGGCCTCTCTGAGCCGTCCGAGAATTTGTGCGACAGCACCGCTCCAATGCCGTAGGGTGACGCATCACATGCCAACCGAATTGGTAATGCTGGGCTGTAATGGGCCAATACCTCTTTCGATGTGATTAGTGTTTTGCTCTTCTGGAAAGCTCATCTACATTCGTCACTCCACTTCCATGGCACCCCAGTTTGCAGTAGGGTGTTCAGTGGGTGTAGTATTGTAGACAAATTTGGCAAGAACTTATGGTAGTAGTTTACCAGCCCGAGGAACGACCTCAGTTGTGACACATTTTCCAGTGCTGGAGCCTTGACTACTGCCTCAATCTTCTCTGGGGACTTATGTAACCCCTCTTTATTGATAACGTGGCCACAATACGAGATCTGTTTTCTAAAAAACTCGCATTTGGGGCGGTTAGCTCGGAGCCCATATTCCTGCAATCTAGTGAGCACCTGCTCCAGGTTGGCAAGGTGATCACTGTCATTTTCGCCCGTGACTAGGATGTCATCCAAATAACACTGGGTCCCTGGGATCCCTTGCAGGACTTGTTCCATTGCCCTCTGCCAAATAGCCGGAGCTGATGCTACCCCGAATACCAGCCGGTTGTATTGGTAGAGACCTTTATGGGTGTTGATTGTGAGGTATTTTTTTGATGCTTCTTCTACCTCCATTTGCAGATACGCCTGGGCCAGATCAATCTTAGTGAAGCGTTTCCCTCCAGATAGCGAGGCGACAATATCTTCAATCCACGGAAGTGGATATTGTACGGTGTGAAGGACCGGGTTCACTGTTACCTTGAAGTCCCCACAGATGCGAACCTTCCTTGGTTCCCCAGGCGTGCTGCTCAACGACTTTTTCATCACAGGGACGATGGGTGTAGCCCACTCGCTCCAGTCTACCCTGGACAGTACACCTGAACATTCCAGACTCTCCAGCTCTGCTTCGACGGCTGGGCGGATCGCATAAGGTACCGGTCTGGCCTTCAAAAATTTTGGGCTTGCGTTTTCTTCAATTTTAATCATCGCTGTCATGCCCTTTTAGTGTTCCGAGTCCTTGCTGGAACACTTCTTTCGCGTCAGTTAGGATCTTTGACAGTTGCCCAGGTGTGACGTCGTCATCCTTTTTGTCAGCCACAGTCAGTGCCTGTATGGAATGCCAATCTAGCTGTATCTTCCGGATCCATTCACGTCCTAGTAGTGGTGGTCCTCCATCTGGCAATACATATAGGTCCATTTTTGGTGTTTCCTTGCCGTTATATACAATGTTCACCCTTATTTTTCCTTTGGGGTAGACTTTTTGCCCCGTGTACGTCTTCAAGACAATCTTTGTATCTCTCAAGGGTATATGTGAGAATAGCCGCTTGTAGTCCCTTCGGTTTATGACTGTTAGGGCTGATCCTGTGTCCAATTCCATTTTCACTTGGACTCCTGCTATCTTGAGCGTGACCCAGATAGTTTGGTGATCCTCCGTTTTGATCACATTTTGTAGTTTCAGACAACCCAGCTCCTTGCTTCCGGAGTCTGTATCACTCTTCTGTTCGTCTGAACTACTCTCCGTCACCTTATGTACCTTCTTGTACTTCTCCTGTGGAGATTTCTTGCTGCTGGTTTTCTTTCCTGACCTGCAGACTCTTGCTATGTGTCCTACTTTTCCACACTGTCTGCACAATTTGTCCTTGAACCAGCAATCATTATGGTCGTGTGTTGTTCTGCCGCAGCGATAGCACTTCACTGTTCCGTATGACATTTCATTTGTGCCATATTCTTGCGGTCTCCGTTGTATTTCTGCAGCGCCCCGTGCTGCTGCTTCGTGTGATACTGCAATGCTGAAAGCCTTGTCCAGCGTAAGATCCTTTTCTGATAGAAGCCGTTTCTGGGTTCCTTCACTTTGAAGCCCACACACAAACTTGTCCCTTAAAGTATCTGCTAGTCCCGTTCCAAACTGGCAGTGTTTCGATAGCTTGCGCAGTTCCGTTAAATACTCAGCATTACTTTCATCTTTATGCTGGTTCCTTTTGTGAAACTTAAATCTTTCTGCTATCAGCAGCGGTGTGGGGTTTAAGTGGTCCTGTAGGATTGACACTGTGTTTTCAAAATCCTTTTCTACTGGCTTCTCTGGGGTTACTAGGTTTCGTAGTAAGCCATACGTTTTTGCACCCATTGAATTCAACAATACCAGCGCTTTCTTGTCATCTGGCACTTCATTCGCCTTGCAGTATACTTCTATGCGTTCGACATATGTCGTCCAATCTTCGACTTCATTGTCGAACGCTGTGATCCTGCCACTCTTCGGCATTTTTGGGTGTGGTTAGACTGGCTTAAAATGGCGTCTCCCGCGCTTTCCTTTCTTCCCCGCTGCGGCTTAAAATGGCGTCTCCCGCGCTGCTGCCAACGCCGCTCTCGGCGGTCCTCGTGGCAAATGGCGACGCCCTGTGGGTTTCATGCGCTGCTCCTGCGCTGCTGCCAACGCCGCTCTCTGCGGTCCTCGTGGCAATGGCAGCGCCTCGCGTTTTCCTGCGCGCCTCTCTCCCCCGTTGACGCTGCTCGGCCCTTGAACACCGGCTGCGCTCTGCTCTCTCTTGCCTCTCTCCCCCGTTGACGCCGCTCAGTCTTGAACACCGGCTGCGCCCTGTGCGCTCTGCCCTCTCTCTCTCCCCCGTTGACGCTGCTCGGCCTTTTTCTGTGCCGCTCGGTCGGGCTCTAGCCCGTCGCTGTCCGGGAAGGGTCTGCGCAGTACCTGTTGCCAGCCCGTTTCGCTGGACCACCGTGACTGGAAAGCCAAGCCTGGCTCTCGACAGCCTCCCCTGCGATGCTCAAATCTCCGCTGGATGACTGGGCGGTTGCCCGTGGTCGATGCCCGTGCTTCTGGACTCGACCTTCTTCCACTGTTCTCCAGGAGCGAATCCCTGGGAGGTGATGCAGAGTTGCAGGTAGGTTCGAACTTGCTCATCGCCACTGTTAGATCCGTGTATCTTAATGTTGTGTCCTTCAATAATCAGACAACAGACTGCAGGGAACGATTCAACAGGTGTTTACTGAATGAGGGTTACTCTAGAACTAACTGTACAGATCACTACTCAGGGTTTATATACAGGTGTGGTCACTGCCGGTACTACAGTATACAGGAGCTGTAAAAAGTAGTTCTCTCCCTTAAGGTATATATACATTACATACATTACAACCACCTCCTCCATTAATGCCGTCTCCTGTTTCCGACTGCCTGCCCAATGTTAAGGCTTGGACGAGCCAAAACTTCCTCCAGCTTAACGCTGGCCATCTGAGCTTCCTTCCCAGATCGCTTGTGCCCACCTCTGGAACCTTTCTTTGCCTCCGTCTTGCCCCCAAACCGCAAATCCACACACACCGAGGTTCTGTTATTCTCCCAGCCACTGCTCCCCTCCATCTACAACTCATTGAAAACGCAGCGTTACACAGCCCTATCCACAACCTCATCCTCACTAAGCTGCATGGGCTCGCTGTGTCCCAACAAACTGACTTCCAGATTCTGGCCTGCAAATAAATCCATGGCCTCACCCCACCCAACCTTGGTGACCTCCTCTAGCCCGCACCATCCTCCTACACCAGGTTACTACTTGTTCTCCGGTCCACCAACGGTGCCTGACCTTTCAGCCACTGTATCTCCGTCTTCCGGAACTCCCTCAACATCTCCCTCCTGTTTATAACAGGTTCCTTACAAACCTTTCTCACTGTGCCTTTGTACTTCACGCCCCACAAACTTTGTTCTTTTTCACTCCTGCTTGGCATAAATGTTTTCCCTCAGGCCTGTAAATTGTTTTGAGACGTCTTCCTGTACACCAGGAGCGCTACGGAAATGTGATTGGCCACGAGTTATACAATCACCCCTTCCTTCTCCCGCCCCGCCCAAATAAATGCCTCTTAAGCTGTCCTTGGACTTACTCACTTCTCCAAGATGCTTGCTTTGATCTTATCTGTTTTTGGACGAGTTTCCTAAAAAATAAAACGCAAAGTATAGTACAGGTGAATGGAAATAAAGCAACACAGAACCTGCTGTGTGTAGCACTGTACTTTACCATCTCGCTGCTCAATATATATTTTTACATTGACTGTTGGCTTAACCAGGGCCAGAACGAACCACTGATCATAGAATCATAGAATGGTTACAGCACAGAAGGAGGCCATTTGGCCCGTCGAGCCTGTGCAGGCTCTCTGCAAGAGCACTTCAGCTAGTCCCACTCCCCCGCCCTTTCCCCGTAGCCCTGCAAGTTTTTTTCCTTCAGGTACTTATTCAATTCCCTTTGAAAGCCACGATTGAGTCTGCCTCCACCACCCTCAGGCAGTGCATTACGGATCCTAACCACTCGCTGCCTAAAAAAGTTTTTCCTCGTGTCGCCTTTGGTTCTTTTGCCAATCACCTTGAATCTGTGTCCTCTGGTTCTCGACCCTTCCACCAATGGGAACAGTTTCTCTCTATCTACTCTGTCTAGATCCCTCATGGTTTTGAACACTTCTATAAAATCTCCTCTCAACCTTCTCTGCTCTAAGGAGAACAACCCCAACTTCTCCAGTCTATTCATGTAACTGAAGTCCCTCATCCCTGGCATTCTTGTGAATCTTTTCTGCACCCTCTCGAAGGCTTCACATCCTTCCTAAAGTGCGGTGCCCAGAATTGGACACAATATTCCAGTTGAGGCCGAAGCAGTATTTTATAAAGGTTCATCATAACTTCCTTGCTTTTGTACTCTATGCCTCTATTTATGAAGCCCAGTATCCCGTATGCTTTTTTAACTGCTTTCTCAACCTGCCCTGCCACCTTCAACGATTTGTGCACATATATCCCCAGGTCTCTCTGTTCATGCAACCACTTTAGGATTGTATCCTTTAGTTTATATTGCCTCTACTCGTTCTTCCTACCAAAATGTATCACTTCGCACTTTTCTGTGTTAAATTTCATCTGCCACATGTCGTCCATTTCACCAGCCTGTCTATGTCTTCTTGACTATCACTATCCTCCTCACTGTTCACTATACTTCCAAGTTTTGTGTCATCTGCAAATTTTGTAATTGTGCCCTGTACTCCCAAGTCCAAGTCATTAATATATAGCAAGAAAAGAAGTGGTCCTAGTACTGACCCCTGGGGAACACCACTGTATACCTTCCTCCAGTCCGAAAAACTGTCTCTTTTATTCCATGGGCTTCAACTTTGCTGGCAAGCCTATTATGTGGCACTTTATCAAATGTCTTTTAGAAGTCCATATACACCACATCAACCGCATTGCCCTCATCAACCCTCTCTGTTACCTCATCAAAAAACTCGATCAAGTTAGTTAAACATGATTTGCCTTTAACAAATCTATGCTGGCTTTCCTTAATTAATTCACACTTGTTCAAGTGACTGTTAACTTTGTCCCTGGTTATCGTTTCTAATAGCTTTCCCACTACCAAGGTTAAACTGACTGGCCTATAGTTATGGGTTTATCCTTACACCCTTTTTTGAACAAGGGTGTAACATTTGCAATTCTCCAGTCCTCTGGCACCACCCCCGTCTCCAAGGAGGATTGGAAGATTATGGCGAGTACCTCCGCGATTTCCTCCTTAACCTCCCTCAGCATCCTAGGATGTATCCCATCCGGTCCTGGTGACTCATCAAGTTTAAGTTCAGACAGCCTTTCTAGTGCCTCCTCTTAGTCAATTTTTATCTCATCCAGTATCTCCACTACCTCCTCTTTCACTATGACTTTGGCAGCATCTTCTTCCTTGGTGAAGACAGATGCAAAGTACTCATTTAGTACCTCAGCCATGCCCTCTGCCTCCATGCGTAGGTCTCCTTTTTGGTCCCTAATTGGCCCCACCCCTCCTCTTACTACCCGTTTATTATTTATATGCCTATAGAAGACTTTTGAATTCCCTTTTATGTTAGCTACCTGTGGTAAACCACGTTCACTATCGTATCACTGTTAGTAGTTAGCACTGTTCACCACTGTTCGTTATAACTGTATCACTGACCACTATTGTATCACGGTACGAGGTCGCCTCTTGCCACACTGCTATACCTGGGATGACCACTGCCGACTCCGCCTTGGCTCCACCCACCAGGCCAGGTATAAAGGTGAGCGACTGGCTGGTATTCCTCCTGCTTGGATCGGATCACCCACGAGAGTGGGCTCTGTTATTTAGTCAATAAAAACCTTTAGTCACCTTCGTAACTCTTCGCCTTTTATTGGAGGAATTGATAGGTATATCAATTTTATTGACTAAATTTAATGATGTCCGACAACGAGTCACAACCGGCGGAGGAGCCACCAGCGCAGCTCCCAGGAGCACAGCCACACCAGCCAGCTTGGCTGCGAGCCCTCAGACCGCCGTACCTGGACCTGAACCCACGAGCAGCAAACTCAGCCGCAGACTTTAAACACTGGCTGGTCTGCTTCGAATCATACCTGAGAGAATCCAGCGTCCCTCAGGCATCCAAACTAAGTGTCCTGCAGGCACAACTGAGCCCGAGAGTATACACTCTCATCGAGGACATGACTACCTACGAGACCGCCATCAACCTGCTGAAACAGAAGTACCGGACCCCGGTAAACTACATGTACGCTAGGCACCTCCTAAGATCACGGCCACAACAGCCAGGAGAATCAGTAGCCGAATTCTCACAGGCGCTATATGCACTCGCCAGGAACTGTGACTTTAAATCGGTGTCGGCAGCCGAAAATACTGAAGATAATATCCGCGACGCATTCCTGAAAGGCCTACGGTCCGAGTACTCACGGCAAAGACTGCTGGAAGCTAAAGACCTCAGCATGGAAAAAGCTGAAGCCCTCGCTATCTCCCTGGAAGTGGCCCACCAAGATCAGGAAGCATTCACCAGGTACTGCTCGCGACCCTGGGACTCGGGCCCGACCCCTACCACAGCACCCTTCCCAGCGCCGCCCCCGGGACCTACCTCTGCGTCGGCGTCCCGGACCCGACCGGCCCCGCCACCCCCGGCACCGGCCCTGACATCGGGCATCCGCGATCGGGCCGCCGGCTGTTTTTTTTGTGGCCAGGAGAAGCACCCGAGGTCGCGCTGCCCAGCCAAGAACTCCATATGTAAAACCTGCCTGAAGAAAGGCCACTTCTCCAAGGCCTGCAGGAGCGGATCCTCAGAGGCCAGCAGTGCCGCATGCGAACTATGGGGGCGGCCATCTTCGTTTAGGGCAACTGAGGCCAGCATCCCCACACATGAGTCATGGGGGCGGCCATCTTTGTTTAGGGCAACTGAGGCCAGCATCCCCACACATGAGTCATGGGGGCGGCCATCTTTGATTAAGGCAACCGACCCCAATAGTGCCTCATGGGGCCCTACCTCGTGGGAGACGCCATTTTACTCACCACGCCCGACCGCCTCGCCCGCAGATGACAACGACTCGCTCAGCTACACACTAGCTTCCGTCACCCTGGACCAAGCCCGCCCGCACCATCTGTCCAAGTCAATGATGGACATCAAAGTGAACGGCCACGCCACGACCTGCCTGTTTGACAGCGGAAGCACGGAGAGCTTCATCCACCCAGACACGGTGAGCCACTACTCCCTCTCTGTCCTACCAACGCGCAGCCGAATCTCGATGGCATCGAGGTCCCACGCCACGGACATCAGCGGCTACTGTGTCGTGACCCTGTCGGTTAAGGGCACGGAGTATAAAAACTTTAAACTCCTCGTCCTCCCCCATCTCTGCGCTGCCGTCCTACTAGGGCTGGACTTCCAATCCCACCTCCAAAGCGTAACCCTAGCATACGGTGGACCCCTCCCCCCACTCACAGTCAACAACCAGCAAACGTTAAACCGCCCACCGCGTAACACCTGCAGTCTCTCCACCCTCAAGGTCCCGCCACCCTCTCTGTTTGCTAACCTTACCCCTGACTGCAAACCCGTCGCTACCAAAAGCAGGCGGTATAGCGCCGGGGACAGAGCCTTCATTAGCTCTGAGGTGCGGCGCCTCCTGAAAGAGGGCATTATCGAGGGGAGCAGCAGCCCCTGGCGTGCCCAGGTCGTAGTCGTAAAGACCGGCGATAAAAACCGCCTGGTCATCGACTACAGCCAGACCATAAACAGATATACCCAGCTGGACGCATACCCCCTCCCCCGCATATCTGACATGGTCAATCAGATTGCACAGTATAAAGTATTCTCGACCATCGACCTGAAGTCGGCCTACCACCAACTCCCTATCCACCCTGAGGACCGCCAGTATACCGCCTTCGAGGCGAATGGGCGCCTATACCACTTCCTTAGGGTCCCCTTCGGTGTCACTAATGGGGTCTCGGTCTTCCAAAGGGAGATGGACCAGATGGTTGACCAGAACGAACTGCAGGCTACATTCCCCTACCTAGATAACGTCACTATCTGCGGCCGCGACCGGCAGGAACATGACGCGAATCTGGAGAAATTCCTCCGTACGGCCCAACGGCTGAACCTCACCTACAATAAGGAGAAATGCGTGTTTAACACCACGCGCCTTGCCATCCTCGGCTGCGTAGTGGAGAACGGAATCATCGGCCCCGACCCAGAAAGAATGCGCCCCCTCATGGAGCTACCCCTCCCCCACTGCCCTAAAGCACTTAGGAGAACCCTGGGGCTTTTCGCCTACTATGCCCAATGGGTACCCAATTACGCGGACAAAGCCAGACCCCTCCTGAAAGCCACTTCCTTCCCCCTCACGGAGGAGGCGTGCGCGGCCTTCTCCCTCATTAAGGGAGACATAGCCAAGGCCACGATGCACGCAGTGGACGAGTCCATCCCCTTTCAGGTGGAGAGCGACGCATCCGACTTCGCCTTAGCCGCCACCCTAAACCAGGAGGGGAGGCCAGTGGCCTTCTTCTCAAGGACCCTACAGGGCCCCGAGATCCGACATTCGTCGGTCGAGAAAGAGGCCCAGGCGATCGTGGAGGCAGTACGGCGCTGGAGGCACTACCTGGCAGGCAAACGATTTACCCTCCTCACCGACCAGCGTTCGGTGGCTTTCATGTTTAATAACAAGCTGAAGGGCAAAATCAAGAATGACAAGATTTTGAGATGGAGAATCGAGCTCTCCACCTACGATTATGAGATCTTGTACCGGCCAGGCAAGCTGAACGAATCCCCTGATGCCCTTTCACGAATGACATGCGCCAGCGCGCATATCGATAGGCTTCAGACCCTCCACGACCAGCTCTGCCACCCCGGAGTCACCAGACTCTACCATTTCATTAAGGCCCGCAACCTGACCTACTCCATCGAGGAGGTCAGGACCATGACCAGGAACTGCCAGACCTGTGCGGAGTGCAAACCGCACTTCTATAGGCCGGACCGAGCAAGCCTGATCAAGGCCACCCGCCCCTTCGAGCGCCTGAGCATCGACTTTAAGGGGCCCCTCCCGTCCTCTGACCGTAATGTGTACTTCCTCAACATCGTTGATGAGTACTCCCGTTTCCCCTTTGCCTTCCCCTGCCCCGACATGACCAGTAGCACGGTCATTAAGTGCCTGAATGCCCTCTTCGCCTTGTTCGGGTTCCCGAACTATATACACAGCGACCGGGGCTCCTCCTTCATGAGCGAGGAACTCCGGCAATTCCTCCTAGAGAGAGGTATTGCAGCAAGCAGGACCACCAGCTACAACCCCAGAGGTAACGGTCAGGTGGAAAGAGAGAACGCGACGGTATGGAAGGCCGTCCTCTTAGCCTTAAAGTCTAAGGGCCTCCCAACCTCCCGCTGGCAAGAAGTCCTCCCGACAGCGCTGCACTCCATCCGGTCATTACTTTGCACGGCCACTAACACCACCCCCCATGAACGAATGTTCGTTTTCCCCAGGAAGTCGACTACGGGAACCACTCTACCAACCTGGCTGACCGCCCCGGGGCCGGTCTGGCTGCGGAAACACGTGAGGACCCATAAAACGGACCCCCTGGTCGAGAGGGTGAACCTCCTGCACGCCAACCCCCAGTACGCCTACGTGGCGTACCCAGACGGGCGGGAGGACACTGTCTCCCTACGAGACCTCGCACCCTCAGCCGATCCGGAAACACCGCCACCACCCCCCCCAACCTCAGTCCAGGTAGACGGCATGCCGGAACCCCACGAGCCCTCGCCGACCACGCAAACACCAGCATCAACACCGGATAAGGCACCAGCACCGGATAAGGCAACACCACCGCTGCGGCGATCGGAGAGGCTTACGAAGCCTCCGGACAGACTGACCTACCAGAATTGGTAGTACACTTCACCCCGCCGGACTTAATTCTAAACAAGGGGTGAATGTGGTAAACCACGTTCACTATCGTATCACTGTTAGTAGTTAGCACTGTTCACCACTGTTCGTTATAACTGTATCACTGACCACTATTGTATCACGGTACGAGGTCGCCTCTTGCCACACTGCTATACCTGGGATGACCACTGCCGACTCCGCCTTGGCTCCACCCACCAGGCCAGGTATAAAGGTGAGCGACTGGCTGGTATTCCTCCTGCTTGGATCGGATCACCCACGAGAGTGGGCTCTGTTATTTAGTCAATAAAAACCTTTAGTCACCTTCGTAACTCTTCGCCTTTTATTGGAGGAATTGATAGGTATATCACTACCAATCTATTCTCATACTCTCTCTTTGCCCCTCTTATTTTCTTTTTCACTCCCCCACTGAACTTTCTATATTCAGCCTGATTCTCACTTGTATTCTCAACCTGACATCTGTCATACTTTTTCTGCTTCATCTTACTCTCTATCTCTTTCGTCATCCAGGAAGCTCTGACTTTGGTTGCCCTACCTTTCCCCATCGTGGGAATGTACCTCAACTGTACCTGAACCATCTCCTATTTAAAGGCAGCCCATTGTTCGATTACAGTTTTGCCTGCCAATCTTTGATTCCAATTTACCCGAGCCAGATCTGTTCTCAACCCACTGAAATTTGCCTTCCTCCAATTAAGTATTTTTACTCTAGATTGCTCCCTGTCCTTTTCCATAGTTAATCTAAACCTTATGATACTATGATCAATGTTCCCTAAATGTTCCCCTACTGACACTTGCTCCACTCGACCCACCTCATTCCCCAGAACCAGGTCCAGCAATGTCTCCTTCCTCATTGGACCGGAAATGTACTGATCAAGAAAGTTCTCCTGAACACACTTCGGAAATTCTTCCTCAACTCTGCCCTTTACACTATTACTATCCCAGTCTATATTAGGATAATTGAAGTCCCCCATTATTACTACTCTATAGTTCTTGCACCTCCCTGTAATTTCCCTGCAAATTTGCTCCTCTATATCTTTCCCACTAGTTGGTGGTCTATAGAATACACCTAGTAGTGTAATGGCACCTCTATTATTTCTTAATTCTAACCAAATAGATTCTGTCCTTGACCCCTCCAGGACATCCTCTCTCTCCAGCACTGTAACATTCGCCTTAACCAATACTGCCACCCCACCTTCTCTCTTTCCTTCCCTATCTTTCCTGAACACCTTATATGCAAGAATATTTTAAACCCAATCCTGCCCTTTTTTGAGCCAGGTCTCTGTTATCGCCACGACATCATATTGCCATGTGGCTATTTGCGCCTGCAGCTCACCAACCTTATTTACCACGCTTCGTGCATTTACACACATGCACTGTAAACCTGTCTTAGACCTTCTTGTATTCTCCATTAATGTGATCCCACCTAATACCGCACTATTTCTTACTCTAGTGCTATCTGTCTTTCCCCATCCTTTGTGCATTTTGTTTCTCCTTTCTAATCCTGGTGCCCATCCCCTTGCCAAATTAGTTTAAACCCTCCCCAACAGCACTAGCAACCCACCCCCCAACACCGTGAGGAAATTGGTTCCGGCTCTGTTGAGGTGCAACCCGTCCGGCCTGTACAGGTCCCACCTCCCCGAGAACAGGTCCCAATGTCCCAGGAATCTGAAGCCCTCCCTCCTACACCATCTCTCCAGCCACGCATTCATCTGCTCTATTCATCTATTTCTATACTCACTAACTCGTGGCACAGGGAATAATCCAGAGATTACTACCTTTGAGGTCCTGCTTTTTAATCTCTCTCCTAGCTCCCTAAAATCTGCCTGCAGGACCTCATCCCTTTTTCTACCTATGTCATTGGTACCAATATGGACCACAACCTCTGGCTGTTCACCCTCACCCCTCAGAATGTTCTGCAGTCGCTCAGTGATATCCTTGACCCTGGCACCAGGGGGGGCAACATACCATCCTGGAATCATGTCTGTTGCCAAAGAAACGCCTGTCTGTTCCCCTAACTATCGAATCCCCTACCACTATTGCCTTCCCAACCTTCCTCCCCCCACCCCCCCCCCTTACAGCTGAGCCACCCATGGTGCCGTGGACTTGGCTCTGGCTGTACTCTCCAGAGGAACCATCGGCCTCACCAGAATACTGATTGGAAAGCGAGATGCACTCCGGGGACTCCTGCACTCCCTGTCTGGTCCTCCTTGTCTGTCTGACGGTCACCCATTCCCTCTCTGCCTGCACACTCTTACACTGCGGGGTGACCACCTCCTGCATCTCAGCTTCAAAATTGCACCACAGTGACGCCAGCTGCTGCTGAAGCTCCGAAACCCGGAGCTTGAGCTCCTCCAGCTGACAACACCTCCTGCACACATTGTTGTCCAGGACACGGGAAGCGTCCTGGAGTTCCCACATGGCACAAGATGTGCATTCCACAGGACTGAGGTGCCCAGCCATGCCTCTATTTATTCGACTATTAACTAACTTACAGAAATAAACTTAAGACTTAAAAGTCGGGCCTACCTTTAAAAGCCGCTTCTCTCGCTCTCTTAGTTAAAGTCTTTATTCACACGATTATTTATAGTTATATTCATTAGTTTATCTAGTTAAGTTGGAGAGAATAAAATGCTAATACTCACCCACCAATCACCTACCTGCAGTCCTGTGACGTCACTCCTTGATTTTGCTGTTCTTTTGGAATTGGCCGGATTTGTATCCGCCACTGCTGCCACCGACTCCTCGCAGGTCATGGATTGGGGTCGGCGATTCCCGCCACCTGGATTACCTAGTTCCAGGAAGCTGCCCATCAGCAACCTACTGAGTGCAATCGAAGAGATTCACATCACTCGGGATGGGTGTGCGAGCAGAGTGTGACATGTGGGGTGGGGCGGGGAAGACAGGTTCTGTACCCCTGTGCACAAGGTAGGACCAGCCAGTTGGATTGGTTTTATGCCAGAGCACAGACATCGCTGTATTAAGAAATACACAGGATCTGAACACTGACCTCAAGTCTGGGACACGAGTTTAGATTCAATCCAAATAAATGAGATAAAAAAGAGAGACTTGCATTTCTATAGCGCCTTTCATGAGCTCAGGATATCCCAAAGTGCTTTACAGCCAATGAAGTACTTTTGAAGTGTCAACGTTTCAGGTCGAAGACCCTTCATCAGTCCTGACGAAGGGTTTCGACCAGAAACGTTGTCTCTGTTTCTCTCTCCACGGATGTTGCCTGGCCTGCTGAGTTTTTCCAGCATTTTCTGTTGTTATTTCGGATTTCCAGCATCCGCAGTATTTTGCTATCGTACTTTTGAAGTGTAGTCACTGTTGTAAGGTAGGAACTGCGGCAGCCAATTTTTGCACAGCAAGCTTCCACAAACGGCAATGTGAGGGATAAATATTGGCCAGGACACGGGAGAAACTCCCCTGCTCTTCTTCGAAATAATGCCATGGGATCTTTTACGTCCACCTCAGAGAGCAGACGGGGCCTCGGTTTAATGTCTCATCCGAAAGACAGTTTGGTGCAGAAGAGCATACCTGTCTGATTTTGGGGCATGTTGTTAGGACACTGCAGATAGAATGTAATTATCCATCTGACCTACTTTATACTTTATCAAGAAGTGCTTGAAGCGAGAGAGTAGTACACGTGACCTAGGAGTACTGGTCAGAATCATGTTGAGGAAACGACACTGCCTGCGACTTGCTCCGCATCTGATTTAGGTGTTTGCGATGGGATGGAGTAGAGGCAGCTTCATCCTCTATCGAGCTCATGCTGTACTTAAGAAGAGCTCTTGATGCTGGCACTGAGTATAAGAGTGGGGAAGGGTAGTGCATTCATACGGGGAGAGAATACCAAGAATGGAACACAAGAAGAAGGGGGAAGAGAGACACAACCACAGATCTCTCACGAGGAGAGATCAGAGTCCGTTAAATGTTCCACTTCCAGCCTTTTGATGAGCACAAAAATTCATAAACAGAACACTAAACTACAAACACTAAACTACAAACAACACTAAACTACAAACACTAAACTACAAACACTAAACTACAAACACTAAACTACAAACACTAAACTACAAACATTAAACTACAAACAACACTAAACTACAAACATTAAACTACAAACACTAAACTACAAACAACACTAAACTACAAACACTAAACTACAAACAACACTAAACTACAAACACTAAACTACAAACACTAAACTACAAACAGAACACTAAACTACAAACACAACACTAAACTACAAATACTAAACTACAAACAGAACACTAAACTACAAACAGAACACTAAACTACAAGCAGAACACTAAACTACAAACACTAAACTACAAACACTAAATACAAGCAGAACACTAAACTACAAACACTAAACTACAAACACTAAATTACAAACAACACTAAACTACAAACACTAAACTACAAACACTAAACTACAAACAACATTAAACTACAAACAACACTAAACTACAAACATTAAACTACAAACACTAAACTACAAACAGAACACTAAACTACAAACACTAAACTACAAGCAGAACACTAAACTACAAACACTAAACTACAAACAGAACACTAAACTACAAACAGAACACTAAACTACAAGCAGAACACTAAACTACAAACACTAAACTACAAACAGAACACTAAACTACAAACACTAAACTACAAACAGAACACTAAACTACAAACACTAAACTACAAACAGAACACTAAACTACAAACACTAAACTACAAACAGAACACTAAACTACAAACAGAACACTAAACTACAAACACTAAACTACAAACACTAAACTACAAACAGAACACTAAACTACAAACACTAAACTACAAACAGAACACTAAACTACAAACACTAAACTACAAACAGAACACTAAACTACAAACACTAAACTACAAACAGAACACTAAACTACAAACACTAAACTACAAACACTAAACTACAAACACTAAACTACAAACAGAACACTAAACTACAAGCAGAACACTAAACTACAAACACTCAACTACAAACAGAACACTAAACTACAAACAGAACACTAAACGACAAACACTAAACTACAAACAGAACACTAAACTACAAACACTAAACTACAAGCAGAACACTAAACTACAAGCAGAACACTAAACTACAAGCAGAACACTAAACTACAAACACTAAACTACAAACAGAACACTAAACTATAAGCAGAACACTAAACTACAAGCAGAATACTAAACTACAAACAGAACACTACAAACAGAACACTAAACTACAAACAGAACACTAAACTACAAACACAAAACTACAAGCAGAACACTAAACTACAAGCAGAACACTAAACTACAAACGCTAAACTACAAGCAGAACACTAAACTACAAGCAGAATACTACAAACAGAACACTACAAACAGAACACTAAACTACAAACAGAACACTAAACTACAAACACTAAACTACAAGCAGAACACTAAACTACAAGCAGAACACTAAACTACAAACACTAAACTACAAGCAGAACACTAAAATACAAACACTAAACTACAAACAGAACACTAAACTACAAGCAGAACACTAAACTACAAACACTAAACTACAAGCAGAACACTAAACTACAAACAACACTAAACTACAAACAGAACACTAAACTACAAACACTAAACTACAAACAGAACACTAAACTACAAGCAGAACACTAAACTACAAGCAGAACACTAAACTACAAACACTAAACTACAAACAGAACACTAAACTACAAACAGAACACTAAACTACAGCAGAATACTAAACTACAAGCAGAACACTAAACTACAAACACTAAACTACAAACAGAACACTAAACTGCAAACAGAACACTAAACTGCAAACAGAACACTAAACTACAAGCAGAACACTAAACTACAAGCAGAACACTAAACTACAAACAGAAAATGCTGCAATTATCGAGGCCTGGTCACTGGCATATGCACCAGAAGAAAAAAAAAACATTGGTTTTAAAGTGTTTTAAAATCTTACAACACATTTCTTTTAGTCTGTCGTTCCTCCCTCTGTGGGCAGCACAGACTGGCACTGTATGTAGGTGGTGACGTATTTGCAAACTGCCTGCTGATACCAACTTATCTAAAACTTTCCTTCTCAGTGCCCACCTATCTCATTACCCTCTCTCATAACTGTCTTATAAGTTACTGGACAAGTAATCCAGTGACCAGGACTAATAATTCAGAGACCATGAGCTCAAATCCCAACAGGGCAGTTAAAAAATTTTAAAACTTTGGAAATAAAAAGGTGGGACCGGTAAAAAGTGACCATGAAGCTGTCGGATTGTCGTAAAAATCCATTGGTTCACTGATGTCCTTTAGGGAAGGAAACATGCCGTCCTTACCCAGTCTGGCCTAAATGTGACTCCAGACCCACACCAACATGGTCGACTCTGAACTGCCCTGTGAAATGGCCTAGCAAGCCCCTCAGTTATATCAAACTGCTACCACCGGTTCAAGAAGAAGGCCCACCACCACGTTCTCAGGGCAACTAGGGATGGGCAATAAATGCCAGTTTTGCCAGCGACACCCAAGAATCCCGAGAATGAATTTTAAAAAAAGTATGAATTTCTTTTGTGCAAGTACTTTAATTCCTGCATCTCTTCTCAGGAGTGTTACACTCCTGGAGTTAATTTATCCTGTTATAACTTATGGAATAGGAAAGTGTGTAACACACTCACTCAGAGGAGAGAGAGTACACACTACACTTGGATCTCTTCCCTGATGTTCAGAGTGTAAAATTCTCAGATCCCCATAAAATCTACTTGTAAGGGCCTCTAAACTGCCACCAATGTACAGGCCATACTTTTACTATTAAACTTGTTGAAGTCACCGATGTGGGGTTGATCGCTCTAACAGCTTGTCCTGTTTTGCCGCCGCCTTGAACCGGTGGTAGCGGTTTGATATAACTGAGGGGCTTGCTAGGCCATTTCACAGGGCAGTTCAGAGTCAACCACATTGGTGTGGGACTGGGTAAGGACAGCATGTTTCCTTCCCTAAATGAAAGACATTTGTTTAAAATATATTGGAAAAATAAATTCTCAACTAAATGTTGAGCTGTGGAAAATGCAGTGCCCAGTAGTTGGAGCCATTTGTTTTCCATTGTTTAATTTCACTTGTGTTGGCATTACATTCACATCAGTACAGAGGACGTTCTCTTGGCTGCAAAACTGGACAGTGGCTCTGATAAGGTCGGAAAAAGGTACGGTGGGGATAAGGATTTAATGGGCTTTCTTAAATCTTGTGAATGGGAATTATATTATTTCTTTGTTACACAATATGGTCCATGGTAGGTTTAAGTGTTAATGCGGGGCTTGGATCCAATAGAGGCTCCCTATAGGGGTACATTCCTCAAACTGGGGAATGGGAGAGAGGAGCAGTAGCAATTTACAACATAGCATTTCTCGACCATAGTGCCTTCCTTTAATGAAGGTGAACTAAAGGTGGAGAGTAGATTCCCAATACACGTGACAGACTGGGACAAAGTAGACAACACGAATGTACAGTACCAGCAGGCTTGGGTTGTGTAACATCACAAGGCATTAGTACAGTACTGTGTCTGCAAGCGGACTGGAGACAGACCAACCAATGGGGAGGTTGGGCTACATAACCAGGGAGTGCTGGGTTTCTGGAGCTTGTTGTGGGGAGTTTGGTGACAGGACAAAGGAAGCTGCTTTGAATTCTGCCTTTCTATAAAAAGCCATTGCAACATTAACCTACCCTTGCCAAAGTTTAATTTCAGATGCTAAGAAGAGTGTCAGAGAGCACGGTCAGATAATCGCACGCTGATGCCTACATTTGTGGGACTTGGAAAGGGCGAGCTTACATTTATATAGTGCCTTTCACATCCCCCTGACGGCCCAAAGTGCTTTACAATCAATTAACTTTTGAGGAGCACTGTTATTATGTACACAAATGTGGCAGCCAATTTGTGCACAGCAAGGCCCCTGAAATAATCTGTTTTAGATGTTGGTTGAAAGATAAGTGTTGATCAGGACACCGAGAGAACTTCCCTGTTCTTCTTTGAAATAGTGCCATGGGATATTTTACATCCACCTGAGAGGCCAGAGGGGACCTCGATTTAACGTCTCATCTGGAGGACAATACCTCCGACAGTACAGCACTTTACTCCCTCAGTAATGCACTGTAGATGTGCCATTATCAAATGTGCATTTGGGTAGGACCATTTCCAGTTTAAAGCACTGTTGTAGCGGTACCATCGAGTGTCCCTTACTTACCGTACATAATTCCCTTTAACGTAGTGATGTGTGTGTACGGTTTGCCTGTGCGGGGCGTTCCCCCTTTGGGAGCGCGGGCGAACGCGATGACGCGGGTAAACATGAGCCGGCCCAGCTCGGCCTCCCGCGACAATCGCCGGCCCAGCTCAGCCTCCCGCTCCCGCGACTTTGACCGCAACGGCCGGCTGCAGTGCCGTGTGCCGGGTAAGCGCGATGACGTCACGTCGTGAGTCACGTGACTACCCAAGCGCGGGAAAACGCGATGACGTCATCACGCAATTCACATGTCTGCCCAAGCGCCGGAAAACGTGATGACGTCATCACGCAATCCACGGGACTGCCCAGTCAGTGCTCGTGGTGTCTCCGTCTGGTTAAGACCTACTTAATGGCTCTCCTGTACCGATCTCAGCCAGCTGTTGGAATTCGATTATTCTTGCATCAAAGAACTATTTGATTGTTCTCCTGGAGTCGACCTCGATTATTTGATAGGCATTCGTCCAACACCTACAATTGGTGAACCCAAATACCTACACTGTAACAATTATAGGAATAACGACCGAATTGTTAGCTCAACTTTGCACATGTTCCATCAGCACCAGTGCAGACATTTGATTGACTCGATCTCCCGCTCATACGCCTGATGGAAATACCTGCGGAGTCGCAGTGTCAAGTCGTTCCACAGCCCCCTCCATTATTAACTGCACGGCGTAATCCAAGTTGCCTTTAGCCACAGACAGAACATGGTGCATGACCGATACACTGCAGGATGGAAACATCTCGACAAGCAGCTGGACCCCATCCTCCACCTCGGCACAGCCTTCCTAAAAACAACACAAAAGTAGCAAAGGACGGGAATGTTAGATCCAGAGGAATTCCCAACCGGGAGCTCAGGAATAGTTGTCCAAGACATTCCTCGAAAAATCATTAAATACCGACAACAACAAAAAAGGTCAGATTTGCTTCTGAGAAAAGGACTTGGCTAAGAGTGAGCTGCATTGGCCGATTAGCTTTTTCTTAGCGCCACCCTTCTTAGAGAAGCTAGGTAATCTAAAGGACACGGTCAGAAGGTCATGGGCTCAAGCCCCACTGCAGAAGCTGAGCACATAATCCAGGCGGACACTTGCCGTCTTTCTGATGAGGTTTTAAACCGAGGCCTTGTCTGCCTGTTGACGTAAAAGATCCCGCGGCATGATTCGAAGAGCAGGGAGTTCTCCAAGTATCCTGGCCAACAAAGGCAGCGCTGGATGAAGCCTGGGATTGGGCTACCTGTACATATTCTCGGTCAAGAGTCCAGATTGAATATCGCAAGGGAATTCACACAAATTTATTAACAGCCCAGCAAAAATAACTGAATGAATAAGAGATCAAATTAAAAAGAAGAAAATAAATGGCAATTTCTTCAGGATCAATATTAACATTTTCATTCTTTAGAGTATTTAACTTCAATTTACTTTAATCCCCTGCTCTTCCTAAGCCAAGTATCAACCGGAAATAGATTAACTGGTCATTCAACTCAAAACTTAACTCTTAGCACCAAGGGATTCAATTCCAGTTTACATAACAATGTCACTGCCGTTTGTTCTATGTATTTCTGCATATGAGCTTATTACAGCCTGGGACAGCTACAGTAGTTTCCAGGGATGAGAAAAAACACACAAATCCCACATATATTTGTTTGCTTTTATGGGGCAGGAGTGTAAAAAAAAACGTACTCTTGTCCAACTGCTTGTCCGACATCCTGTACTGGCTGAGCAGAAATTTCCTCCAACTAAATATCGGGAAGACCGAAACCATTGTCTTGTCGCCACACTTCTTATAGAGAAGCTAGGTAACCTAAAGGACACCTTCAGAAACGTCAGAAGGTCGTGGGCTAAAGCCCCACTGCAGAAGCTGAGCACATAATCCAGGCGGAGTATTGTGCACAGTTTTGGTCTCCTTACCTAAGGAAGGATATACTTGCCATAGAGGGAGTGCAACGAAGGTTCACCAGACTGGTTCCTGGGATGGGGGGATTGTCCTATGAGGAGAGATTGAGTAGACTAGGCCTATATTCTCCAGAGTTTAGAAGAATGAGAGGTGATCTCATTGAAACATACAAAATCTTACAAGGCTTGACAGGGTAGATGCAGGGAGGATGTTTCCCCTGGCTGGGGAGTCTAGAACCAGGGGTCACAGTCTCAGAATAAGGGGTCGGCCATTTAGGACTGAGATGAGGAGAAATTTCTTCACTCAGAGGGTGGTGAATCTTTGGAATTCTCTACCCCAGAGGGCTGTGGAGGCTCAGTCGTTGAGTATATTCAAGACAGAGATCGACAGATTTTTGGTTATTCAGGGAATCAAGGGATATGGGGATAGTGCAGGAAAGTGGAGATGAGGTAGAAGATCAGCCATGATCTTATTGAATGGTAGAGCAGGCTCGAAGGGCCAAATGGCCGACTCCTGCTCCCATTTCTTATGTTCTTGTCTTTGGTCCCCGCCACAAACTCCTTTCCCTAGACACCAACTCCATCCCTCTCCCTGGCAACTGTCTGAGGCTCAACCAGACTTCGCAACCTTGGTGTTGTATTTGACCCCGAGATGTGCTTTTGATCACATATCCGCGGCATAACTAAGACCGCCTATTTCCACCGCCGTAATATCGCCTGACTCTGCCCTTGCCTCAGCTCATCTGCTGCTGAAACCCTCATCCATGCCTTTGTTACCTCTAGACTTGACTATTCCAACGCACTCCTGGCTGGCCTCCCACATTCTACACTCTGAAAACTTGAGCTCATCCAAAACTTGGCTGCCCGTGTCCTAACTCGCACCAAGTCCCGTTCACCCATCACTCCTGTGCTCGCTGACCTACATTGGCTCCCGGTTGAGCAAAGCCTCGATTTTAACATTCTCATCCTTGATTTCAAATCCTTCCATGGCCTCACCCCTCCCTATCTCTGTATGCTTCCCCAGCCCTACAACCCTCCGAGATATCTGCACTCCTCCAATTCTGACCTCTTGAGAATCCCCGGTTTTAATCGCTCCACCATTGGTGGCCGTGCCTTCAGCTGCCTAGGCCCTAAGCTCTGGAATTCCCTCCCTAAACCCTCTCTCTTTCCTCCTTTAAGATGCTCCTTAAAATCTACCTCTTTGACCAAGCCTGTCCTAATATCGCCTTGTGTGGCTTGGTGTCAAATTTTGTTTGGCAATGTTCCTGTGAAGCGCCTTAGGGCGTTTTACTAAGTTAAAGGTGCTATATAAATACAAGTTGTTGTTGTAATGCTTCAACACCACTTTACCAGCAGTCGGAGCTATTGCACCATAAAATTAACTTGTCTTATGGTTCCATCCAGTGCAACATCGCCATATAGTGCCAAAAAATACAGTAGTATTCTTTATATTAAAAAACATATTTTGAGGCTGCAATTTTAAAAATGCAGTACTTCTAGGATACATACACGCACACATATTTTTCTGACGTGCGTTTTCCCTCCTCCCCTATCAGTTCCATCAAACCCCGAGGAAGAGAGAAATAAAAATGACCAGATTGTCTTTTCCAGATTACGAACCAGTGACTCTGGTTGGAAGAGCGCGCGTGTGAACATAAGGTGAGGATTGGGCTCAGGTGGGGTGCCCCCCACGCTTGAATAGGCTGCTAGCAGTCACCTGGCCAGGCTCTCACATGAAATGCATACGAGCAGCTTATGGAACCTGCTCCGAAGGAGATGCTTATTTTGCCCGTTACAAAACGTGCTTGAATCCTAGGATCTGGTTACGGGGATCAGTTGCGGTGGGTTTCATTCTCCCAATGCTGGCATTAATCACAGCACAAGGAAGTCAGCCCCACGTTGTTACTGACCGAAATCCCACAACCATAAACTGAGGTGTAAAGGAGTGTTGCAGTCATCATTCTTCAGATAGTGTGCACATACCATGGATAAGGCAAGATAGAGGGGTCGATTTTCCTGGAGCCGTCGGGCGGGGTTTCAGGCGTGTTGGGGGGGGGGGGAAATCCCGAATTCGGGGGTCCCGACACCATCCCGCCTCCACGCAAGTTTCAAAGGAGGCGGGTACCCGCCCCGCACTGGGACCCGCTGACCCAAGGCAGGAAGGGATTAGTGCCAATTAACTGCCTGTTAACAGGTAGTTAACGGGCAGTTTTTAGCCTAATCCCTATTTTGAGGGGTGTCCTGTGGGATTCCCGACGGCTCCAAACCACGCCAGGTTAGAGCAGGCGGGCCGTCGGGTTGAAGGACTTGGAGGGGTCGCGATGTCGGTGTTCAGGTGAGTGATGGGTGCATGAGTGCAAAGGTAAGTGTGTTTGAAGTGTCTAAAGAAGTTTAAATTACCTGTACTTACCTTAACAGCCTTTCTTCCTCTAGGCGTCGGGAGCCCATCACTCAGCCGGCACTGAAAGCTGAATGGCTGCGATCTGTCAAAAGTGACAGCCTTCAGCTTTGAGTGCTGCTGAGAGTTCTAACTGAGTCTGTGTAGAAGGACTCAGGTTAGAAGTCAGACTGTCAGT
This sequence comes from Somniosus microcephalus, assembly GCF_052327205.1. Lineage (NCBI taxonomy): Eukaryota > Metazoa > Chordata > Chondrichthyes > Squaliformes > Somniosidae > Somniosus > Somniosus microcephalus. The sequence continues at coordinate 18,012,911 of NC_141015.1, read as the reverse complement.
GTTTGACAGCTTCAAACAGCTGTGAGACACTGATATTTCATCTGTCAGGACGCCCTGACAGATGAAATTTCAGTCTGTGACGTCACCTGTTGCCAGGTGGCCCTTAATTGGCCTGCTGAGCCCGCTGGGCGGGCTCAACAAGGTCAATCAAGGGAAAATCACGTGGATTGGCCGAACGTCGATGTAGGCGGGACTAAAACCCGAAAGTTGTAGTCCCGCCTCCTTCCCGACAGCTTAATGAAAATCGACCCCAGAGAGTCTGGAAAATCAGAGGGACACCTCCCCTTGAAGTGCTTTCAGGCAAAGTTTACACCATCTTTGCTGTTATCGGCAAGATCTGCATCCCTCTTGAACCACCTACAGTTAATTATAATTAGGAGCATCTTGGCATAAGATCCTGTAAAAAAGATCTGCTGGTCCTCTCCCCTATGGGTTATATTATTCAAGTTATACATGAGACACAAACACTTCTGATGTAGTGGGGTGTTTTCCATAGTTTATTTATAAGCCAGGGACGCTGTTGATGTCATGTGAAATGCTGGATATTTTTAATCTTGCAGGGTGAGCAAAGGGCAATAGACTCATGTTCTCCATCAGAGGCGGGCTGGAACTGCTGTCTGTTTTGTTCAACTCATCAGATCCCAGAACTGTGCCTATCGTGTCATTTCTGATGTGATTGGTTGGAAAGCAACCAATACTGTCTGTTTCAGTGGCTTCCTTATTCTGCAGCTGTTACCCTTTGGGTATAAAAGCCCCATCAGACTTCCCTTCACACTCCCAATTTACTAATGTTAAATGTAAGCTCCCTGGTATTTGAAGCCCTTACCAGCGGGAGCAATTGGCCTGGATCAATATAGCCCGCTCCCTTTACAATCTGTAATGCAGCCTACCTTTGCGGTGGCTCCCTCCCCTGCCACTGAAATGCTTTCTGGCTCCGTTGATTCCTTCTCCTCCTGGCCGCTTGCCTGCTCCTTCGAAGAGGACTTGGTGTCTTGAGAGGCCACGGGGGGAGGAACATTTTCTGTGAAGACACAAAAAAAAGGTGCAATGAGATGGCAGCATCCACCTACCCATCTATATATTTAAGCCTTCTCTCTTGCACGTATAGGTAGGGCGTGAACTAGTATCAGTCTTTAGGAAGGATGTGAAGGCCTTAGAGAGAGTGCAGACAAGATTTACGAGAATGATTCCAGGGATGAGGGACTTCAGTTACGTGGACAGACCGGAGAAGCTGGGGTTGTTCTCCTTACAGCAGAGAAGGATGAGAAGAGATTTGATAGAGCTGTTCAAAATCATGAGGGGTCTGGACAGGATAGATAGAGAGAAACTGTTCCCATTGGCGGAAGGGTCGAGAACCAGAGGAGACAGATTCAAGGTGACCTGGCAGAAGAACCAAAGGCAACATGAGGAACAACCTTTCTACGCAGCGAGGGGCTAGGATCTGGAATGCACTGTCTGAAAGGGTGGTGGAGGCAGATTTCATCACAGCTTTCAAAAGGGAATTGGATAAGTATCTGAAGGAAAAGAAATTGAGGGCTACAGGGAAAGGGCGGGGAGTGGGACTAGCTGAAGTGCTCTCGCAGAGAGCTGGCACAGGCTCGACGGGTCGAATGGCCTCCTTCCGTGCTGTAACCATTCTATGATTCAGTCACCCCTGTACGCTCCCTCACACTGGCACCTTACTGACTATACTGAATGCCTTAAATACAACAGGCAGTAAAACTACCAATCACTAACCAGCAAGTGTGGCAAAGCCAACCAATAAAATCGCTCCAAAACAGATTTTCAAAGCCATCTTGACATCGGTGTTGCCCTGGGGATGACCCGTTAATTTTCAGGATTTTTGGACTCTTTAACCACAGAAAGGAGTCATAAAGGAGTTACATTTAAATGTTGTGGTTTTAAACTGAAGTTTATTCACACAAATGTAATAAAGTACGGAGACAGACGGTGGTTAAATTGCTAATGAGAAAGGCATTTAATTTGTTTCCCCAAAGACTGAAAACAATAAGCAATTTGTTAGCCTGTCTCAGTAATCAATAAACATCTCACCCATTATGTTGGAAGGTCCCTGGCCCCAGGTGCTTGGCAGGGGTTTTATGGTATAATCCTTCCCTTCTAGTTGTGAGGGGAAAAGAGTTAGGACAGAAACACTTAGGTTTTGAAACAGCTGCTAGCACGGGGCTTTGATAGTCTCAGAAGGTTAGCATACCGGACGGTAAAAATACTTGCATTTATATAGTGCCTTTCACAACCTCAGGATGTCCCAAGGTGTTTTACAGCCAATGAAGTACTTTTGAAGTGTCGTCACTGTTGTAATGTAGGAAATGCAGGAGACAATTTGTGCATAGCAAGGTCCCACAAACAGCAATGTGATAATGATCAGATAATGTTTTTTTCTTTTAGTGATGTCGGTTGAGCGATAAATATTGTGCCATGGGATCTTTTAAATCCACCCAAGAGGGCACTCGGGGCCTCGGTTCAACAGCTCATCTGGAAAACAGCACCTCTGACAGTGCAGCACTCCCTCAGTACTGCACTGAAGTGTCAGCCTAGATTTTGTGCTCAAATCTCTGGAGTGGGACTTGAACCCACTCTGACTCAGAGGCGAGAGTGCTACCCACTGAGCTATGGATGATACCTTAGAAGTTAGAATTTTATTTTGCTTAAGTCAAAGAAAGGCAACCCACTGATGTGGGAAAGTATAGCATGCACATTATTTTGTATTATTAAGCTGCACTGATCAAATTGAGTGAGTCCAGCCATAACTTGCTCTGTATTTTCATTTCCTTTCTAATAATTAAAACATTCCTGCCATCTATTGAGGACTTGTGCTAAAAACACAGGCCTAGAAATTCGGTATAGCCGCGTTTGGGGCGCTAGTCCTGGCGATGCGCAAAGTTTAGCGCCAGGCGCAATTTAGCGCCACCTCGCGCGATATTGGGTTGCAGCGCCCCTAAAGGTGATTGCGGCGCTAAATCAGGCGCTGCACACTACTCCTAAGGCGCTAACCCGGCGGCGCAACCCAATTTCGCGGCGGCGGGGCGCAGCGAGGGTGCTGTCAATAATCACTTTCCCTGAGACACACTGGCGCCGGCCAGCTCTTAAAGGGGCAGGTCAATTGGCATCACCAGACACACTCACTGCCTTGTAGGCCTTCAAAGCGGTGGGAGCCTACCTGTGGCGCACCAGCCTAGCAAGACATGGAAAGGGTGAGGCAGAGGGCGGAACGCCTCACTGATGGGGCATTGGATGCTTTGGTTGGCGCAGTGGAATCAAGGCCAAGGAAGATGGTCGGAATGTGATTTATGTTTTGGACAGTCTCCCGGGTGTGAGAGGCAGTTATGTGTCAGTGTATTAGTTTTGCTTTCTGTTGCCATAGCTTTCTCATGTTTGAAGGAACCACATTTTGTGTAATGAAACACTTTCTTCATTTACAATGGCCGTGCCTGCTATTTACATGCATCTTGCCCTTCACAGGCTTGGGGGTATCAGACCGGTTCCATTCCTGTTCTTGGAATGGCAGTAAGCATTCCGTGAGAGGGGCCTAGAAGCTACTTCTGATCAGCCTCTGACGCGCAGCCTGAGAAGAGCCGCTCGCGTAGAAGTTCAGGCCAGCAGGCATCTTCTCAGCCACCGACAGAGATGTCCTGCACCTTATCTGAGGCTGCAGATCTGGCTGAAGCAGCTGGCACAGCTCAGTCACCACCTCCTTTCTAAATCGCAGCCTTCTGACATACTGCTCCTCCGGCATGTTCATGTAGGAAAGCTGCTGTCGGAAAACCCTGCCAGTGTAAGGTCTGCTGTGGCGACGTCTGTTGGCCCTCCTCCGTCTGGCCATGCCCGCCCCCCTCTCCCAGCGTCTCAGTGCCCTTTCCAGATGATTCAGCAGCAGGACGTTCCCCTCCAATGCAGCCCCCATAATAAGTGCCCACAGGAAGGTTCCCCATTGTCAAGGCTCACCAACAGCAAGGTGATGGTCAGAAGGCTGAAGATCATCTGTCTGCGCTGGCTCAGTGGTCAAATGGCTCTCAGTGTGCAGCTCAGCAACTCTTTGTAGCTCTCGAGGAAGTTGTGCTCCAAAAATGGCTGCCGCTTTTAAACCACACCAGTCCCCTTTAAATAATGCTCCTCCAGCCCGAGAGTGACTTGGTAAGGTCCAGGTAAGCTGTCACTATTAGCGCCAGGCGCTACAGAGGGGGGCGCCACTGAATTTCCGGTCTGGGGCGCCCAAAAGGCGTTACACACTCAAATGACGTCATAATCAGCCTGCGCCCATGAGCGGGCACTAAGATTTAGCGCCGGCGCTAAATGCATGCTCAATATGGGGCGAGGCGATAGGCGCCTTGCGCCCGCCTGGAAATTGGCTAGCGCCCCACTTCTCGGCCTCTTTAGGCATTAATCGGTGGCGCTAACAACCGAATTTCTCCCCCACAGTATTTAATTTTAGGTCAAAGGATGTATTGTTGATATTCCCTCAGTTACGTAAGTAAATATAAGTAAATATTAGGTCGTGTGCATCAACTCGAACATAAAAGGACATGGGATCTATGTTCCCTGTAATTTTTTTAGTGTGCGGACCCTTTAACTGGCTGCACAGCCCATTCAATGTTTTGCGCATGGGCGGTTATTCTCATTGAAAAGCTGGTGAGTGGCATGCGCGGGACCACCAGATCGCTGCATGACCACGCAGCTTAGCGGGAACATTGCATGGGATCACTTACGGCAGCGACTGAAATTAATTAACCCAAGAAGTTTCTGCGGCTGACCTGAATATGTAGCACGCACAGAATAAACATTTCCAACATCATAAAGTGAAAGAAAATGAAATAATTTACAACCAAATCATTAAAATGGCCAAATCCCATCAACTTGCTCCGCTTCACGCACAGAAACATCCTGAGCTCGAGTTCCGGCCCCGGCCTCCCATAGATCTGCTCCAGGCCCTTGGAATTGTGTCTGTGATTTGGCCTACAATTCCCAGGAGCCACTCTCTCTCTCTCTCTCTCTCTGCACAACCTGTGGCCTGGATCTGCTAGGACACGAGAGCCAAGAACTGGGGCAGCTAGGAGATCAGAGCCGGGAACCTACAGAAACAGGACTGGCCAGGAGGTCAGAGCTGAGAATATGAGGGAGCGTGGCTGGTCAGAGCTGAGAATATGAGGGAGCGTGGCTGGTCAGAGCTGAGAATATGAGGGAGCGTGGCTGGTCAGAGCTGAGAATATGAGGGAGCATGGCTGGTCAGAGCTGAGAATATGAGGGAGCGTGGCTGGTCAGAGCTGAGAATATGAGGGAGCGTGGCTGGTCAGAGCTGAGAATGTGAGGGAGCGTGGCTGGTCAGAGCTGAGAATGTGAGGGAGCGTGGCTGGTCAGAGCTGAGAATGTGAGGGAGCGTGGCTGGTCAGAGCTGAGAATGTGAGGGAGCGTGGCTGGTCAGAGCTGAGAATATGAGGGAGCGTGGCTGGTCAGAGCTGAGAATGTGAGGGAGCGTGGCTGGTCAGAGCTGAGAATGTGAGGGAGCGTGGCTGGTCAGAGCTGAGAATGTGAGGGAGCGTGGCTGGTCAGAGCTGAGAATATGAGGGAGCGTGGCTGGTCAGAGCTGAGAATGTGAGGGAGCGTGGCTGGTCAGAGCCGAGAATATGAGGGAGCGTGGCTGGTCAGAGCTGAGAATATGAGGGAGCGTGGCTGGTCAGAGCTGAGAATGTGAGGGAGCGTGGCTGGTCAGAGCTGAGAATGTGAGGGAGCGTGGCTGGTCAGAGCCGAGAATATGAGGGAGCGTGGCTGGTCAGAGCTGAGAATATGAGGGAGCGTGGCTGGTCAGAGCTGAGAATGTGAGGGAGCGTGGCTGGTCAGAGCTGAGAATGTGAGGGAGCGTGGCTGGTCAGAGCTGAGAATGTGAGGGAGCGTGGCTGGTCAGAGCTGAGAATGTGAGGGAGCGTGGCTGGTCAGAGCTGAGAATGTGAGGGAGCGTGGCTGGTCAGAGCTGAGAATGTGAGGGAGCGTGATTGGTCAGAGCCGAGAATGTGAGGGAGAGTGACTGGTCAGAGCTGAGAATGTGAGGGAGAGTGACTGGTCAGAGCTGAGAATGTGGGGGAGCGTGACTGGTCAGAGCTGAGAATGTGAGGGAGCGTGACTGGTCAGAGCTGAGAATGTGAGGGAGAGTGACTGGTCAGAGCTGAGAATGTGAGGGAGAGTGACTGGACAGGAGGTCAGAGCTGAGAATGTGAGGGAGAGTGACTGGTCAGAGCTGAGAATGTGGGGGAGTGTGACTGGTCAGAGCCGAGAATGTGAGGGAGAGTGACTGGTCAGAGCTGAGAATGTGAGGGAGAGTGACTGGTCAGAGCTGAGAATGTGGGGGAGTGTGACTGGTCAGAGCTGAGAATGTGGGGGAGTGTGACTGGCCAGAGCTGAGAATGTGAGGGAGTGTGACTGGTCAGAGCTGAGAATGTGAGGGAGAGTGACTGGTCAGAGCTGAGAACGTGGGGGAGAGTGACTGGTCAGAGCTGAGAATGTGAGGGAGCGTGACTGGTCAGAGCTGAGAATGTGAGGGAGAGTGACTGGTCAGAGCTGAGAATGTGAGGGAGAGTGACTGGTCAGAGCTGAGAATGTGAGGGAGAGTGACTGGTCAGAGCTGAGAATGTGAGGGAGAGTGACTGGTCAGAGCTGAGAATGTGGGGGAGTGTGACTGGTCAGAGCCGAGAATGTGAGGGAGAGTGACTGGTCAGAGCTGAGAATGTGAGGGAGAGTGACTGGTCAGAGCTGAGAACGTGGGGGAGAGTGACTGGTCAGAGCTGAGAATGTGAGGGAGCGTGGCTGGTCAGAGCTGAGAATGTGGGGGAGCGTGACTGGTCAGAGCTGAGAATGTGAGGGAGAGTGACTGGTCAGAGCTGAGAATGTGAGGGAGCATGACTGGCGAGGAGGACTGAGCCAGGGGAACGGGCCTGGCATTTTAAATTGGGTGCTGCAGAATCTCTGAGGTCGAAGGCCATAATGTTGTTTTTTGGAGAGGCAGAAAGGGGGGAGCAGGGACGGTATGTGCAATGGAGCAGAGCTGATGGGGAGATGGGAGACTAATACTGTACGATGTCCCACTTTGTTACAGATGTGGGCTACCTAGTTAAACACGCTTGCAGCTTAGCAGCAGAATAATCCGCTGTACGTTACATGGTACAAAGCTCCTTTCATTAAACAGGTACATCATCCTGCAAACGTAAAATGTAATTGTCCGCTTGGCTCCGTTGGTAGCTCTCTTGCCTGCAGGTTCTGGTGGATGTTAAAGATCCTGTGGCACTATTTGAAGAAGAGGAAGGATTTTCTATGCTGAACATAGGTTAGACCACAATAACAACAGAAAATGCTGGAAATACTCAGCAGGCCAGGCAACATCCGTGGAGAGAGAAATAGAGTCAACGTTTCAGGTCAAAACCCTTCGTCAGGACTGAGAAAAAACACAGGAAATGAAACAGATTAAAAGGCCAGTTTGGGGGCTGGGAAATGGGGATGAGAGAACAAAAGAGAAGTGAAGAGACATTAAGAGGTATTCAAAACCAGACGAGATGGTGATCGGACTAGTGGAGACAAAAGACGGCTCTAGATGAGGTGTGAAATGCGCTGGCAGAATGAGAGACAGCTGCCATGTGGGAGAGAAAGAAAGGGGGAAGGGCACAAAACAAAGGTGTGGATAAAAATATATAAAAATGTAATAGGGGCCGAGGTTATGATCTGAAATTGTTGAACTCGATATTGAGTCCGGAAGGCTGTAAAGTGCCTAATCGGAAGATGAGGTGCTGTTCCTCGAGTTTACATTGAGCTTCCGTGGAACAATACAAGAGGCCAAGGACGGTGAGGTCCGAGTGGGAATGGAGCGGTGAATTAAAATGACAGGCCACCAGAAGCTCAGGGTCACCCTTACGGACTGAACGGAGGTGTTCCGCAAAGCGGTCACCCAATCTGCGTTTGGTCTCCCCAATGTAGAGGAGACCACATCGTGAGCAGCGAATACAGTATACTAGATTGCAAGAAGTACAAGTAAATCGCTGTTTCACCTGGAAGGGGTGTTTGGGGCCCTGGACAGTGGGAAGGGGGGAGGTATAAGGGCAGGTGTTGCATCTCCTGCGCTTGCACGGGAAGGTGCCGGGCAAAGGGGAAGGGGTGCTGGGGGTGATAGAGGAGTGGACTAGGGTGTCTCGGAGGGAGCGGTCCCTATGGAATGCTGAAAGGGGAGGGGAGGGGAAGATGCGTTTGGTGATGGGATCACGTTGGAGGTGGCGGAAATGGCGGAGGATGATCCGTTGAATGTGGAGGCTGGTGGGGTGAAAGGTGAGGACAAGGGGAACCCTATCATGGTTCCGGGAGGGAGGGGCAGGGGTGAGGGCTGAAGTGCGGGGGATAGAACGGACACGGTCGAGGGCCGTGTCAACCACGGTAGAGGGAAATCCTCGGTTGAGGAAAAAGGAAGACATGTCGGAAGCACTGGCGTGGAAGGTGGCATCGTCGGAGCAGATGCGGCGGAGATGGAGAAACTGGGAGAATGGAATAGAGTCCTTACAGGAGGCGGGGTGGGAGGAAGTGTAGTCCAGGTAGCTGTGGGAGCCAATGGGCTTGTAGTGAATGTTGGTCACTAACCTATCCCCAGAGATGGAGATGGAGAAGTCGAGGAAGGGAAGGGAAGAGATGGACCATGTGAAGGTGAGGGAAGGGTGGAAATTGGAGGCAAAGTGAATGAATTTGTCTAGTTCAGGGCGAGAGCAGGAAATGGCATCAATACAGTCATTAATGTACCGGAATAAGAGGTGAGGGAGGGGTCCCAAGTAGGACTGGAAGAAATAGTGTTCCACATATCCCACGAAAAGGCAGGCATAGCTAGGACCCATGCGGGTACCCATAGCAACTCCTTTAATTTGGAGGAAATGAGTGGAGTCAAAGGAGAAGTTGTTCAATGTGAGAACAAGTTCAGCCAGGCGGAGGAGGGTAACATAGAAACATAGAAGATAGGAGCAGGAGTAGGCCATTCGGCCCCTCGAGCCTGCTCCGCCATTCAATGAGATCATGGCTGATCATCCAAATTCAGTACCCTGTCCCTGCCTTCTCTCCATATCCCTTGATCCCTTTAGCCTTAAGAAATATATCCAACTCCTTCTTGAATATATTTAATGAATTGGCCTCTACTGCCTTCTTTGGCAGAGAATTCCACAGGTTCACCACTCTCTGGGTGAAGAAATTCCTCCTCATCTCTGTCCTAAATGGCTTACCCCTTATCCTTAGACTGTGACCCCTGGTTCTGGACTCCCCGACCATCGGGAACATCCTTCCTACATCTAGTCTGTCTAGTCCTGTTAGAATTTTATAAGTTTCGATGAGATCCCCTCTCATTCTTCTAAACTCCAGCGAGTACAAGCCCAATCGACCCAATCTCTCCTCATACGTCATTCCTGCCATCCCAGGTAACAGCCTGGTGAATCTTCGCTGCACTCCTTCCATGGCAAGAACATCCTTCCTCAGATAAGGCGACCAAAACTGCACACAATACTCAAGATGTGGTCTCACCAAGGCCCTGTACAACTGCAGCAAGACATCCTTGTTCCTGTACTCAAACCCTCTCGCTACGAAGGCCAACATGCCATTTGCCTTCTTAACCGCCTGCTGCACCTGCATGCTTACTTACAGCGACTGGTGCACAAGGACGCCCAGGTCTCATTGCACTTCCCCTTCTCCTAATCTATTGCCATTCAGATAATAATCTGCCTTCCTGTTTTTGACACTAAAGTGGATAACCTCGCATTTATCCACGTTATATTGCATCTGCCATGCTTCTGCCCAATCACCCAACTTGTCCAAATCATACTGGAGTTTCTCGGCATCCTCCTCACAGCACACACGCCCACCCAGCTTTGTGTCGTCTGCAAACTTAGAGATATTACATCTAGTTCCCTCGTCCAGATCATTAATATATATTGTGAATAGCTGGGGTCCAAGGACCGATCCCTGCGGTACCACATTAGTCACTGCCTGCCACTCGGAAAAAGAGCTGTTTATTCCAACTCTTTGCTTTCTGTCTGCCAACTAGTTCTCTATCCAAGTCAATACCTTGCCCTCAATCCCATGTGCCTTAATTTTACACGCTAATCTCTTATGCAGGACCTTATCGAAAGCCTTTTGAAAATCCAAATACACCACATCCACTGGTTCTCCCTTATCTATTTTACCAGTTACATCCTCAAAAAATTCCAGTAGCTTAGTCAAGCACGATTTACCTTTTGTAAATCCATGTTGACTTTGTCCGATCCTGTCACTGCTTTCCAAGTGCTCTGCTATTACATCTTTATAATGGACTCTAGCATTTTCCCCACTACCGATGTCAGGCTTACCGGTCTGTAATTCGCCGTTTTCTCTCTACCACCCTTTTTGAACAGTGGGGTAACATTAGCTACCCGCCAATCCATGGGTACTGTTCCAGAGTCTATCAAATTTTGGAAGATGACCAGCAATGCATCTACTATTTCTAGGGCCACTTCCTTAAGTACCCTAGGATGTAGATTATCAGGCCCTGGGGATGTGTCGGCCCTCAATCCCATCAATTTCCCTACCACCATTTCCCTACAAATACTGATTTCTATCAGTTCCTCCCTTTCATTAGACCCTATGTTCCCCGACATCTTTGGGAGGTTATTTGTGTCCTCCTTTGTGAAGACAGAACCAAAGTATGTATTTAATTGGTCTGCCATTTCTTTGTTCCCCATTATAAATTCCCCTGATTCTGACTGCAAGGGACCTACGCTTGACTTCACCAATCTTTTTCTCTTCACATATCTATAAAAGCTTTTACAGTCAGTTTTTATGTTCCCTGCAAGCTTACTCTCATACTCTATTTCCCCCCCCCCCTTTATTCATCCCTTTGTCCTCCTTTGTTGGATCCTAAACTGCTCCCAATCCTCAGGTTTACTGCTTTTTCTGGCCAATTTATATGTCCTCTCCTTGGATCTTATGCTATCCCTAATTTCCCTTGTTAGCCATGGTTGAGTCACCTTTTTTGTTTTATTTTTATGCCAAACTGGGATGAGCAAATTCTGTAGTTCATCCATGCGATCTTTGAATGTTTGCCATTGCCCATCCACCGTCAGCCCTTTGAGTGACATTCCCCAATCAATCCTACCCAACTCGCACCTCATACCATCGTAGTCTCCTTTATTTAAATTCAGGACCCTAGTCTCCGAGTCAACTATTTCACTCTCCATCTTAATGAAGAATTCTATCATATTATGATCGCTCCGACCCAAGGGGCCTCGCACAACAAGATTGCTAATTAATCCTTTCTCATTACATAATACCCAGTCTAAGATGGCCTGATCTCTAGTTGGTTCCTCGACATATTGGTCCAGGAAACCATCCCGTATACACTCCAGGAATTCCTCCTCCACAGTATTGTTCCTAATTTGGTTAGCCCAATCTATAAGGTGGTGGTGGATGGGGACTGGTTGGGCCTCTGTTCAAGGAAGAAGCGGAGCGCCCTCAGGCCATCCTGGTGGGGGATGGAGGTGTAGAGGGATTGTACGTCCATGGTGAAAAGGAGGCGGTTGGGGCCAGGAAACTGGAAACTGTTAAAGTGGCGGAGGGCGTCAGAAGCGTCGCAGGTGTAGGTAGGAAGAGACTGGACAAGGGGAGAAAAGATAAGAGTCGAGATAGGAAGAGATAAGTTCCGTGGGGTAAGAACAGGCTGAAACGATGGGTCTACCAGGGCAGTCCTGTTTGTGGATCTTCCAGCATCCGCAGTATTTTGCTATCGTAATAGGTTAGACCACACTTGTACTGTAAACAGTTCTGATCTCCGTATTATAAAAAGGGTTTAGGAGGCACTGGAGAAAGTGCAAAAAGGATTTACTAGAATGATACCAGAACTGAGAGGTTATACCTGTGAGAAAACATTGAACAGGCTGGGGCTCTCCTATCTAGAAAAGAGAAGGCTCAGGAGAGATTATGACAGGGTTTGATAGGGTATATGTAGAGAAGATGTTTCCACTTGCAGGGGAGACCAGAACTAGGAGCCATAAATATAAGATAGTCACTAATAAATTCATTAGGGAATTCAGGAGAAACTTCTTTACCCAGAGAGTGGTTAGAATGTGGAACTCGCTACCTTATGTAGTAGTTGAGGTGAATAGCATAGATGCATTTAAGGGGAATCTAGATAAACACATGAGAGAGAAAGGAATAGAAGGATATGTTGATGGGGTTAGATGAAGAAGGGTGGGAGGAAGCTCGTGTGGAGCATAAACCTGTTGGGCCGAATGGCCTGTTTCTGTGCTGTAAATACTATGTAAGACGATAAGGAAGATCACTGAAGACCAGCAAATCAGATAATCTTTTAAAAAAATAAATCAATAAACGTATTCAACGTAAATCTACAAGTCTTACACTCAGTGCGAGTTTAGAAACATAGAAACATAGAAGATAGGAGCAGGAGTAGGCCATTCGGCCCTTCGAGCCTGCTCCGCCATTCAATGAGATCATGGCTGATCATCCAAATTCAGTACCCTGTCCCTGCTTTCTCCCCATATCCCTTGATCCCTTTAGCCTCAAGAAATATATCCAACTCTTTCTTGAATATATTTAATGAACTGGCCTCCACCGCCCTCTGTGGCAGAGAATTCCACAGGTTCACCACTCTCTGGGTGAAGAAATTCCTCCTCATTTCAGTCCTAAATGGCTTACCCCTTATCCTTAGACTATGACCCCTGGTTCTGGACTCCCCGGCCATCCGAAACATCCTTCCTGCATCGAGTCTGTCCAGACCTGACAGAATTTTATAGGTTTCGATGAGATCCCCTCTCAATCTTCTAAACTCCAGTGAGTATAAGCCCAATCGACACAATCTCTCCTCATACGTCATTCCTGCCATCCCAGGTATCAGCCTGGTGAATCTTCGCTGCACTCCTTCCATGGCAAGAACGTCCTTCCTCAGGTAAGGTGACCAAAACTGCACACAATACTCAAGGTGCGGTCTCACCAAGGCCCTGTACAACTGTAGCAAGACATCCTTGTTCCTGTACTCGAACCCTCTCACTACAAAGGCCAACATACCATTTGCCTTCTTAACCGCCTGCTGCACCTGCATGCTTACCTTCAGCGACTGGTGTACAAGAACACCCAGGTCTCGTTGCACTTCCCCTTCTCCCAATCTATTGCCATTCAAATAATAATCTGCCTTCCTGTTTTTGCCACCAAAGTGGATAACCTCACATTTATCCACATTATAGTCTTACACTCAGTGCGAGTTTAGTCGTTATTATAAAATAAGACACTATTTCTCAGCACAATACTGAGGCAGCGATTGTATAAGCCCCGAATCTGGAATCTGCATATTGATCAAGTGATGTACTGCACCCAGTTCCAATGATGTTCTGATGAAGGGTCTCACCCAAAGTGTTGAACAGTCTCTCTCTGTCGGATGGTGACTGTGCTATGTACTTTCAGCTCGATTTGTTTCAGATTTCTGCGTATTTTTAATTTTTATTTCTCCTGAGATGCGAGTGGATGAGGATGACTTACTGTCATTATGCCCAAACTAACAACAGCCTTGGAATTTCCTTCACACTCTGGTGTTTTAAATACAGACTGTTCTTCTGAGAGTGGTTAAAGACATCTTTTCCCATTCCCCTGTGCTACCTGTAGCTGCAGACGACCCACCTGCTCTCAGGTTGTCCCAGCGTCTCTCTGAACACCTGCCTTCACTCCGCAACAGAGCGGAGGTACTCCAATGCCTGATTTCAAACTTTGTTCTCAGGATGTGGGCGACACTGGCAAGTTCCACACTGATTGTCCACCCCAGTTACCCAGGGAAGGTGGTTGGTGTGGTAGCGACTGTAGCCAGTGGCTCAGTTGGTAGCACCATCACCTTTGAGTCAGAAAGTTGTGGGTTCAAGTCCCACTCCAGAGACTTAAGCACAAAAATCTAGGCTGACACTCTGGTGCAGTGCTGAGGGAGTGCTACACTGTCGGAGGTGCTGTCTTTCAGATGAGACGTCTGCTCTCTCAGGTGGACGTAAAAGATGGCACTATTTTGAAGACGAGCAGGGGCGTTATCCCCGGTGTCCTGGCCAATATTTAACCCTCAAATCAACATAACAAAAACAGATTTTCTGGTCATTATCACATTACTGTTTGTGGGACCTTGCTGTGCACAAATTGGCTGCTGCGTTTCCTACATTGCAACAGTGACTATACTTCATTGACTGTAAAGCACTTTGGGACGCCCAGTGGTCGTGAAAGGCGCTATATAAATGCACGTCTTTCTTTCATTCTTTTACAACTAGGCCACTTCCAAGGGCTTTAAGAGTCAATCATGTGGTGCGAGACTGGAGTCACATGTAGGCCAGACTGGGCAGTGGTGGCAGGTTCCCTTCTCTGAAGGACGTTAGTGAGTGAGTTGGGTTTTTAATGACAGATTTCATGGTCACTTTTTTCCCCCTAGTACCAATCCACAAATGACCAAGTTTATGGAATCCCATTTAACAACTTGCCATGATGGGATTCGAACTCTGGGTTACTAGAACCAATACACTATCTTGACCATCTCTAACACCTTTTGCTACCAAAAGAACAGTCTAATTTCTCCTTGGCCTTTAACTTTGTACAGGCTGCTCTCTTTCCTTTATCTTCATGTCCCACACGACACACCACTCCCTAGCGATAGAGAAGGTGGACAACCTGTGATACTGCAGACACTATAAGGGACGTTACTGAATAAATACCAGCCAGGAGTACTTTGGATTTGAATAGATCACAAAGTAGAGGGACAGGGATTCATGTGAAAGTCTCAGGTTTGATCCTGGCTGCAATGATGTTAAGAGTGGTTGTTATTAGCAGTGCCTTTATACTTCATCACCTCTGCTTCCTCTCGCCCGATTAAAAAAAAGGATCTGGAATCGAGCCTCAGAAAATCAATATTCGCTGTAGATAGTGAGTGGTCACTTCACACAAAGTTGTGCGTTGCCGGCAGACATACCACGAGTTCAGAACTGCCCTCACAGGAGAGGACGGTTTGTGGAAAATGGAACTGCCTGCTCTGTATTGGGGTTCAGGTGCTGACTCTGGTTGTTTTGTAGGCAAATGTGGCAGCCAATTTGTGCACAAGGTCCCACAAACAATGAGATAAATGACCCAATGTTCTGTTTTAGTTCCTTGAAGGTTCGGGGTCTGAAGTCTGTTCTGGCGCCCATTTTCCAGTGTAAAATAGTATCCATTGTATACAAAACCCCTTTACGGTCAGTCTGTTACAATTTTCACACATAAATCACTGCTGGGTTTAAACCCACATTTTTATGTAAAATTGGTCATTTGAATATTGCAGAATTTATGTCACCCAGAACTTAATTGATAACCTACAAGACTGCTAGTGAAATTATGAGTAATAGAGATAAAATGCAGCCTTTTGAACACTCCCACGTTAGACTTCATAAACATTCCTTTCATTCCTGTCGACACTGGGAATGCATTTATTTTAAATGTCACCATATTCTCACTTCCATAGGAATGCACACAAGTGATAAAAGAGACCATAAACATGATTGATGGCCATGGGTAAAATTGCAGCTTTGAGTAATTACTGTTGGTGTTTACGCCCCCGCATATAAACCACTGACATTTACCACAGCATTTCTGTTTGTCTCTCTCCCCCACTCACCTCGTGGGTGCACACAGACACGCGAGCGGGCACAGACACACAGACAGACAGACGGACACCTGCCCTTGCAGGGTCACTGGGTAGTGATTAGGAACGGGAACCCAGAATAATGTTTCCCGTTCTCTGGCCCAGAGGCATTGATGCCAACTGCAGCACCCAGAACTACTGCCCTGGTCGAGATGAGGCAACTCAGCACAGCTCTGGGATTGAACCCCAAGGACCTTCTGGCCTGCTCGGTTTAGCTCGTACTGCGATGTTTCTGCAGCAGCCCCATTCGGCACAGTCACAGAATCACAGAATCACAGAAACCTCACAGTGCAGATAGAGGCCATTTCGGCCCATCGAGCCTGCACCGACACATATCCCACCCGATCCCCGTAACCCCTACACCAACACATATCCCACCCTATCCCCGTAACCCCACGTATTTAATCCCCCTAACACTAAGGGTCAATTTTTTTTTTAATCATAGCCAATCAACCTAACTCGCACATCTTTGGACTGTGGGAGGAAACCGTAGCACCCGGAGGAAACCCATGCAAACACGGGGAGAATGTGCAAACTCCACACAGACAGTCACCCGAGGCCGGATTCGAACCCGGGTCCCTGGCGCTGTGAGGCAACAGTGCTAACCACTATGCCACCGTGCTCGGGTCTTACCTTTGCTACGAGCTTCGATCAGACGTGCGGCCAAATCAAACATCATCTCACAGATAGTGACGCTGTAAAATAAAAAAAGGTCCTTTTCAATCTGCTATCGGTTAACAAAAGTACTGATCCTTCTTTTACTAACCTCAATTATCAAATTTATCATCTGAATGGATGAGCTCCACAGACCAGCAAGGTTGCAGGTTTGATCGCTGTGCGGGTGACTGATTCCTAGGCACAGATTAATGCCACTGAATAAACCACCAGTAACAGGTGCACAAGAGTAGCTCACTCTCCCCTTCTCCTGGTCGGGTAGCAACCAGCCTCACTGGGAGATCAGGAACTAACGTGTCGCCCGTTGATCTGTGTTGAAAAGGAGGGCGAGAGGGACAAAAGACCGTCACAAAAATATAATGGCAAATCTCCCATCGTTACAAGGAGACAGTACTGGCTGCTCTCCTGCATTAGGAGGACTCAGGGGAATACACTGAATCCGCATACAATGAATGAGCATGATCAATCTGAAATTATTCCTCATCATTCTGCATCCTTCACACACTTGGCCAATCCTGGTTGGTTCTAGGGAAATTACATGCTGTGAACAACCATAAGCATTCTCATCCTTTCCCAGGGCCTCTATACCACTCTGGAACAGGCTGTCGGCTCATGCGGTAGATGCTGATTTGCAGAATTCCTTCAAGCGAGAGCTGGACCTGTTTCTGGCTGGGGCGGAGATCACCTCTTACAGAAGGGAGGCACTGCAGCGAATTCAGGGCCAGAGTGAGCTCCTGGACTAGTTTTGATCGCCTAGAAGGGTCGGAGAAGAATTTCCCAGATATTTTCCCCCTGGGTTTTTTTTTGCCTCTCCCAGGAGATCCCATGGTTGCGGGTGGGGTGGAGTGTACATGTTGTGATACACCAGGTATCGCGATTGTGCGGGACAGGCTGGATGGATCAGAGGCTCTTTACCTGTCCATCATTGCTTGTATGTTTCCATGTTCACCCACTGTGAAAGGACTAAAATTGGACACATTATTCTAGGTGAGGCCTAACCACACAGAACCACCACCATTAATAACAGTCTTCTGCCTACAAGACAGTAACCAATTCCTTATTCATCCCAAGATCTTTCCTCCAATCCCACAGGGCTCTCTCTCATAAAGTACCCTACTGTGTGGCATCTTGGCAAAAAACTTTTTGAAAATCCAGGTATATCATGTTTACCGGGCTAACATCATCACAGGGACAGCAGAATGCTTTCAGTTGTATACTAGATCATCCTAGCAGAACATCCCAATACTCTAACCCTAACATTATCATTAAACCTGCTGACAAGGGTGGTGCTTTTGTTGTTTGGCGAACCGACCTCTACCGTGCAGAAGCTGAACGCCAACTCTCCGACACCTCCTCCTACCTCAGCCTGGACCATGACCCCACTAGCAAACATCAAGCCATTGTTTCCAAGACTGTCACTGACCTCATCTCCTCTGGAGATCTTCCCTCCGTGGCCGCCAACCTCATAGTCCCCCAAACCCGCAGAGCCCGCTTCTACCTCCTTCCCAAGATCCACAAACAGGACTGCCCTGGTAGACCCATCGTTTCAGCCTGTTCTTGCCCCACGGAACTTATCTCTTCCTATCTCGACTCTATTTTTTCTCCCTGATGCGCCATCAATTACTCAAAAGACTGAAGTTGAGCGAGTAACAATCAGGCTTTTATTAACTAAAGAATGAAGGTCTTGTCTCGAGTGGTCGACCCGTCCAGAATACTAAGGGACTGGGAGGTAGTCACTTATATACCTGGAATAGTGGGAGGAGTCAGCCGAGGCATGTCCAGACCTGTACCTAGTGGAATACACATACAGACACAGACAGGTATGACAGTGGTTTACCACATTCACCCCTTGTTTAAAAATGAGTCCGGCGGGGTGAAGTGTATTTAAAAGTTCGTGTATTGGAGTCTCTCCGGAGGTCTTGTCTGCCGCTGTGATCGACGTGGCGACGGCAGGGGTGGTGGAGCTTCCGGCGTCGCGTCCCGTGTAGGCTGGGGCCCTGGAGTGTAGTCCTCATGGGTGACGGTCCAAGGCGAGCCGGCTGCTGGGGTTGGATATCGGGTCGTGGGGGGGGGTGGTAATGGGTAGTGGGTTACAGCGGTCCCCGAGGGTGCGAGGTCTCGTATGGAGACTGTGTCCTCCCGCCCGTCCGGGTACGCAATGTAAGCGTACTGGGGGTTGGCGTGGAGGAGGTCGACCCTCTCGACCAGGGGGTCCGTTTTATTGGCCCTCACGTGTCTTCTCAGTAGTACCGGCCCTGGGGACATCAGCCATGGCGGTAACGATGTCCCCGATGTGGACTTCCTTGGGAAGACAAACATTTTCTCGTGAGGGGTGGCATTGGTGGCAGTGCAGAGAAGTGACCGAATCGAGTGGAGCGCATCGGGGAGCACCTCCTGCCAGCGGGAGGTCGGAAGGCCCCTAGACTTTAAGGCTAGTAGGGCAGCCTTCCAAACAGTTGCATTCTCTCTTTCCACCTGTCCGTTCCCCCGGGGGTTGTAACTGGTGGTCCTGCTTGTGGCTATACCCCTAGCGAGCAGGTACTGGCGGAGTTCGTCGCTCATAAACGATGAGCCCCGGTCGCTATGGATATAGCTGGGGAAACCGAACAGGGTGAAGAGGCTGTTCAGACATTTAATGACCGTGGCACTGGTCATGTCCGGGCAGGGGATAGCGAACGGGAACCGGGAGTACTCGTCAATGATGTTGAGGAAGTACACATTGCGGTCGGAGGAGGGGAGAGGCCCTTTAAAATCGACGCTCAGGCGTTCGAAAGGGCGAGTGGCTTTTATCAGGTGGGCTCTGTCTGGTCTATAAAAGTGCGGTTTGCACTCAGCGCAGACTTGGCAGTTCTTGGTCATGGTCCTGACCTCCTCAATGGAGTAAGGCAGGTTGCGGGCCTTGATGAAGTGGAAGAACCTGGTGACCCCCGGGTGGCAGAGGTCATTGTGGAGGGCCCTCAGCCTATCGATCTGCGCGCTGGCGCAGGTGCCACGCGATAGGGCATCTGGGGGTTCATTGAGCTTCCCAGGCCGGTACAAGATCTCGTAATTGTAGGTGGAAAGTTCGATTCTCCACCTCAAGATCTTGTCATTTTTGATTTTGCCCCTCTGCTTGTTGTTGAACATAAAAGCAACTGAACGCTGGTCAGTGAGCAGGGTAAATCGTTTTCCGGCCAGGTAGTGCCTCCAATGACGCACAGCCTCCACGATAGCCTGGGCCTCCTTCTCGACCGCGGAGTGTCTGGTCTCCGGGCCCTGGAGGGTTCGTGAGAAGAATGCCACAGGTCTCCCCGCCTGATTAAGGGTGGCGGCCAGAGCGAAGTCGGACGCATCGCTTTCCACCTGGAAGGGGATGGATTCGTCCACTGCGTGCATGGTGGCTTTGGCAATGTCTTCCTTGATACGGTGGAAGGCTAAGCGGGCCTCTGCCGTCACGGGAAAAGAGGTGGACTTGATCAGCGGACGGGCTTTGTCTGCATAGTAGGGGACCCACTGAGCGTAGTAGGAAAAAAACCCTAGGCACCTCTTCAGAGCTTTTAGGCAGTGGGGCAGTGGGAGTTCCATAAGGGGACGCATCCGGTCCGGGTCGGGACCGATGACCCCGTGTTCTACAACACAGCCAAGGATGGCGAGGCGGTCTGTGCGGAATATGCACTTCTCCTTGTTATATGTCAGGTTCAGGAGTTGGGCGGTGCGGAGGAATTTCTCGAGGTTTGCGTCATGGTCCTGCAAGTCATGGCCGCAGATGGTCACATTATCTAGGTAAGGGAAAGTGGCCTGCAGCTCGTTTTGATCGACCATCCGGTCCATCTCCCTTTGGAAGACGGAGACCCCGTTGGTAACGCCGAAGGGAACCCTAAGGAAGTGATAGAGGCGGCCGTTTGCCTCAAAAGCAGTATACTGGCGGTCTTCAGGGCTGATGGGGAGCTGGTGGTACGCTGATTTCAGGTCAATGGTCGAAAAGACGCGGTACTGCGCGATCTGGTTGACCATGTCAGCTATGCGGGGGAGTGGGTAGGCGTCCAGCAGGGTGTAGCGGTTTATTGTTTGGCTGTAGTCGATGACCAGGCGTTGTTTCTCGCCGGTCTTAACGACCACAACCTGGGCTCGCCAGGGGCTGGAGCTGCCCTCAATAATCCCCTCCTTCAGGAGCCGTTCCACTTCGGTTTTGATGAAAACCCTGTCCCCGGCACTGTATCGCCTGCTCTTTGTGGCGATGGGCTTACAGTCGGGGGTGAGGTTAGCAAACAGTGGGGGGGGTGGGACTCTGAGTGTGGAGAGGTTGCATCTAGTGCGCGGCGGGCAATTTGGAGGCTGCTGGCTGCGGACTGTGAGTGGGGGGAGGGGGCCACCGTACGCCATCGTAACGCTTTTGAGGTGGCACTGGAAATCCAACCCCAGTAGAACGGCAGCGCAGAGGTCGGGCAGGACCAGGAGTTTAAAATTATTGAACACAGTCCCGTCTACTACTAGTGTCACCACGCAGTAGCCGCCAATGTCCGCTGACTGGGACTCGGAGGCCATAGAAATCCGCTGGTGCGCAGGCAGGACTGGGAGAGAGCAACGCCGCACCGTGTCGGGGTGGATGAAGCTCTCTGTGCTCCCGGAGTCAAAAAGGCAGTTTATTGCATGGCCGTTTACCTTAACGTCCATTTTGGACCGAGCTAGCTGGTGCGGTCTCGTTTGGTCCAGCGTCACAGAGGCCAGCGTAGGGGTCGGTGTGTCGCTGCGAGTATCAGATGGGGGGGGGTTGGCGGTCTGCTGCGTCCCGGCTGGTGTCCAAGATGGCGGCGCCCATGATTCCCATGTGGCTGGAGTCGTCCAAGATGGCTGCTGCTGCGGTGGTTCGCACATGGCTGGGGAGGCCCAAGATGGCGGCTCGCACGGCCCACACGCGGCGCTGCTGGCGTTCGGGGTGGCTTTGGCCTTGCAGACGCTGGCGTAGTGTCCCTTTTTCCCGCAGCCCGAGCAGGTTGCATTCTTCGCCGGGCAGCGCGCTCTGGGGTGTTTGGCCTGGCCACAGAAGTAGCATTTCTGGCCTTGGGATACTGCTGTCTGGCTTTGGGACACTGCTGCGGTAGTTGGGCCGTTGTTGGGCTGTGGCTGGGGTGGCACGGTGCTATGGGGCTGTCCTACCGTGTCCCAGGTTGTCGTTCCCCGCGGCGTCCACGGTGCAGAGGAGTAGGCATCCATGCCCCGGAAGGCTGCGTCCAGCGTTAGTGCGATGTCGGAGGCTTTGTCGAGGGTGAGGTCACTCTGCTCCAGCAGTCGCTGTCTGGTGTAGTTGGACCTGTGGCCCGCTACGAAGGCATCCCGGATCAGTTCCTCCGTGTACTTAGTGGGCGTTACCGCCTTACACCCACAGGCCCGGCCAAGCACGGACAGTGCTTGGAGGTATTCCTCTGTCGATTCCCCAGGTTGTTGCTTGCGACTCCCCAGAAGGTGCCTAGCGTATACTTCGTTCACAGGGCGCGTGTACTGGGTCTTGAGGAGCTGGAGGGCGGCTGTGTACGAGGTCGCATCCCGGATGACTGAGTACACTCGGTGGTTCACCTTGGAGAACAGGACAGACAGTTTGTCCGCATCCGTTTCGACCGCAGTGGAGGCAGTCAGGAATGTCTCGAAGCACGTGAGCCAGTGAGCAAACTTGGTGGAAGCGTCCGCTTCCCGACTGTCCAGGTCCAGGCATGCTGGTGTGAGGATCTTCTCCATTATAAAAAATTTAGTTAATAAAATTGATGCGCCATCAATTACTCAAAAGACTGAAGTTGAGCGAGTAACAATCAGGCTTTTATTAACTAAAGAATGAAGGTCTTGTCTCGAGTGGTCGACCCGTCCAGAATACTAAGGGACTGGGAGGTAGTCACTTATATACCTGGAATAGTGGGAGGAGTCAGCCGAGGCATGTCCAGACCTGTACCTAGTGGAATACACATACAGACACAGACAGGTATGACAGTGGTTTACCACACTCCCCTTGTCCAGTCTCTTCCCACCTACATTCGCGACTCTTCCGACACCCTCCGCCACTTTAACAGTTTCCAGTTTCCTGGCCCCAACCGTCTCCTTTTCACTGTGGACGTCCAATCCCTCTACACTTCCATCCCCCACCAGGATGGCCTGAGGGCGCTCCGCTTCTTCCTTGAACAGAGGCCCAACCAGTTCCCATCCACCACCACCCTTCTCCGCCTGGCTGAACTTGTTCTCACATTGAACAACTTCTCCTCTGACTCCACTCACTTCCTCCAAATTAAAGGTGTTGCTATGGGAACCCACATGGGCCCTAGCTATGCCTGCCTTTTCATGGGATATGTGGAACATTCTTTGTTCCAGTCCTACTCAGGTCCCCTCCCTCACCTCTTCTTCCGGTACATCGATGACTGTATCGGTGCCGTTTCCTGCTCTCGCCCTAAACTAGAAAAGTTAATTCACTTTACTTCCAATTTCCACCCTTCCCTCACCTTCACATGGTCCATCTCCGACTCTTCTCTTCCCTTCCTTGACTTCTCTGTCTCCATTTCTGGCAATCGGCTATCGACAAACATCCACTACAAGCCCACTGACTCCCACAGCTACCTGGACTACACTTCCTCCCACCCCGCTTCCTGCAAGGACTCTATTCCATTCTCCCAGTTTCTCCATCTCCACCACTTCTGTTCTAACGATGCCACCTTGCATACCAGTGCTTCCGACATGTCTTCCTTTTTCCTCAACCGAGGATTCCCCTCTACTGTGGTTGACATGGCCCTTGACTGTGTCCGTTCCATTTCCCGCACTTCTGCTCTCACCCCTTCCCCTTCCTCCCAGAACCACAATAGGGTTCCCCTTGTCCTCACCTTTCACCCCACCAGCCTCCACATTCAACGGATCATCCTCCGCCATTTCCGTCACCTCCAACGTGATCCCACCACCAAATGCATCTTCCCCTCACCTCCCCTTTCAGCATTCCGAAGGGACTGCTCCCTCCGCAACACCCTGGTCCACTCCTCACTCACCCCCAACAGCTCTTCCCCTTCGCCCGGCACCTTCCCGTGCAAGCGCAGGAGATGCAACACATGCCCTTTTACCTCCTCCCTTCCCACTGTCCAGGGCCCCAAACACCCCTTCCAGGTGAAACAGCGATTTACTTGTACTTCTTGCAATCTAGTATACTGTATTCGCTGCTCACGATGCGGTCTCCTCTACATTGGGGAGACCAAACGCAGATTGGGCGACCGCTTTGCGGAACACCTCCGTTCAGTCTGTAAGGGTGACCCTGAGCTTCCAGTCGCCTGTCATTTTAATTCTCCGCTTCACTCCCACTCTGATCTCTCTGTCCTCGGCCTCTTACATTGTTCCAACGAAGCTCAACGTAAGCTCGAGGAACAGCACCTCATCTTTCGATTAAGCACTTTACAACCTTCTGGACTCAACATTGAGTTCAACAATTTCAGACTGTGACCCCTGCCCCCAATTTTCATGCTGTATGATTTTGCCATCCCCATTTGCAACATTTTATCTTTCCTGCCTCTTACCTCAGCACAGTATATTCCTTAAATTCCTTCCTCCCCCCCCGCTCCACCACCACCCCCCGTCTCTGCACCTGCTTAATATCTGTTACATCTCCAGCTTTTTCCAGTTCTGATGAAGGGTCCCAGACCTGAAACGTTAACTCTGTTTCTCTCTCCACAGATGCTGCCTGGCCTGCTGAGTGTTTCCAGCATTTTCTGTTGTTATTTCAGATTTCCAACATCCGCAGTATTTTGCTATTGCATCCCAATACTCTGTTTGCTTTTGCTATAGCCCCACAGCACTGGTTGTGAATCTTTAGAAACTCATGTACTGTAACACCCAAGTCTCCTTCCCACTCAACAGACTTCAGTTTGGCGCCCAGCATGGTGCATACATGCTTGGTGTTGGACCTGCACATGTGCAAAACATTACATTTATCTATATTAAATGTCATCTGCCAGATTCTCCCATCACATCTGGATCTGATTGTAGTTGTTTTTTCTCATCCAACGTTCTCACGCTCACAGAAATCTTTGTATCATTCCCGAACGTGTGGGCAGTTCCCCTGACACCTTCAATCCGCTCATTAATAAATTGTGAGGAGCAATGATTCAAACACTGATCCTTACTGGACACCACACACAGAGCCACCACCATTAATAACAGTCTTCTGACTGCAAGACAGTAACCAATTCCTTAATCAACCCAAGATCTTTCCTCCAATCCCGCAGGGCTCTCTCTCATAAAGTACCCTACTGTGTGGCATCTTGGCAAAAGCTTTTTGAAAATCCAGGTATATCATGTCGACCGGGCTAACATCATCCACCACCCTAGTAATTTCCACAAATAATTCCACCAGGTTCGTAAGACATGACCTTCTTTTTCAGAAACCATGTTGAGAGTCTCCAATAACACCTTCCCTGTCCAGGTGGTCATATAGAGTATCTCTAATGATCCCTTCTCGCAGCTTGCGTATAACTGAACTCAAGCTAATGGGCTTATAATCTGCTGGTTCCGACTTGGTGTCCTTTTTCGATATTGGTCTAACCTGAGCTTTCTGACTCCGAGGCAAGTACTACACATTCTTAATACTCCCCTGATGGCTTGGTGGATAAAGGCACTGCCTGATCGGGTACGGAGGTAAACAGACCAGAAGGTCAAAGGTTTCATCCCTGGTTTGTGCTGAGTTAAGTGATCTAACCCGCGGACAATGGAGGGGAAAAATAAATTAGTCCCAGTCTTCATTACTATCCAGTGGCCCGTTGGAAAGTGCACGCCTGTGGCTGAGTTTGGCTGTGGCACCCTCCAAGGTCGAATAGATGCCAACACGAGCTGCCTACGTATGAAGAATGACCACTTGGGTGAGCCGTCATTTCCAGAAAGAGAGAAAGAACTTGCATTTCACGACCTCAGCACGTTCTCAAAGCGCTTTACAGCCAAGGTTGGTGGTGGGATAAATATTGGCCAGGACACTGGGGAGAACTCCCCTGCTCTTTTTCGAAATAATGCCGTGGGATCTTTTACGTCCACCTGAGAGGGCAGACGGCGCCTCGGTTTAATGTCTCATCTGAAAGCCAGCAACCTCTGATAGTGCAGCACTGGAGTGTCAGCCTGGATTTTGTGCTCAAGTCTCTGGAGTGGGACTTGCACCCACAACCTTCTGACTCAGAGACGAGGTTGCTACCCACTGCACCACGGCTGACAGGGAACTGTAGTGAGCTGGAGCCTGCACCTTCAAGAGAGGAGAAGTGAGCAAATTGGGAAAGAACAAAATATTCCGAATGTCAATAAATTAACGGGGACAGTAAAGCTTTCTTCCCTAAATCTTTTGTATCAAATGTTAGACGAATCAATTGTTTACCCCAATCATTAATAACACTGTAGGTTCTACAGGATTCCTCACAAACTCCAGGAATTTAGCACGCTACCCAACTACTTGCAAGTGCAAGAAATTCCCCACCTGTTTATCTCTGCAAAGCCTGGGATGTAAGCCTCCAACATTTCCACAAACATTTCCACATCAAAGTTCTCTTCAGACGAGTCTGGAGATCCAAGTTCCTCCAGCACACCGGTGATGTAGGAGAGAATCACCTCGTCCATCACACTGTAGGGGCAAAAACACAATGTCAGCAGGATTGTTCCTCCACAGTGCAAGGCGCAGTCCCAATACATAGTGTGTAAATCACCGTGGATAATTGAGCGTGCAAGGTATTTTCCAGTAACCTGACTGTATTGCTTCACCAGTCTCTTTCTTAGCCAGGCTGTCAGATCATTTGAACATCTTCAACTTGATTATACAACAACAACTTGCATTTATATAGCACTTTAACGTAGTAAAACATCCCAAGGCGCTGCACAGGAGCGTTATCAAACAAAATTTGACACCGAGCCACATAAGATATTAGGGCAGATGACCAAAAGCTTGGTTAATGAGGTCGATCTTAAGGAGCGTCTTAAAGAAGGAAAGAGAGATGGAGAGGTTTAGGGAGGGAATTCCAAAGCTTCGGGCCGAGGCAGCTGAAGGCACAGCCACCGATGGTTGAGCGATTATAATCAGGGATGCTCAAGGGGCCGGAATTAGAAGAGCACAGATATCTCAGGGTGTTGTGGGGCTGGAGGAGATTACAGAGGTAGGGAGGGGCGAGGCCATGGAGGGATTTGAAAACAAGGATGATAATTTTAAATGTTATATTGTAATTATATTATTATAATTATATTTAGATTACAGGAAACTCTTTTTTATCCGGCACCGACGGGACCGGCGTGGTGCCGGTTGATCAAAAAGTCCGGATTACAGCGAGGTACACTTACCAAGGTACGAGAGCCCCGTACACGGCCACAGGTGCAGGAGCCCCGGTTACACGGCACTTGTGCAGGAGTCCTGGTTACACCGCCACAGATCCAGGAACCCCGGTTACACGGCCACTAATATATAGTAAAACTTAGCTGAACCTACTCCTGAATTTTGCCGGTTAAGAGAGATTTCCGGATATTGTAATTACTGATTGCTTGAAATAAAGTACAACTGTCTGATGTGTTTAAGACGCTAACTTGATCCTGTGTTTTTATGCAGTGCTTAAAAAAGCAACTAACAGCCATCTGTTCCCTTACACGAACATGGAGTGAAATTACTTTTTACACTTGCTCATAGTTTTAAAAAATCCTTCCTAGAAAATGAGTATTGGCAAACTATTCAAACCTGGAGGGCATCACAGCAGTGACCTTTCCTGCCCTTGCTCAAAGTGCACACTCATGCACTCTGCAACAGAGGTTCACTGGACAGCCATCAGAAACAACTTCCCCTCGGATCCCCGGGCCATTAAGGCCAATTATAGCATCCTATTTGCTGTTCAACTGCAATTAGCTAAACCAGCAAACACTGACCATCAAATGTTCACAGGCAATGTTCCCTGTCATTTTGTTTGCGTGCGCAGACCCTTTAACTGGCTGTGCAGCCCATACAATGTTCTGCGCATGCGTGGTTATTACCATTGTAAAGCCGGAGAGCAGCCTGCGCAGGATCTCCAGACCGCTGCATGGCTGCGCAGCTTTACAGGGACATTGGTCACAGGGTGAAACTGGACCCCATTTAGCCAGGGTGTCAGCCTTGGCTCAGTGCGAGCACTCTGACCCGAGTCACAAGGTCATGGGTTCAAGCTCCACTTGAGGACCTGAGCACATATTCCAGGCTGACGCTCCCGTGTAGTGCTGAGGGAGTGCTGCACTGTCGGAGGTGCCGTCTTTCAGATGAGACATTAAATCGAGGTCCCATCTGCTCTCTCAGGTGGATGTTAAAAAAAAAACCATGGCGCGTTTCGAAGAAGAGCAGGGCAGTTTTTGTAGTGTCCTGGCTAACACCACCAAAAAACAGATGATCTGGCCATTCTCATTGCTGTTTGTGGGAGCTTGCTGTGCGCACATTGGCTGCCATGTTTCCCCACAGTACAGCAGTGACTACACTTCAAATGTACTTCATTGGATGTGAGGCACTCAGAAGATTTGGGATCGTGAAAGGCACTGTGTTAAATGCAAATTCTGTTTTTTCTTTAACCCACCATGAGGTTGTAATCTATGCATTTAATATATAAATCGTATTCCCAACGAGAAATGAATGATTCAGACCAGACATCCTGACATGAATCAGTCATTCATGAAAGAAAGA
This sequence comes from Somniosus microcephalus, assembly GCF_052327205.1. Classification (NCBI taxonomy): domain Eukaryota; kingdom Metazoa; phylum Chordata; class Chondrichthyes; order Squaliformes; family Somniosidae; genus Somniosus; species Somniosus microcephalus. Next base: position 17,984,877 of record NC_141015.1, on the reverse strand, counting down.
CTTATGAAATAACACTGAGTGGCCTGCGGGTGGCGCTGTCCAGGGAGAGTATAAATACTCGGGCATGGGCCCAGCTTGTGCAGGACATTATTAACAAGAACTAGTGAAGGACACAACTAGACCTCCATGTTGTAAAACAGTTGATTAAAGCTTTGTTTAACGCTTAGGCCAAGTGCCTAGTAGTTTTCTTACATCACATCCTGTCCTGGACCAGCTGAAAACAGTCTCAAAACTATACAGCTGTACAACTGATCTGCCATCAAAGGACCTACATGTCTCAAGTTTGAGCACATCCGAGAAGCTCAACTAAGGACACTTTCTGTGAACTTGCCCATGCATAAACCACGCACGCCGCCCTTCCCCCCCCACCCTCCAACCAAGAGAAAGAGATAGAAAAAGAACAGACAGGGATACATACTGCAGATATATGAATTACATAAATGGATCCAGGAGTATGTTTAGGTATGTTGGTGGATCAGTCTAATCCAGCAGATACCTGTCCTGCTTTCAGGTGGTTCCAGGAGCTTGATTGTGTGAAAGTTGTCACCAGTTCAGTTGGTAGCACCCTCGCCTCCGAAGGTTGTGGGTTCAAGTCCCACTCCAGAGACTTGAGCACAAAATCTAGGGTGACACTCCCAGCGCAGTGCTGAGGGAGTGCTGCACTGTCGGAGGTGCCGTCTTTCGGATGAGACGTTAAACCGAGGCCCCGTCTGCTCTCTCTGTCTGCCCTCTCAGGTGGACGTAAAAGATCCCACGGCACTATTCAAAAAAGAGCAGGAGTCCTGGCCAATATTTATCCCTCAAACAACACCTAAACCAGACGATCTGGTCATTATCACATTGCTGTTTGTGGGAGCTTGCCGTGCCCAAATTGGCTGCTGCCTTTCCGACATTACAACAGTGACTACGCTCCAAAAGTACTTTATTGGCTGTAATGCATTTTGGGATGTCCTGAGGTTGTGAAAGGCGCTATAGAAATGCAAGTTCTTTCCTTTCCTTTAATTTTTCACCCACCTAAGATCAGCATCGGGGATGTGCAAGTGAACAAACTGGGCCAGCGAGTCGTGGATAATTTTCTCCAATGCCATGGTACCAACAGATGTAGTATAGCAAGGTCCCACCTACAGAAACAAGGCACGTCAAGGGAATCACACTGAAATGGAAAAGACAGACTTAGCGTGAAACAACAGAACGATGCCACATTTTAATGCCGGTTCTCATGTCCTTCCCTAACAACCTGATGCTAAATTTTGGATAAAATTTTTTACGGTTCATTAAAATGTTATGGGCTGGAAATTCACCTCCTTTGCGCCTCCTGTTAGTGCCTCCGGGGGGCGATAATGGGGCGCTAACGACTTACCATCCGGGCGCAGCGATAGTACCGCCGTCCGCGAAATTCGCCTGGCGGTTTGCGGCGGCAGTAACCCCTGATCGTGACATCATGCGGCTGCGCAGCACCCCCGGACCCGAAATTCAGTTCCGACCCCTGCAGCACCGCCGGCCGATAACACCGACAACGACAGGAGGCGTTGTTCGGGAGGCCGGACACATCGGGAGCGCAAATTAAAGGTAAGGCTGCTGGTCGTCAGTGGAAATGTGTTTCCTTCCTTTAGGGTGCATTTTGAAAAATTTTTAATGGCGCGATTGATCAGCCCTGCGCTCTGTTAGAGTGCTTGGGGCTGATCGTCGAGGATCCCGGCTGCTGTCGGCGACCATGGAGAACGTTCAAATGCAGAGCCTGCAGCGATGGCCCTTCCCTTTAAGGGAGGGAAGGAGCCCTCGGATCCCGGCAGCGCTGCAGTGGTCATTGTGCAGCGCTGCACCTCTAACGCCCCCCCCCAGCTTGGTCTAGCGCTCCAGAAGGGAAGTGGTTGCGCTTGATTTCGCACTCCCCTTCCTTCCTGGAGCACTAACACTGAATTTACCGAAAGCTGAGAATCATTAGTCTCCGGCACTAATTTTTCCAGTTTTCAAAATTTAGCGCCCCGAATGGGGCGATAGTGAATTTCTCCCCCATGGCATTATATTTAAATGTCACACAGAAATAAAAATCATGATGTGTAAACAGTCTGATGCCAAGAATGTTGTTACATTTAAAATTCACTGTACAAATTGGGTATAAAGTTAGAATTCAGTCAAGAAGCTCAGATGTCTTGAACTGTGAACACAAAGACCAAGTGGTTGATAGACATCTGAACCCTACGATCAACTTACAGCTGTCAACTCATTCCCTGATGCCTACTGCACACCATATTTAGAGCTACTGGGACCACCAAAGTCTAACCTTCTCTCAAAAGTCAAGTTCTTCCTGGTACAGGAAACTCTCGATTTACCGGCACCTAAATAACCGGAAATCTCTGTTAACCGGCAAAATTCAGGAGTAGGTTCAGTTAAGTTTTACTTCATATTAGTGGCCGTTCCTGGATCTGTGGCTGTGTAACCGGGGTTCCTGCACTTGTTGCTAAGCAACAGGGACGCTTGGTCTGTGGCCGGAGTTGCTGCACATGTTGCTAAGCAACAGGGACGCCTGGATCTTGTGGCCGGGGTGCCGGCACCTGTTGCTAAGCAACAGGGAAGCCTGGATCTGTTGCTGTGTACAGGGCTCCCGTACCTTTTACTATACCTCTCTGTAATTCCTGACTTTTTGATAAACTGGCACCACGCCGGTCCCGTCGGTGCCGGATAAAAAAAGAGTTTCCTGTACTTTGCCGTCGGCCTTCACTATTGGCACCAATGGGTGTCGACCTGGGGTGGGGTTAACCTGGACAGGGAAGGCTATGCTGGGGGAAGAGCTGGCCTGCGAGATAGAAGGAGTCAGAACGTAGAATCATCCTGAGCAGGGGCAGCAGACTTTGATGACATCAAGGCTTAGGACTAGAAGAGTGGGGCAAGGTGAGAGGTGCACAGAATGCCCCTGCCCCTATCTACACCCCCACCCCACAAAAAAGAAATCAAACTCAGCATTAGACCTCTGAGGTTCTACGTTCAAACATCGGTGAAGGAGTTTGTCATGGAAAGTACTAGTGGGCCAGAACCCTGAGTGAGTGTAGCCCTGGAGAAGGAGCAGGGCCAGGCAGGAGTGAGAGGGAGGGAGGGCGGTGCTCACGATCGATTGGCCCCTTGTTATCCAGGTGACCAATTGATTAGCCATTAACTGTCACATGGTTACTATGGGCCAATAAGCCGTCTGCCCAAGAGACACAGGTGAATATCATCCTTTTTATTCGGTGAACTGATATTAGTTGATCTCCCATGGCATTGCTCCGATAAATATAATTAGTGCGTCTCTCTACTCGTGTTCCACTAGTGCTTTGTCCTCAGTCTGTCACTTTCTAAATACTTCTCATGCTTTCCTTCATTGTCACTGTTTCTAACGTTTCTTCCCCTTTTCTCTGCCTCCTCTCTCGTCTGTAGGTTTCCTTCTCTCTCTCTTCACATCCTAGAGGCCTGAAGCCAGTCAATGGGCTTGCACCTTGTGACAGCTGCAGAAATGATCTCATTGTCAAGATGGAAGCCAGTGGCAGGGGGCTGGGCCCTGGGCCGAGATGGATCTCTACCCAGAGTCGGACGGTCTTTGTCGCAGTCAGGCCTGAGCCGCAATTGGGAGCTGCAGCAACACTCGTGGGTGACAAAAACTGGGAGCAGAGGACTGACTGGGTTTCTCTCTGTCTGTCTGTCCATCTCTCGTCCGACAGCTGCTGCTGTAACACGACAAGCTGTGCACCATACGGAACATGGGACACTTCACTTTCCCCCATCTATGGCCCAGAGAAAAATGGAGGAGGGGGACAGGCTCGAGAGAAAACGTGAGCTTCAGATAGGGGGCGAGGAGGGCTGAGGCCTGGGAGGGAGCGTGAAGCCAGAGTCCATTTTGACTACAGATCCATGGTTGAAGAATCTTGATAAGGAGACGGAACCATGGTGGTTATGTCACTGGGCTAGTAATCCAGAGGCCTGGATTAATGATCCAGAGACGTGAGTTCAAATCCCACGACAGCTGGGGAATTTAAATTCAGTTAAATAAATAAGTCTAGAATTTAAAAAAAAGCTAGTATCAGTAATGGTGACCATGAAACTATCGGATTATTGTAAAAACCCATCTGGTTCACTAATGTCCTTTAGGGAAAGAAATCTGCTGTCCTTACCTGGCCTGGCTTATATGTGATTCCAGACCCACAGCAATGTGGTTGACTCTTAACTGCCCTCTGAACTGGCCTAGCAAGCCACTCGGTTGTACCAAACCGCTACAACAAAGTCACTGTGGGAGTACTTTCATCACACACCATTTGTGTATATTTAATAGGACCATAGTAATATGTAAGACTGGAAAAGACCCCTGGGTTAATTCTGTGTTAGATTTCAGGAGATTGTTTTATTCCTGTTCCTGGCTGGGGTGGAGAGCGCCTTTACAGAAGGTAAGTACTGTAGAAAATATAGGGACAGAGTGATCTCCTGGAAGAGTTTCGATCGCCTAGATGGGTCGGAGAGGAATTTCCCAGATTTTTTCTCCCAAATTGGCCATTGGGTTTTTTATCTGGTTTTTCGCCTCTCCCGGGAGATCACATGGGTTCGGGTGGGATGGAGAGTGATAGAAGATTTGAGGTTAGGATCAGATCAGCCATGATCTTATTGAATGGTGGAGCAGGCTCGAGGGGCCGATTGGCCTACTCCTGCTCCTATTTCTTATGTTCTTATGTAGCAATTCAAGGCGGCGGCTCACCACCACCTTCTCAAAGGCAATCAGGGATGGGCAATAAATGCTGGCCTTGCCAGCGACCTCCACATCCCGTGAATGAATTTAAAAAAAATCTCAAATGCTCAATTTTAATGCTTTGATTCATTGGAGATAAATCAATCAGATTAAAGTCTGATTATACAGTAAATTCAATCCTATGCCAGCTACTCAGTAGTTCCTATCCTGTTAATGTTTCAGATTCTTACTTTTGGCTGAACTTCTTAAATGGGAATATAAGAGGGCAGCAGAGTACTCCCATCTGACCAGGTCTCGGATAATACATTAGTCACCTGGTCCACTGATCAGATTGCTAGAAACAGACATATACAGACTGAATTTTCTTTTTAAACACAATTGCAATATATAAATAATTCCAGGTTGATGTAATTTTATTGTGCCATTTGTGTATATTTAATAGGACCATACTAATATGTAAGACTGGAAAAGACCCCTGGGTCTTTTATGACACTTAAATGAGCTTCCGACTGTATATCCGCACCATAGCCAAGACTGCCTACTTCCACCTCCGTAACTCCACCCCTGCCTCAGCTCATCCGCTGCTGAAACCTTCATCCATGCCTTTGTTACCTCTAGACTTGACTATTCCAACGCACTCCTGGCTGGCCTCCCACATTCTACCCTCTGTAAACTTGACTTAATCCAAAACTCGGCTGCCCGTGTCCTAACTCGCACCAAGTCCCGTTCACCCATCACCCCTGTGCTCGCTGACCCACATTGGCTCCCGGTTAAGCAACGCCTCGATTTTTAAAATACTCATCCTTGTTTTCAAATTCCTCCATATCATTGTCCCTCCCTATCGCTGTAATCTCCTCCAGTCCCACAACCGCCCGCCCCCCCCCCAAAATATCTGAGCTCCTCTAATTCTGGCCTATTGAGGATCCTCAATTTTAATCGCTTAACCATTGGTGGCCGTGCCGTCAGCTGCCAAGGCCTGAGCAGTGGTATTCCCTCCCTAAACCTCTCTTTCCTCCTTTAAGACGCTCCTTAAAACCTACCTCTTTGACCAAGCTTTTGGTCATCTGCCTAATTTCTCCTTATGTGGCTCGGTGTCAAATTCTGTTTTATAACACTTCTGTGAAGCGCCTTGGGATGTTTTACTATGTTAAAGGCGCTATATAAATTCAAGGTGTTGTTGTTGTTGTGTCCATTTGGCCAGTTCCAGTATCTAGGAAATAACATATCCCGTCCCATCAGTTTTTTTCTCCAGGTACTTATCCAGCTTACTCTTGAATTTGCTGACACAATCAGCTCTCAGTAGCCCCTTGCTGGTGTATTCCATGCATTCACCACGCTCAGCATGAAGTCGTGAAATCTAAACTGACTTTTCAACTTCCGTCTCAGGTTTGAGGCTATGCCCCCTTGGTGTAGAATCTGTGGCAACGTTAAACGTATTGATATCTCTCTCGTCTATAGCCTTTAAGATCTTGATTCCTTCTATAAGATCACTCCTGAGCCTTCTCTTCTCCACTGTAAACATTACCAGCTTCTCCATGTAACTTGAGTGCCTATCAGACTCAGGAACTGGATGAAGGCTCAGCATGGTTTAGCGGGGATCAGTTTAGCTTCCAATTCCTCTATGGATGAATAGCATGCTGAAACTAACCATCAGGGCTCATACATGAAGAACAGCCAAACTGGCTTTAATAATTAGATGAGGAACCCCAGTCATGTATTAAACACCGCCTCTGTAAATGACAGGCATGCCCAGCCCCACTTACAAGATTATCATTTGTGTTTATACATCCATCTCCGCAATATAAAATCCAGTTTACTGATTTCATAAAATCATACAGCTCAGAAAGGGGACCATTCAGCTCATCATGCCTGTGCCAGCTCTTTGAAAGTGCTATCCAGTTAGTCCTACTCCCCTGCTCTTTCCTCATAGCCCTGCAAATTTTTCTTTTTCAAGGATATGTCCAATTCCCAGACCAGAAACTTAACTGGACCAGCCACATAAATACCGTGACTACAAGAGCAGGTCAGAGGCTGGGTATTCTGCAGCGAGTGTCTCACCTCCTGACTCCCCAAAGCCTTTCCACCATCTACAAGGCACAAGTAAGGAGTGTGATGGAATACTCTCTGCCTGGATGAGTGCAGCTCCAACAACACTCAAGAAGCTCGACACCATCCAGGACAAAGCAGCCTGCTTGATTGGCACCCCATCCACCACCTTAAACATTCACTCCCTCCACCACCGGCGTACCGTCGCTGCAGTGTGTACCATCTACAAGATGCACTGCAGCAACTCGCCAAGGCTGCTGACTTGGAAGTTTATCGCCGATCCTTCATCGTCGCTGGGTCAAAATCCTGAACTCCCTCCCTAACAGCATGGTGGGAGTACCTTCACCACACGGACTGCAGCGGTTCAGTAAAGACCAGGGATTGATCGTGGGCAATTAGGGATGGGCAATAAATGCTGGCCTTGCCAGCGATGCCCGCATCCCAGGAACGAACAAAAAAAGATTCCCTTTTGAAAGTTACTATTGAATCTGCTTCCCTCACCCTTACAGGCAGCGCATTCCAGAAAAATTCCCCATCTCCTCCCGGTTCTTTTGTCAATTATCTTAAATCCGTATCCTCTGGTTAGAGACCCTCCTGCCAGGAGATTGCAATGAGTCTTGTTGTTGCTGATCTCGGTGAGTGCCCATGTACAGGTGAGTGTGCATCAGGTGAGAACTACTCCACAAGCTTCTCCTAGACAAGTCACTGACTGCCCCCCTCCCCCGGGGGTCTCCCCCTCCGCCGTCAATCTAGCGAGGAGAATCCCCGGGGCACAGGGCCTGGCACTCCGGGTCAGCACTCACCCTGCAGCGGCTCCGATCCCCGGCCCGACCTCCAGACTGAGCCCGCCTGGCGCCAGGCCGCCGTCACCACAACAACAGGCCCCGCCCTCACCCGCGCTCTGGCCCCGCCCCTCCCACACAGGCCCCGCCCTCACCCGCGCACCGGCCCCGCCCCCCGGGCAGACCGCACTGGCCCCGCCCCTCCCACACAGGCCCCGCCCGCGCACCGGCCCCGCCCCCCGCGCAGTCCGCACTGGCCCCGCCCCTCCCACACTGGCCCCGCCCGCGCACCGGCCCCGGCCCCGCGCGGTCCGCACTGACCCCGCCCCTCCCGCGCTGGCCCCACCCCCGTGCTTCCGGCCGTGCAGCAGATAGCGGCTATTCCCCATGACGTCATCGGTGATCACGTACTGCCGCCATTGCACCGGAAGAAACGGCGGAGAAAACCAAAAACTGCAAGTGCTGGAAAATGCTGAAAATATACAGCACCTGTAAATGGGAACACCACCACCTCCAAGTTCCCCTCCAAGTCACACACCATCCTGACTTAGAAATATATCGGCCGTTCCTTCATCGCCCTGGGTCAAAATCCTGGAACTCCCTCCCTGACAGCACTGTGGGAGTACCCTCACCACACGGACTGCAGCGGTTCAAGAAGGTGGCTCACCACCACCTTCTCAAGGGCAACTACGGATGCGCAATAAATGCTGCCATTGCCAGCGACGCTCACATCCCATGTACCAATAAAAAAAAGAAAACTTTGTCACAATCTTACCTAATGAAATCAGCAAGCACTTTTTCAGACTAAGGGTAGTGGGAATCAGGAACTCACTCCCCATGTGAGGCTAGGTCAATTGAAACTTTCAAGACTGAGAGTGCTAGATTTTTTATTAGGTGAGGGTACCAAGGGATATGGGTAGAACTACTGTGTGCTGTATTACTGAGTTATATTGACTATTACGATCTCACCCACGTTCAATCCCTGGTTTTTATTGACTTAGCTGACTTCAACCAGCAACCTCAACCAGATGTGCATTTATTGAGGGCTGTACACTTTTCAAAGCACTTGAACTGCAGTCACTGTTATCATGTAGAAACATAGAAACATAGAAGATAGGAGCAGGAGTAGGCCATTCGGCCCCTCGAGCCTACTCCGCCATTCAATGAGATCATGGCTGATCATCCAAACTCAATACCCTGTCCCTGCCTTCTCCCCATATCCCTTGATCCCTTTAGCCTTAAGAAATATATCCAATTCCTTCTTGAATATATTTAATGAATTGGCCTCAACTGCCTTCTGTGGTACAGAATTCCACAGGTTCACCATTCTCTGGGTGAAGAAATTCCTCCTCATCTCTGTCCTAAATGGCTTACCCCTTATCCTTAGACTGT